>NC_141048.1:43297895-43662895 GCF_041138505.1 Cibotium barometz | reverse complement strand
CCTCTCTCTTTTATATATATATATATATATATATATATATATATATATATATATATAGAGGTATATGGGAGAGGAGAGAGAGAGAGAGAGAGAGGTATTAACGTCAGTAGAATGCAACACAAGGGCATCTACGACCAACGGTGGGACTTGAACTCGGGTGGATCATGGCCATGAAGAGAGAGAGAGAGAGAGAGAGAGAGAGAGGGAGGTGTGTATATATATATATATATATATATATATATATATGAGAGAGAGAGAGCCTCCAAAAAAAGAAACATAATCTATATATATTTTTTGCTTTAATTTCAAAAGAAACTTGATTTGGCCAAAGTTCCACCAATTATTTGCTAAGACTTGACTTTTACAATCGCACACCACAAAAAAATTAAGGTTGGGAAGATGACACAAAAATACAAGGATCAATGATCTTTTTTAAAGAAAGTAAGTGTAGTAGGTTTTGGGCATAATATGTGAGAAACTTGTAGAGGAATTAGGAGTTTCCTTTTCAATAGTCTTCAATAGCTCACATAAAAATATTAGTGCTCATCGATGTTACGTATACGTTGATATTTGACATTAGATATTTTAAGATTCGAGTGATTTTAAAATGTATATTTCAAAGAATGGGAATGGGTAAGGCCTCTCTTTCTCTCTCTCTCTCTCTCTCTCTCTCTCTCTCTCACACACACACACACACACACACACAACTAGATGGAGTTGACTAGATCTTTATTCTATATGTTGTTCTTATGTGTTCTCAAAAACTTGCTAAGATTTATTTAACTATAATAGTATTTAGAGTTTAAAGGCATACCTAAAATGAGGATCTTTTTCTTGTTTAGGTGCCAGTTCAATTAAACATGCCAAAGTCCCAGCTACAAGTGTATGGAGAAAGTGTGTATTGTTGTGGCGATGACTTATTGGGTGCTTGTGCAAGGGGACCCAACCCACTAGAGCGTTTTTTGCGAGTGGTTGCATGGCATATCTCTACCACCAGGCTTGCCCCTTTTGCTCAAGCTCCCTTCAATCCCATTTTGGGAGAGACACACCATGTGTCATGTGGAAACCTCAATGTCTTACTAGAGCAGGTTCTCTCCATACCAAGTTTCTAAATAAGTTCGATGATGCATACATGTGGGTGCATGCGCATTTGCACATGCATTGAGAGAGAGAGAGAGAGAGAGAGAGAGAGAGAGAGAGAGAGAGAGAGAGAATTTCTGCATATATCTCAAGCTTTTGACATAGAATCTACTATATATTCTTCAAGCTTTTATGACTAAGCATACATATGTTTATGTACTTTCAGCTATATTAGATAGCAATACCATACAATTGTGATACATAATTGCATGTGCATATGCATTTGTTACATTAATATGGGTGTCCATAATAAAGTATGTACACAAGCCTTCCTATCTTACCATGCAATGTTTTTAACCATGCTCAATATATATAGAAGCCTTCCTATCTTACTGTGCAATGTTTTTAACCATGCTCAGTATATATAGAAGCTTTCCTATCTTACCATGCAATGTTTTTAACCATGCTCACATTGTAATCACACATGCATTAAGGTGAACCAAGATTTTTTTTAAAAGGGTTTATCATCACTAAATAATTAATATAAAGAACTTTAACTCACAGGTCTCCCATCACCCACCTATAACAGCCTTGTATGCAACAAATGAGGTAGCAAATCTACGACTACAATGGTGGCACAATGCTTGTCCACGATTTTATGGTAAGGGGACTTCTCATATGTCATAATTTGGTTGTGTTGGACTTTTGATGTAAAAATGATGTAGCTTTTTAAGTGTTCTTGAATGTCCAATTGTTGGATTTTTCATATGATGGTAAATCATCTTACAATCGTAACATGGGCCATGAACTGTGTAAATGAGATTATGTTTTGGTTCCCATATGAACTAGTGCTGTACAAAATCTTTTTAAGTGATCTTTTGTTATATAATTGTGATGTAGTTGTGAGAGTTTATGGTGGGGATTATCACTCATGTTCTAAAAAGTGAGGGTATTCACTTCTTAGAAGTTGTGAAAGTTTATGGTGGGGATTATCACAATGTGGGTTCTAACAAGTGAGAGTATTAACTTTTTATGTGAGGTAAGAGCCGAGAACTCCATGTGGATTGTACACAATTGGAGACCCCACAAGATGGGAGTTTTTAATCGTAGTAGGCTAATGCTTGTCTTTAATACATTCTTTACACAAGCCAAGGGGGGAAATTCATTTCTCTTAAATTACAAAGCCTCAAGGAAAACCCTCAAGGAGATGGTATTAATATTAATGCAAAACAAAATTAGTAAACATAAAAGCTATATTTAAGGCTTTTTATATCTACTCATACTTATGGCATTGATGTTGAATGTTTTGATTTTTAATATTAACTTTAAAGACATGCTAGTAGAAACATATAGCAAAGAAGTTTCATGGTTGAATGAGGCCGTACATGTGATAGTTATTGACATTATGTGAATAACATTCAATAACATTTCATGACTTAAAGCCACTTCTAAGGCTCAATTATAAGAAAAAATTAAACGTTAGAGGATACCATGTGGATTGTAGGCATTATGATTTTAGTGGTAGGATATATGCCATTTAAGTTTTAGGATTGAGTGAGTTACAATAATGAAATTGGTATATACAAGTTCAATATTACATTTTTGACTTTATTCATTATTACGATACACAGGAAACAAGGTGGAGGTGACCATCAAAGGGAAGAGAGACTTATGGCTTGATTTGCACAAAGAGACTTATGAGATGACATGCCCAAAGTTATTGATTCGACTCTTCCCAGCACCTGGAAATGAATGGGTTGGCAACACAATGGTCAAGTGTAGCTCCTCTGGCCTTGAAGCCATTCTTATCTTTAAAGGGAAACCATTCTTTGGGCTAAGAGGAACTTTGGGACAAATTAGTGGCCAAATCCTAGACACCACCGACAATACATTACTTTATGAGCTCAGTGGTGGTTGGAACAGGTATCCTTTATATTGTTGTTTCATTTGTTGTTATTATTATTTCAAATTTTGTTTATTGTTCAGTAAGGCATGATCTAGCTAGCTACTATGTTCATTTATGAAGGTTTATGTTGTGAATACACTATATTGGTAGGAAAAGGTTATGATTAGTCAAGCTAAACACATGCTTAATGGAGGTTTGATTGCTTTAAAAATGAATCTACATGCATGTGCCATTTCTCATATTGTTCAGTAAATTGTATTAATGATATACCTTATAGCATTGGAAAAACAAAATTTAGGAATCAAATCTAAACATATCTACGGTCTTATGTAAGGGATACATTTAAAGCCTTAACCCAAAAAGAGTCTTACAAATAAATGAAACTAAAAGGCTATTTAATTGATGCTTGTGTTGCATTGTGCAGAGTGGTAACAATCAAAGAGGTAAAAACAGGGGAGATGAGTGTCTTATTTGATGCCCAAACTTCGCTTGACAACTTAAAGGCCCCTATGGTGCAAAATATAAAGGTGAGCTCCCTTAACATTCTCCATTTTGTAGCTATATACTTTTACACATTCTTGAAGTAGCCTTATATTAATGTTAACACTGTTTAGAATTAGTAGAGAATAGAGGTGAATAAATTTATTATTTTTTTGTATTTGCAATTCAAGCACATTTGAATTATAAATACTCATGTAAACATGTGGGGGTGGCTTGGATGTATTACAGGATTTGAAGGAGACAGAGTCTATAGTGGTGTGGAGGGCAGTGATGGAGGGGTTGGTGAGGAGGGATTGGGAGGTTGCTAGGAAGGCTAAACATGAGGTAGAGGAGAGGCAAAGGGCCCTAGCTAAGCAACGAAAACAAGAGGGTAAGCTTTGGACTCCCAAGTACTTTGAGCTAGATGGCGACAAGTGGCAATGGTGCCACACATGTGAACCAATACACCAAGCTCCATTAGTGGTCTCATTGAACCCTTAGAGCTCTTTGGTCTTTAAACCAAATTAAGCCACACTACTTAATATAGCAATCAACTCTCAAGCCGAAGGTGAAATGAAATTGGATGTAACCTCTCACTCCAAGATACACTTGCTTATTTTGCATGGTTATTAGAGATTAGATTCAAGGATCATAGCACCCACTGGCACAGGATTGGTTATCCTAGGTATTTCACATGCTCATTGTAAATGCCCTCAAACACACCATCAATTCTTGTACTTGTGAAGTTTACCAAATGCAATGCCCACAATCTACACTTACACAAGTTTACTTAGGTTCCCTAAGGCCTTGATTGATATTTGTTTTTGCTCCTACAAAAGAAACCCCTTCAATCATACACAATGTCATCATGTAAAGCCTCTCTTGCACTATTGCATACACAAGGATATAAAAATACTTGCATATTCTTCATGAGTATGCATTGGTAAATAAATTATGTCATGGTTATGTGGATGAGTAAATGTACGCTATCGAGGTGCTAAATTATTTCATCAGTTAGTTTGTAGTATATGTGTGAATGTATAGTTAATGCATCTAAATGCTTAGAATGGACTCACAATTCTAATTGGAACCGTTGATTTAGTTCTTTAAATGGCTAAGGAGGGACCATTGAGTATAGTTAATACATGTTAGGAAATTGCAGCTTCATGTGTGTGTCTTGTATAGCTTGTTTGTGTAACGTGTACTATTTGTGTGTGAACCACCTCTTAGTACGTGCAAGGATGTTGTGTGTGAACAGCCTCTAAGGCTTATGTGTATGTAGTAAGCACTGATATCATGGAAGCTGCCAAGTGTCACTGCCCTAGTATTTTTGAATTAGTCAACAGATAAGGAGGCTCCATAGCCCACGAAAGCATTGTTAATGATGAATTTCTTCTCTAATCAAATCATCATTGTATCATGCAAATAAACTCTATCTTGACTCTTACGCTTTTTTCTCTCTTTATATATCTGTGTGTCTCCCGCATCTCCACGCACAACATGATGATGAAGTGCTTCGACGTTGCCTTGTAGACCCTGCATCCACGTCCACATCCACATTTCCTTACAGATGCTATGTAACTCTGCCACTATTGTTGCCTGACAAAGCTTCTATGTGGCCATCTACTTATTTTCAATCGACATGTCTTTGATTGTTGCTGCCCCTGTGCCTCTGTGCATGCTAGCACCAACGAGACTGCCTAGTTGTCTGTAGAGACGACCACTCAGTCGACTCTGGTTCAACACACCGACTAATTTGCCAAAGATAAGGTTAGCTAATTATTAATTTTTTTAAAAAAACCTTAGCTTCAAACTTTGGCGTAAAAGAATTTCCATAAAAGGCTATCCACATAAGAAGTTGTTCACATAGGGAACAAAAAGAAGGCATTTTTGGGCCGCATGTAATTCTATTGTACTTCATCAAATGCTTTCACAACAACAACATGGGCCTCTACATCCATTCTTCAATCATCATCATTATCCATGCATGGGCTTCAAGACATAGTGTCATGGAAACGTCACCGAAAAAAGGCACTTTACCATCACGATTAGGGGGGGGGATTCTTCCTCGAAATCCTTTTGTAGTTTTTATATGCATGTGTGGGTCATGGGTCCTCTACTTAGGTCATCCCCTGAAAAGATTTGTAATAAATGTTATGTGTGTGTTTTTCTCTTTGTGTGCTTTGAATCAGTTACCTTCAATAACACTTCGCTAAAAATCCCTTATCAAAGCAAGGGGAGATATTGTGATTGAAACCAATATAGGACATGGACAAGTAACTCTTAGTGTTACCTTGGCCTGAGAGTCGGGGACAAGTTACATGAACCTCAGAGCCAAGAATGATAAGCCTCTGAGTCATTCGAGTGTTGAGCCTTTGAGCTTGTTGAGGCCAAGCTTACCAGACTCTGAGCCAAGCTTACTAGCCTTTGAGCCAAGTTACACGAGCCTCTGAGCTTGCAACTAGAATATGCCAAGTTCATACCAAAGTTGGAGCATGTGTATTCGTACGTAGTGAAAGTTCCTCATCACAATTCCACCTTCGCTCTGAAGGGGGGTTTATTAGGAAATCGGAGCTTCATGTGTGTGTCCACAATGTATATGTGTATACGTTGTTTGTGTATCCACGTATGTATGTACTATTTGTGTGTGAAACCACCTCTTCGTATATGTGTAAGTATGTTATGTGTGTGAACAGCCTCTAAGGCTTATGTGTATGAAGTAAGCACTAATGTCATGGAAGCTACCAAGTGTCATTACCCTAGATTTTTTGAAATAGTCAAAAGATAAGGCTCTACAGCCTACAAAAGCATTGTAATTGATGAGTTTCTTCTTTAATAAAATCATCATTGTATTGTGTAAATAAACTCTATCTTGACTCTTGAGCTTTGTTCTCTCTCTACATATCTCTCTGCCTTCGGCATATCCACACACGACATGATGAAGTGCTTCGACCCTCCATAGCCAGCACTTGTGCTAATTCTAATTGCCTTGAATGCATCTAAATGCTTAAAATGTACTCATAATTCTATTTGGAACGGTTGATTTAGCTCTTTACAATAGCCAAGAAGGACCATTGAGCAATTTATTCCATGAATTACAATGAAGGTCTGGTTATACCAATCATATATGGAGGTGGAATCTATTCTTTTATATGTTTGTATGATGTTCCTTTTCGACAACGATGCAAGAGGGAATGCTCCGAATGTGGTCCCAATTCTTCCCTTGGGAGTCCCTCATGGAGGAAATGGCTAGGTTAGCTTAAAAATAATTTAAAAGAGGTTTTTGGATTAATCCTTGATGTTAGCATTAATTAAGAAAGATAAAGGATATCATTTGTTTTTCCTCTAGGAGTCACATTCACCTTTTTCGTATTGGAAAGAGGTAATGTCTCCATAACTTAAGGCAATGAACAACTGTTAAGAGTTCCAAATTATGGGTGGCATAGTTGGCCTCATATTGCTTCAGCTTGTGAGAAGTATAAGCCACCAGTCTTCTTTCTTAGGCTAAGACACCACCAAGTGCTAGACTACTAGAATCAGTGACCACCTCAAATTCCTTGGTGAGATCAGGAAGTATTAGGACTTGTGCGCTGAGGTAATGATGGCTTTGATCCGATCAAAGCTGAGTTGATGGATTATAAACCACACTATTTTGCAATCCTTCTTAAGAAGATCAGTCAAGGGTGCAGCTACTAGGGAGTAATCTTTGATGAAAATCCTTTATCATCCTATGATTCCTAAAAATCCATGAACTTCACAGACTAAATTAGGGGGTGGCCATTCTAGTATATCCTTGACCTTGGTGGGATCTACTGAATTAGGGGGCGGCCATTCTAGTATATCCTTGACCTTGGTAGGATCTACTGACATACCATCTTGGGAGATAATGAATCCAAGATACCATGACATCACAGTAAAATCATAGAGGCCATAACGGGCATTGAAAGTTGTCTTGGGTATATTTGCTTCCTTGACTCTCATTTGACAGTAGCCAGACCTCAAATCTATCTTAGAGAAAACATTGGCCCCATGAAACCTGTCAAGAAGTTTGTCGATGCGAGAGATAGGGTACTTGTTCTTGACAATGACTTGATTTAGCCCCTGATAATCTATGTAGAGATGAAGAGTTCCATCCTTATTCTTTTAGAAAAAAATAGGTGCTCCCTAAAGGAGAGGTGCTGGGGCGTACAAATCCTTGCTCAGTGAGTTGGTGAAGTTGGTCCTTGAGCTCAATGGCTTCAGGGAGAGACATGCTATAGGGTCTTTTGGAAACAGGTTGAGCACTAAGAATTAGCTTGATCTCATGGTCGACTTCTCGAGGGGTGGTAGTCTTGTAAGCTCATCAAGAAAGATGTTAGAGAATTCTTGGAGCCAAGAGGGTTCTGATTCCTTAATGGGTTTAGCATCTTTGTTGAGCTCGATTGTTTTCCCTTATGTGCTCCCTTGAGAAGATGTTTTGCTTTGACTACCCTAGACTTAGGTTTTACCTGTCTTCCCCTGAACTAGGACTACTTGGCCGTGCTCATTTTTAAAAGTGATACTTCCCTGGTTGCAGTGAATACTAGCATTGTTTGCGACTAACCAGTCCATCCCAAGGATCTCATCATAAATGCCTAATGGTAGGACTCATAAACGCCTGATGGTAGGACTCTAAAATGGCTATGAGTTTGTTCACTACCCAATTCAAAATCAAGGTTTTCCTATAGAGTGGTGAATAGAGTGGTGAGATACTACTTCCTTCCCCATTACCTAGCTCTACAACCATTTTCCTAGATGGTTTTTGATCTAGGTTTAATTTCCGTAAACACCTTCTTGGAGAAAGAAATACATGGGTACTACCACAATCAATAAAAAATTGGAATGGCTTACCGTGATGAGAAGCTGGGGTTCGAATAACACCAAATTGTTCGTTAGGACCCTGATGCTCTACCGCCACATGGATGGTGGCACGCTCTTCTTCAACCATTTTCAAAGTTGGTTATTTATTTATAGCACAGGCATGGGCAACTGCCCTGTGACCTCCTCTGCCACTTCCACCACCTCTTGCACCTTGGTGGATGGGGGTTCCATGGCCTTGATTTGCTTGACCACTTTGAGAAAACGATGTCGCAAGCTTTGGGCGATTGGCTTTAAAGTGTCCGAGCTCATTGCAATGGAAACACACAAGGGCCTCCCTAGTAGAATTAGTATTTGTGTGGGGATCAAAGAGGTTGGTTGGCCGACCTCGGTTGTAGTTGGGAGCATTTTTCTGGGGCTTCTTGTAAGATTGATCCTTAGGGTTTGATTTAGGGTGAGATCTCTTCTGGGGCCCAGATTTGCCAGCCTTTACCTCCTTCATAAGAGGTTTGGCTCGTATGAGAGCATCTTGCAATGTACTTGTTCTCATTGCTTCGAGGCGAGAATCCAAAGGTTCATTCAAGCCTTGGAAAAAGCGGGCTACTTGCTAAGAGGTAGTCATGGGTGGGACATATTTCCAGAGAGATGTCATCCCAAGTTTGGGAGTGTTCGATAACTTCCTTATCACATGGCACCGTTGCTTTCACCAGAGCTTAGCATCCCGAGTGAGGCAAAACCATGCAAGCGCATGGATTGGTTCACAGCTCCAGTACCGGTGCCGGTGGCGGCTGAGAAGTAATCATCTATTTCTTCAATCCATACCTTAGCAACCTTCTCAATTTTTGAACCTTCCCCTTTAAAGGAGGGAGGTTGCATCTATTTGAGTAGGAGCTTCTTCTCCTATGTGTCTATGTATAGCGCATTGGGGGGAGGAAATTTATCGTCCTGGCCATCATTGCAAGGTTATATTTAGAATCACGAGACTTATACTTTACATTACGCTCAAGATATAAAGCAAAACCTTGAAATCATTTTATTTCTCAATTCAAATATTTGCAAGGACAAGATTGATTACAAGGATTTGAGACTAATGTATTTAGTCTTATTCATAATAATAAAAATGAGACTTCTAGGCTTAACTAAGGCATAAGACTCGAGTGGTTCACGTAGGTGAATATATGGGGGTTCCGCCATGGTTTCTAGCATATGAGAAACTGATGGTAGGGGAGGTAGACACGGATTATATTGCATTCCATAAAAGTTACTCGATAAAGAGAATGTGGGGGAGAGGGAGAGCTTCAAACCCTAGCAAGCAAACACACACACACAAGAGAGAGCAAGACACAAGAGAGAGATGGATAGTTGAATTTTCTTCTATCTTCTTCTTCTCTACTGAACCAACATAACATAAAGATAAGAGTACACACTATATGGGTTAGTACTCAACTACTACAACATACAAGGGTCGGTCCATAATGTGAACCCGACTAAATGAGCTGCGCTATAACTATGTTAGTCTCTAGTAATCCAAAATGGCTGTCACACATAGCCTGTCATCCCACTAGCGGCATATCACCCATAATCTCATCAACCATGCCAGTGGTGTAGATGCAGAAGCTATCACCCAGGCGGGTCATTAATGTCTTTTCGTAGCACTAGTTGAGCTCGATATCTCAACACTCCCCCTCAAGCTCAACTCCACACACTACACTCCAAAGTAAGCTCAACTCCACACACTACACTCCAAGTAAGCTCCTAAACCTATGGAGCTTCTATGTGCCCAATGCCTTTGTGAAGATGTCAGCCACCTGATCCTCTGTGTGCTGACATATACTAGATCTACATCTCCTGCTAGAACCTTCTCCCTCACAAAGTGATAATGCACCTCAATGTGCTTCGTTCTAGCATGATATACTGGGTTACTAGCCAACTGTATGCTGCTCATGTTGTCACAATATATGACAACTGCCCTATCACACGGGCTCTCCCATGTCACCAAATAGCTTCTGAAACCAAGCTACCTCAAGCTGCCATAATAGCACCTCTGTACTCTCTGCCTCTGTACTCGACAAGGCAACTGTTAGCTGCTTCTTACTGCTCCAACTCACAGCAGCACTCCCAAATGAGAACATAAAACCATTGGTAGATCTCATGTCTGCAATACTACTAGCCCAATTAGTATCTGTGTACCCATGCAACTGTATCTTTGTACAAGCCTCATAGAAAAGTCCATAATCAACTGTGGACTTTATGTAGTACCTGAGGATCCGTGAAAGATCCTTGTACCCACCGCGCAACGAATTCTGGGGTGCTAGCAGTGGGAGTAGCACTTCTTGCACGGGGCAGGGTCCCTCACTTGGGGCCTCGCCCCCACATATATCCAGACAAGAGACTAATCCCTCGGTTCTTCCAAAACGAACCCGAAAAAACTTCCCTTGCCCGGAAAGCACGGGTGATTCCTCCAGGATAATTTTTACTCTAACGTAGTCAAGAGCCTTAACTAACAAAACTGATCTGACGACCGAACCCGTAAGTCCCATAGTCAGATCAAGGAAAAAACTTGTACTTGGATCATAGAGACCAGCACTTTTTTCCTCATTGAGAGGCGCAGCCATTGATTCTTTTCCATAGAACATTTTTTTTCCAAGATTTACTTCATCTATCGTACCATAACAGAATTGAGTCTCATTTTAGGGATCCATCAGTCCAGCCTATCCAGTCCCGTGGGTTAGCCAACCACCCAACCACTATAGTGATGGGATCCATTTAAGAATTTGGTTAGGTTTTGTCTTGGGTACGAGGGAAAAGAGTTCCCAGGCCCCCTAGTCGGATATTCATGCAAACATAAAACTAGTCACACCACTTACACACCCAACATGAAATTGCCTTTTTCACAGATTCAACTATCTTTAAAACAATCTTTTAATGAAACCATAGTATCACTGATCATAATCCTCCAAAATATCCGGTTGAATTCTTATTTCCAATCATTCCTTCATCGGTGTACCTATGGCATCATTGGTAACTAGATCGCTCACCACCTATCCACTCAGGGGCCTTTTCAATAGTTCCTAGCTCATAGTATCCGGTAATATATTCACTTATAAAAATCAAAATGGAATCTCCGTTGAAGATCAGTAAGATCAACTAACAGATCCATATAAAAGAGCCATGGACTCATCCGTTGAGGATCAGTAAGGTCAATCAACCAGATCCATGCCTGGTTTTAGAAAACAACTCTTACTCCTTGTTCCATATCTTCCACGATGCACGTGTGGGTATCTTCGGTGACCTAGAGCACAAGCACCGTATGGTCAGCACCCTCTAGGATCCTTTGCAGGTCACCTAGCGCTTCACTCATAGGCCGCTTCCTTGTTCCCTCATCCACTGTACCGAAAGTTCCATATCTTCCACGATGCACGTGTGGGTATCTTCGGTGACCTAGAGCCCAAGCACCGTATGGTCAGCACCCTCTAGGATCCTTCGCAAGTCACCTAGCGCTTCACTCATAGGCCGCTTCCTTGTTCCCTCATCCACTGTACCGAGGCTAGTCACAAGACCTCGGCCGATCTTGCTACGCGAGACGTCCTCTGTTGACTCTCCGTCTCAGCTGTTGCAACTTTATCAGTTAGGTCTCCACGACCTCATTCACAAGACGGTGCTTCCCCATCATTCTTGACATAAAACAGTCATTTAAAAATAGGTCATAAATACAGTTTTTATAACGAACTCTTGCTTTTTCACATTGTTCCAAGTCAATCCTCATTTATTTCATATGTATTCCCATTCTCATCACATCATTTTCCATCTCATCGCATCTTTCCTCATTTATCCACATCAGATCTCATCCACTCGTATCTACCCATATCCACATCTCATCACATCATATTCATTCACATCACATATCATCCATTCACATCTATCCCAATTTACATCACATCTCATTCACTCACATCCCCATTCACATGATATCACATCTCATTCATTCACATCCCGATTCACATCACATCACATCTATTCACGTCCATCACATTCATTTACATCACATCTATCTAATCGTTCATATGTATGACTACCCACATCTATCCATACATTCATATCTATCACTTTACATCCACATATTCTTTCACATACACATCCACATCCATTCTTTCACATATATCCACATCCATTCTTTCACATACTCATCCACATCTATTCTTCACATACACATCCACATCCATTCTTCAAATACACATTCACATCCATTCTTCGCATACACATCCATATCCATTCTTCACATACACATTCACATCCATTCTTCACATACACATTCACATCGATTTACATCCCATATCATTCATTTACATCCCGTTTCCCATGACATCACATCTCATTCATCCACATCACATTACATCTCATCCATTCATTCACATCTATCTGACTCACATGTCATCACATCTATTCACATCACATCTCATTTCTATGCAAGTTTTCAATTTGATTTTCTTTTGAATACAAGGAGTATTTCTTGAATCAGTATCCTCAAAACTTCTTGATCGGAATTTTGAATTTCATACCAGAATTCATCTATTCTATAACCTTGATCCATAGATCAATTCAAAGGGTCTCAAACTTAGTTTCGGATTTGGCGGGAGTTTTGAGGGTATTTTTCTAAACTGGTCACACCTTCTTTCCTCGAAACTGACGAAAGAGTTTGGTATTGGTCATAGTCTGATTCAAGGTTCGAATCGGATAAGATTTTTCCTGAACTATCTTTCTCGAAAAGGTTTGGTGATTCAGTTCTATTTTACTAAATTTCTTTCTTTGAATATTCTCTTAACTGATTTCTAAATTAGTTACGAATTCTAATGAGGAATAAATTAATCATTTATCTGAATATTTCGATCTCAATAGATTTCTGATTTTTTTTTTACAATCCGTGTGAATATAAAACGATAAAAATTTCTCTCTCAGAGTATTTAATTATTTATTTATCAAATACTCATAGAATTTAAACATAGAATTTAAGAGAATTCTAATTTTGATATAAAAATTCTTTATGCATCTATTTATGCATCAAAATCAACTTCAATGGGAATAACACTTTTATTTAAAAAAAAGTGTATACGTTGTTTGTGTATCCACATATGTATGTACTATTTGTGTGTGAAACCACCTCTTCGTATATGTGTACGTTATGTGTGTGAACAGCAGCCTCTAAGGCTTATGTGTGTGTAGTAAGCACTGATGTCATGGAAGCTGCCAAGTGTCATTACCCTAGTTTTTTTTAAATAGTCAAAAGATAAGGCTCTACAGTAGCCTACAAAAGCATTGTAATTGATGAGTTTCTTCTTTAATCAAATCATCATTGTATTGTGTAAATAAACTCTATCTTGACTCTTGAGCTTTGTTCTCTCTCTACATATCTCTCTGCCTTCGGCATATCCACACATGACATGATGAAGTGCTTCGACCCTCCATAGCCAGAACTTGTGCTAACTCTAATTGCCTTGAATGCATCTAAATGCTAAATGTACTCATAATTCTATTTGGAACGGTTGATTTAGCTCTTTACAATAGCCAAGAAGGACCATTGAGCAGTTTATTCCATGGATTACAATGAAGGTCTGGTTATACCAATCATATATGGAGGTGGAATCTATTCTTTTATAAGTTTGTGTGATGTTCATTTTCGACGACGACGCAAGAGGGAATGCTCCGAATGTGGCCCCAAATCTTCCCTTCGGAGTCCCTCATGGAGGAAATGGTTAGGTTAGCTTAAAAATAATTTAAAAGAGGTTTTTGGATTAATCCTTGATATTAGCATTAATTAAGAAAAAAGGATATCATTTGTTTTTCCTTGTTTTGAAAATATCAAATCTCATGTAGAATTGTTACTTTCTCGAAAAGATAGTGTGGTTTTGGATTGAATTATTCTGTTGCTATCTTGCTTAAATTAAAGTACAAGTAAATCTTCTCCTTGCCTTGATGCTAACCCCGTTCTTGTGCTTGTGTAGCCGGGCGACGACATTAGCAAGGCCCAAAGTCAGCCCAAGGTATCCCTCATACCATGGGAAGTTGGAACTCACTAGTTTGGTGAGAACTCTGGATATTGCCTCGTTTTGCGGGCCCAGGCTAGTGCAGTAAATAAGCCCACCCTAGCGCGTAGACATCCCTCCAAGGAGCAGGAGGATCAAGAGGCGGAGCTTGAGAATGCTGTAAAATCCTATACTAGGGTAAAATCACGCGCATATTTCAAATTTGGACTCATTATTTTAAGATTCTAAGTGAAAATAGCTCAATTATTGAAATTGATGCTTTTTACACTATAAAAAGGACCATAATTTCATCTATTAAATGGACATATATTATTATTGAAGATGGGCATGTTACATCCTTCCCCCCTTAAAGAAATCGAGATGTCCTCATCTCGTCTCATGAATTCAAGGTAATCTCTTAAGAGTGTAGCTTCATCTTCCCAAGTTGCATCCTCTTCGGGGTAGTCTTTCCATTGCGCTTAAGAGTTCGATTTCAACTACTTGGTTCACTCTCTCAGTTTGGCCATCGATCTCTGGATGGTAAGCTGTACTAAAGCAAAGTTGAGTACCCAAGGCCTGAAATAAGGACTTCCAAAACTTTGAAGTGAAGTCAAAGTCCCGATCACGCTGACTATCCTTTTCACTATAACATGAAGCTTGAAGATCTCGTTGATGAATAATCGGGCAACATCAGAAGCTTTGAAGGCTTTCTTTGCCGGTATAAGATGAGCTACTTCGATGAGCAAGTACACCACTAAAAAAATGGAATCATATCCTCCTTATGCAGTGGGGAGACTTGTGAAAAAATCCATCCTAATGCATTCCCACTTCATTTGAGGACTTGGATGAATGAGATGAGATGTGTATGATGTGGATAGAAGTGGTGTGATATAATGTGGATAGAATGTATGTGATGGGATGGTGATGAGAATGAATGTGATGGATATGAATAAATGAATGTGATGGATATGAATAAATGAATGTGATGGATATGAATGAATGTGATGTAATGGATGTAAATGAATGTGATGGACGTGAATAGATGTGATGTGATATGAATCGGGATGTGAATGAATGAGATGTGATGTCATGTGAATTGGAATGTGAAGTGAATGAGATGTGATGTAAATTGGGATAGCTGTGAATGGATGATATATGATGTGAATGAAAATGATGTGATGAGAATGGGAATACATATGAAATAAATGAGGATTGATGTGGAACAATGTGGAAAGATGAGAGTTCATTATAGAAACTGTATTTATGACCTGTTTTATGTCAAGAATGCTAGGGAAGCATTTTTACCGTCTTGTGAAGAGGTCGTGGAGACCTACCTGATAAAGTTGCAACAGCTGACGGAGAGTCAACGGAGGACATCTCGCGTAGCAAGGTCGGCCAAGGTCTTGACCAGCCTCGGTTTGATTTAAATGGTGAGCTTCCGGTACGGTGGATGAGGGACCAAAGAAGCGGCCTATGAGTGAAGCACTAGGTGACCTGCGAGAAGGATCCTAGAGGGTGCTGACCATACGGTGCTCGGGCTCTGGGTCACTGAAGATACCCACACGTACGTTGTGGAAGATATTGGAACAAGGAGTAAGCGTTGTTTTCTGAATTCAGGCATGGATCTGGTTGATTGACCTTGTTGGTCCTCAATGGATGAGTCCATGGCTTTTTTATATGGATCTGTTGGTTGATCTTGCTGATCTTCAATGGAGATTCCATTTTGATTTTTATAAGTGAATATATTGCCAGGTACTATGAGCTAGGAACTATCAAAAAGGCCCCTGAGTGGAGAGGTGGTGAGGAGCGTTCTGGTTGCCAATGATGCCATAGGTACACCGATGAAGAAAAAATTAGAAATTAGGATTCAACCGGATATTTTGGAGGATTATTATCAGTGATACTATTGTTTCATTAAATGATTGTTTTAAAGACAGCTGAATCTATGAAAAAGGCAATTTCATATTGGGTGTGTAAGTGGTGTGACTAGTTTTAAGTTTGCATGAATATCCGGCTAGGGGACCTGGGAACTCTTTTCCCTGGTACTCGAGACAAAACCTAACCAAATTCTTAAATGGATCCCATCACTATAGTGGTTGGACGGTTGGCTAACCCACGGGACTAGATGGGGTTAGGCTAGACTGATGGATCCCTAAAATGAGACTCAATTTCTGTTATGGTACGATAGATGAAATAAATCCCAGATAAAAATTGTTCTATGGAAAAGAATCAACAGCTGTGCCTCTCAATGAGGAAAAAAGTGTTGGTCTCTATGATCCAAGTGCAAGTCTTTTCCTTGATCTGACTATGGGACTTAGGGGTTCGGTCAAATGAGTTTTGTTAGTTAAGGCTCTTGACCACGTTAGAGTAAATTTATCCTGGAGGAATCGCCCGTGCTTTTCGGGCGAGGGAAGTTTTTATGGGTTCGGTTTTGGAAGAACTGATGGATTCATCTCTTGTCTAGATATCCGTGGGCGAGGCCCCGGATATCTAGATATCCGTGGGCGATTCATCTCTTGTCTAGATATCCGTGGGCGATTCATCTCTTGTCTAGATATCCGTGGGCGAGGCCCCGAGTGAGGGACCCTGCCCCGTGCAAGAAGTGCTATTTTCGCTACTAGCACCCCTGAATTTGTACAACTTTCATAACTATTTCTATAATATTTCATATTCACTTCCTTTTGTACAACTTTTTCATAACTATTTCTATAATATTTTTCCAATCTAAGAACCTAATTAATAAACCATAGACTCAAGATTAAGATTAGTTCAAGTTCAGTAACTTAAATAAAATTTTTAGATAGAGAAAATTTGTGTCAGAATTTAAGTTTCAGAGGGAACTGGCCACTCCGCCTCAAACTTCTATTATGAAGGAAGTCATGGATGGAATTAATCTGGTGGTATGGGACATCAGATTGGTTTCATATACTTACTCCAGACACATTTATGTCTTCTATCTTCTACCATCCTATGCGTGTATGTACAACACGCCTAAGTGGTATGGGACACTTAGACTCGTCTTACATACATTCATTTGATTGGTTCATTGCATATGCATTATGTGTAGATCTAGTCTTCCACACCAATCATGAAGCCATCCTCTCATACGTTTATGCAATTGCATATCGAGGACGCCCATATATGGCATGCTTGTGGGCCTCCACTGTTTGTTTTAGTTGGTTCGTATGGAGGGGTGATTCCCGAGGTACTTACGCCTGGAAAACATGTGTGTGGCTGTTATTTGAATACTTATGGGTTGTCTATATCTCAAGACAACACTGGGATTAATTGATGTGTTCAATTAATTGTTTAACTAACATGGATAGTGTCTGAATAAGTGCAAGGGTATCGATTGAGGTGTCGCACTGCATGAGATGTGTGAGGGTACCGATTCAGGTGTTGCACTATACGAGGCTACCGATTAAGGTGTCGTATGGCTAGTGGATTGAGTGATGGTGTGAAGATCATGATCATTTTTCTTTTGTGAATTGTGTATTACATTTATTATTTTTTATCAGTGTGACTATCACCAATTTTGGTGTCATACAAGTTTTTCTTGTTGGTATTCCATGTCCATAAGAACCTCTAAGCCATGCCTTTGTGCCTCTAAGCTATGTTCGGACCTCTGAGTTTACCTTGCAAATGACATCAATAATCTTGTTCTCTTGACATTTTTCTTACACAACTAAGGACAGTTGCTTCCTCAAACAGGAAGACTGTTATACAGGTATATATTTTATCATGTTTTTTATGAATTAATAATCGTATAAAAATATGTTTAATTTTAATTTGTGCAGGATTCAGCTTAATGGAATGTGGAAGTGAGCACAAGATTAATATATGTGTAAATGTACACAAATTTATTTTATGTAACAAGGCCCATTAGCAATTATATTTGGGCAAAGGTTTTTATATGTACAAACCATAGGGATTTTGATATGGTTATAAATATGTAAAGCAATACCCCAAAAAGTGGAAAAAACAAACCTTAGGGATTTTGATATGGTTATAAATATGTAAAGCAATGCCCCAAAAGTGGTAAAAGAAAACCCAATTTGTACGCTCATCTATTCTTAGCTCCTTGGACTATTTTTATGAATAAAAATTCTCTAAATACTCATGTCATGGAAGTGGAGCTACACGGTAGGGAGGAGATTGCACCCAATCTTGTCTTGATGGTGATGTTATTTTATTTCCTTTTCTTTATGTTATGCTATGTTGTTTGATTTCAATTTAATTCAAGTCTTTGTGTTAATTTTTGATATATTTTAGGAGTTTTCAATTATTTCTTCAAGAAGTACAAAAGGGTCCCGTGACACTTGTGTAAAGGGAATTCTTTCAGGATGAGTCGTGAGTGTTGGTTGACCTAACAAATCCCATAACTGGAGGGTCATGAGATTGTGTTCTCGTGTTCGATAAAGTTATGCTTGAGCTATGGTGATTTTATTAGAAAGTTCCAATCCAACTAGAATCCAAGGCATCTTTTCAGTAAGATATGTTGGAAGTTCCAGCTCTTCCAAGGTCGTCCTCCCATAAGAGCAATTGCACAATGTTTGCAGGGGTGTTCAAGGTGGCTATTTGCACACGGATTTATCAATTGAATATAACAAGCCACATATCCAAGTTCTACCAAGGACAACATCATACTCAAGGGAATCTAGGATAAGATTGAATGCAAATTACACATCTCCACCGATTTTTTGAGTAGCATAGCTAAAGTAACTGGGAACTTCAATATTTTGTCCATTGGCTCCTCTTGCAAGACCATTGTCTGTAGGGATGAGTTTAGGTTGTCCCAATGACACCCAAGTATCTATTGTCATGATGTTATGACTAGCTCGAGGGCTAATCAATGTGCAGCCTAACATCATTGCCTGTAGGAAAATCTAGCCATACCATGATAGAATCTTCAAGAGGAACCATGGATGTTTCAGTTTGTGTTTTTGCTTCAGATCTCGTTTCTATTTCATATTCCCATTCACTTTCATCCTCTTTTTGGCTCTCAGCTTTTTCAAGAGTACCCAATGTATACAATGGCGATTCTAAATGAGGTCTCTTTGGAAACTTGTGAATCCTCACAATCCTATTCTATGGAGCTCTTTATGTCTTGGTATAACTCATGTTTAGTCCTTAAAGAAAGTGCAAGTGCTGATGTTATGCTAGCTTCACCATGAGAGAAGAGCATTCCTCCAAATGAGGTTCTGAGAGACTGCTTTAATTTCATAAGGTATTCATCGAAGTCCTCACGTGCTTTCTCAACTGCATAAATCGTGCAATCCGTCTCTAATGACTCTTCTAGAGAGTATGTCTTCCTCTTGAAAAGGGAAGCGGTACTCCTCCGCGTTTTGTATTTTGGTTACTTTTTTAGGATTGGCATTATGAGATTCAATTACAATGGGTGATCGTCGTGTAAGACACTCAACCATGCTAAGCATGGTTGAGTGTAAGACACTCAACCATGCTAAGCATACTCTCCTGAGCCTGCTTTTTATGTTCCACATATGTCATGTGATCATAATTTTCAATTTGGGGTGGTTGGGCGGGTTCTAGTTTCTTGAATTGTCTATGCTTTGTAGTGAGTGTCGAATCAAAACTTGTTTCATCCACTAAGTGACGTACTAGAACTTGTTTCATCTTCTGATTTTCTTTGGATCATCAGTTTTCCATTATGTTTACCCATGCGACGAGATCGAATTCTAGTTTTTGTATCTGGTGTCGCACATGTGGGTGTTGTGGTTTTAGTGGTGTCCTTTGAGGTGGATGCTTTTGCATCATGTGTAGCTTTTGGCTCTTTTGGGTTTATGTCCCCTTTTGGGTTTATGTCCTTCACAGGCTCCTTTTCCCTATCCTCTCTTTCAACCTTGGTTTCGATAGTTTATTGTCCCTTGTTTTTCTTGGGTTTAGAAGGTTTTGTTTTCTCTTTTGGTTTCTGCTTTAAGGCATGTTCTTCTACCCATTTTGAAGTGTTATCTTTTGCATTCTTTTTTACACTCTCTCGTGCCTTGGCTTGTAAGCGTGTAAGTACATTCAAGGGTACCATGGATAATTGCCCATTTTGTACACTTAAGATGTTAAGAGTTGTATTTTGTGAGACAAGGTGCATTAAAGCGACTCGTCTTGGGCAATCTTGAAACATGTGATCAATGCCACATCGTTCACACATGGGTTGCAAAGTGTCAGTGACTATGGGCATGGAAGTGTTCCAAACTGTGTAGTCTACCACTTTGTGAAGTCCACGATAACAGAAACACTGAAGTGTTTGCTTAACTGCTTCCTGAGCGGTTTCCACCCTTTGGATTGTTTTTGTTTGGTGCATGGGAGATGGAGGTTTTGAGTCAATTGTGGATGAATTAGGACACTTTGTAGTATCATGACCAAAGGATATATGTAGTACACAAAGATAGATGCCTTGTATGCACAATGGGGATTGGAAAGTATTAGGACTTGTGCGCTGAGGTAATGATGGCTTTGATCCGATCAAAGCTGACTTGATGGATTATAAACCACACTATTTTGCAATCCTTCTTAAGAAGATTGGTTAAGGGTGCAGCTACTAGGGAGTAATCTTTGATGAAAATCCTTTATCATCCTATGATTCCTAAAAATCCATGAACTTCACAGACTAAATTAGGGGGTGGCCATTCTAGTATATCCTTGACCTTGGTGGGATCTATTGAATTAGGGGGTGGCCATTCCAGTATATCCTTGATCTACTAAGATACCATCTTGGGAGATAATGAATCCAAGATACCATGACATCACAGTAAACTCATAGAGGCCATAACGGGTATTGAAAGTTGTCTTGGGTATATTTGCTTCCTTGACTCTAATCTGATAGTAGCCAGACCTCAAATTTATCTTAGAGAAAACATTGGCCCCATGAAACCTATCAAGAAGTTTGTCGATGCGAGGGATAGGGTACTTGTTGACAATGACTTGATTTAGCCCCTGATAATCTATGCAGAGACGAAGAGTTCCATCCTTATTCTTTTAGAAAAAAACAAGTGCTCCCTAAGGAGAGGTGCTGGGGCGTACAAATCCTTGCTCAGTGAGTTGGTGAAGTTGGTCCTTGAGCTCAATGGCTTCAGGGAGAGACATGCTATAGGGTCTTTTGGAAACAAGTTGAGCACTAGGAATTAGCTTGATCTCATGGTCGACTTCTCGAGGGGTGGTAGTCTTGTAAGCTCAAGAAAGATGTTAGAGAATTCTTGGAGCCAAGAGGGTTCTGATTCCTTAATGGGTTTAGCAGTTTTGTTGAGCTTGATTGTTTTCCCTTATGTGCTCCCTTGAGAAGATGTTTTGCTTTGACTACCCTATACTTAGGTTTTACCTGTCTTCCCCTAAACTAGTACTACTTGGCCATGCTCATTTTTAAAAGTGATACTTCTCTGGTTGCAGTGAATACTAGCATTGTTTGCGACTAACCAGTCCATCCCAAGGATCTCATCATAAATGCTTGATGGTAGGACTCTAAAATGGCCATGAGTTTGTTCACTACCCAATTCAAAATCAAGGTTTCCTACAAAGTGGTGAGATACTACTTCCTTCCCATTAGCTAGCTCTACAACCATTTTCCTAGTTGGTTTTTGATCTAGGTTTAATTTCCGTAAACACCTTGGAGAAAGAAATAAATGGGTACTACCACAATCAATCAAAAGTTGGAATGGCTTACCGTGATGAGAAGCTGGGGTTCGAATAACACCAAATTGTTCGTTAGGACCCTCACGCTCTACCACCACATGGATGGTGGCACGCTCTTCTTCAGCCATTTTCAAAGTTGGTTCTTTATTTATAGCACAGGCGTG
This sequence comes from Cibotium barometz, assembly GCF_041138505.1. Lineage (NCBI taxonomy): Eukaryota > Viridiplantae > Streptophyta > Polypodiopsida > Cyatheales > Cibotiaceae > Cibotium > Cibotium barometz. The sequence goes on along the minus strand of NC_141048.1, from coordinate 43,640,768 downwards.
GGCAATTGCCCTATGACCTCTGCACGTCCACCACCTCTTGCACCTTGGTGGATGGGGGTTCCACGGCCTTGATTTGCTTGACCACTTTGAGGAAACGATGTCGCAAGCTTTGGGCGATTGGCTTTAAAGTGTTTGGGCTCATTGCAATGGAAACACACAAGGGCCTCCCTACTAGTAGAAGTAGTATATGTGTGGGGATCAAAGAGGTTGGTTGGCCGACCTCGGTTGTAGTTGGGAGCATTTTTCTGGGGCTTCTTGTAAGATTGATCCTTAGGGTTTGATTTAGGGTGAGATCTCTTCTGGGGCCCAGATTTGCCAGCCTTTACCTCCTTCATAAGAGGTTTGGCTCGTATGAGAGCATCTTGCAATGTACTTGTTCTCATTGCTTCGAGGCGAGAATCCAAAGGTTCATTCAAGCCTTGGAAAAAGCGGGCTACTTGCTAAGAGGTAGTCATGGGTGGGACATATTTCCAGAGAGATGTCATCCCAAGTTTGGGAGTGTTCAATAACTTCCTTATCACATGGCACCGTTGCTTTCACCAGAGCTTAGCATCCCGAGTGAGGCAAAACCATGCAAGCGCATGGATTGGTTCACAGCTCCAGTACCGGTGCCGGCTAAGAAGTAATCATCTATTTCTTCAATCCATACCTTAGCAACCTTCTCAATTTTTGAACCTTCCCCTTTAAAGGAGGGAGGTTGCATCTATTTGAGTAGGAGCTTCTTTTCATGTGTGTCTATGTATAGCGCATTGGGGGGAGGAAATTTATCGTCCTGGCCATCATTACAGGATTATATTTAGGATCACGAGACTTATACTTTACATTATGCTCAAGATATAAAGCAAAACCTTGAAATCGTTTTATTTCTCAATTCAAATATTTGCAAGGACAAGATTGATTACAAGGATTTGAGACATGTATTTAGTCTTATTCATAATAATAAAAATGAGACTTCTAGGCTTAACTAAGGCATAAGACTCGAGTGGTTCACGTAGGTGAATATATGGGGGCTCCGCCGTGGTTTCTAGCATATGAGAAACTGATGGTAGGGGAGGTAGACACGGATTATATTGCATTCCATAATAGTTAAAGAGAATGTGGGGGAGAGGGAGAGCTTCAAACCCTAGCAAGCAAACACACACACACACAAGAGAGAGCAAGACACAAGAGAGAGATGGATAGTTGAATTTTTTTCTATCTTCTTCTTCTCTACTGAACCAACATAACATAAAGATAAGAGTACACACTATATGGGTTAGTACTCAACTACTACAACATACAAGGGTCAGTCCATAATGTGAACCCGACTAAATGAGCTGTGCTATAACTATGCCAGTCTCTAGTAATCCAAAATGGCTGTCACATAGCCTGTCATCCCACTGGCCGCATATCACCCATAATCTCATCAACCATGCCAGTGGTGTAGATGCAGAAGCTATCACCGAGGCGGGTCATTAAATGTCCGCCCGTAGCACTAGTTGAGCTCGATATCTCAACACTCCCCCTCAAGATCAACTCCACACACTACACTCCAAGTAAGCTCCTAAACCTATGGAGCTTCTCTGTGCCCAATGCCTTTGTGAAGATGTCAGCCACCTGATCCTCTGTGTGCTAACATATACTAGATCTACATCTCCTGCTAGAACCTTCTCCCTCACAAAGTGATAATGCACCTCAATGTGCTTCGTTCTAGCAGGTTGCTGGCCAACTGTATGTTGCTCATGTTGTCACAATATATGATAACTGCCCTATCACGGGCCCTCCCATGTCACGAAGTAGCTTCTGAAACCAAGCTACCTCACAAGCTACCATAGTAGCACCCTTGTACTCTACCTCTGTACTCGACAAGGCAACTGTTAACTGCTTCTTACTACTCCAACTCATAGCACCACTCCCAAATGAGAACATAAAACCATTGGTAGATCTCATGTCTGCAATACTACTAGCCCAATTAGTATCTGTGTACCCATGCAACTGTATCTCTGTACAAGCCTCATAGAAAAGTCCATAATCAACTGTGGACTTTATGTACCTGAGGATTCATGAAAGATCCCTGTACCCACCGCGCAACAAATTCTGGGATGCTAGTAGCGGGAGTAGCACTTCTTGCATGGGGCAGGGTCCCTCACTCAGGGCCTCGTCCACATATATCCGGACAAGAGACTAATCCCTCGGTTCTTCCAAAACCAAACCCGGAAAAACTTCCCTCGCCCACGGAAAGCACGGGCAATTCCTCCAGGATAATTTTTACTCTAACGTAGTCAAGAGCCTTAACTAACAGAACTGATCTGACCGAACCCGTAAGTCCCATAGTCAAATCAAGGAAAAGACTTACACTTGGAGCATAGAGGCCAACGCTTTTTTCCTCATTGAGAGGCACAGCCATTGATTCTTTTCCATAGAATAATTTTTTTCCAAGATTTACTTCATCTATTGTACCATAACAGAATTGAGTCTCATTTTAGGGATCCATCAGTCCAACCTAACCCCATCCAGCCCCGTGGGTTAGCCAACCGCCCAACCACTGTAGTGATGGGATTCATTTAAGAATTTGGTTAGGTTTTGTCTCGGGTACCAGGGAAAAGAGTTCCCAGGCCCCCTAGCCGGATATTCATACAAACATAAAACTAGTCACACCACTTACACACCCAACATGAAATTGCCTTTTTCATAGATGCAGCTATCTTTAAAACAATATTTTAATAAAACCATAGTATCACTGATCATAATCCTCCAAAATATCTGGTTGAATTCTCATTTCCAATCATTCCTTCATCGTGTACCTATGGCATCATTGGTAACTAGATCGCTCACCACCTATCCACTCAGGGGCCTTTTTGATAGTTCCTAGCTCATAGTACTCGGTAATATATTCACTTATAAAAATCAAAATGGAATCTCTGTTTTGAAGATCAGCAAGATCAACCAATAGATCCATATGAAAGAGCCATGGACTCATCCGTTGAGGATCACCAAGGTCAATCAACCAGATCCATGCCCAGTTTCAGAAAACAACTCTTACTCCTTGTTCCATATCTTCCACGATGCACGTGTGGGTATCTTCGATGACCCAGAGCCCGAGCAGCGTATGGTCAGAACCCTCTAGGATCCTTCGTAGGTCACCTAGCGCTTCACTCATAGGCCGCTTCCTTGGTCCCTCATCCACCGTACCGGAAGCTCACCATTTAAATCGAACCGAGGGCTGGCGAACCGAGGCTGGTCAAGACCTCGGCTAATCTTGCTACGCAAGACGTCCTCCGTTGACTCTCCGTCAGCTATTGCAACTTTATCAATTAGGTCTCCATGACCTCATTCACAAGACGGTCACAATGCTTCCCCATCATTCTTGACATAAAACAGTCATTTAAAAATAGGTCATAAATACAATTTCTATAACGATCTCTCGTCTTTCTACATTGTTCCACATCAATCCTCATTTAATTCATATGTATTTCCATTCTCATCACATCATTTTCCATCTCATCACATCTTTCCTCATTTATCCACATCAGAACTCATCCACTCGTATCTACCCATATCTACATCTCATCACATCATATTCATTCACATCACATATCATCCATTCACATCTATCCCAATTTACATCACATCTCATTCACTCACATCCCGATTCACATGACATCACATCTCATTCATTCACATCCCGATTCACATCACATCACATCTATTCACGTCCATCACATTCATTTACATCACATCCATCCAATCATTCACATGTACGACTACCCACCTCTATCCATACATTCATATCTATCACTTCACATCCACATATATTCATGTCACATCACATCACATTCTTTCACATACACATCCACATCCATTCTTTCACATACATCCACATCCATTCTTTCACATACTCATCCACATCCATTCTTCACATACACATCCATATCCATTCTTCACATATACATTCACATCCATTCTTCACATACACATTCACATCGATTCACATCCCATTTCATTCATTTACATCCCGATTCCCATGACATCACATCTCATTCATTCACATCCCGATTTCCATGACATCACATCTCATTCATTCACATCCCGTTTCACATCTCATCCATTCATTCACATCTATCTGATTCACATGTCATCACATCACATCTCATCACATCTATTCACATCACATCTCATTTCTATGCAAGTTTTCAGTTTGATTTTCTTTTGAATACAAGGAGTATTTCTTGAATCAGTATCCCCAAAACTTCTTGATCAGAATTTTGAATTTCATACCAAAATTCCTCGAATTCTATAACCTTGATCCATAGATCAATTCGAAGAGTCTCAAACTTAGTTTCAGATTTGGCGAGAGTTTTGAGTGTATTTTTCTAAACTGGTCACACCTTCTTTCCTCGAAACTGACGAAAGAGTTTGGTATTGGTCATAGTCTGATTCAAGGTTCGAATCGGATAAGATTTTTCCTAAACTATCTTTCTCCAAAAGGTTTGGTAATTCAGTTACTATTTTACTGAATTTCTTTCTTTGAATATTCTCTTAATTGATTTCTAAATTAGTTACGAATTCCAATGAGGAATAAATTAATCATTTATCTGAATATTTCGATCTCGATAGATTTTTTGAATAGAAATTTCTCTCTCAGAGTATTTAATTATTCATTTATCAAATACTCATAGAATTTAAACATAGAATTTAAGAGAATTCTAATTTTGATATAAAAAGTCTTTATGCATCTATTTATGGATAAAAATCAACTTCAATGGAAATAACACTTTTATTTTTTTAAAAACCTTTTATGCATCTATTTATGCATAAAATCAAATTAATAGGAATAACACTTTTAAAATAAAAAGAATTTCTTTATGCATCTATTTATGCATAAAAATTAATTTTTATAAGAATAACGCTTTTATAATAAAAAAATTCCTTTATGCATCTTTCTATGCATAAAAATAAAATTTAATAAGAATAACACTTTTGTAATAAAAAAATTCCTTTATGCATCTTTCTATGCATAAAAATCAAATTTAATAAGAATAACGCTTTTGAAATTTAAAAAATTCCTTTATGCATCTTTCTATGCATAAAAATCAAATTTAATAAGAATAACACTTTTATAATAAAAAATTTCCTTTATGCATCTTTCTATGCATAAAAATTAATTTTAATAAGAATAACACTTTTGTAATTAAAAAAAGCCCATTATGCATCTTTCTATGCATAAAAATCAAATTTAATGAGAATAACACTTTTGTAATAAAAAAATTCCATTATGCATCTTTCTATGCATAAAAATCAAATTTAAGAAGAATAACGCTTTTGAAGTAAAACAAATTCCTTAATGCATCTTTCTATGCATAAAAAATAAATTTAATAAGAATAACGCTTTTGTAATTAAAAAATTTTTCTTTATGCATCTTTCTATGCATAAAAATTAAATTTAATAAGAATAATGCTTTTGAAATTTAAAAAAAGTCCTTTATGCATCTTTCTATGCATAAAAATCAAATTTAATAAGAATAACGCTTTTGTGAAAAAAAAAATCCTTTATGCATCTTTCTATGCATAAAAATCAAATTTAATAAGAATAACACTTTTGAAATTTAAAAAAATCCTTTATGCATCTTTCTATGCATAAAAATCAAATTTAATAAGAATAACACTTTTGAAATTAAAAAAAATTCTTTATGCATCTTTCTATGCATAAAAATCAAATTTAATAAGAATAACGCTTTTGAAATAAAAAAAATTTCTTTATGCATCTTTCTATGCATAAATTTAATAAGAATAACACTTTTAATAAAAAAATTCCTTTATGCATTAAAAAAAATTAATAATTAATATCAGTGATATCCATGCATATTCATAGGTGAATATGTACATGGAGTAATCAGAATATTTCTTTTAGATGCAAAAATGGTGGGAATTACTCTTTTGGAATAACATAAAAATAAACTTTCTTTTCCATAAAATTCTGGAAAATTTTGCCATAACCTCCTTTGTATGGCTGACCATTTCTCATTTTTATCATTCTTTATTTAACTTAAATTAACCTAAATTAAATTTATAGAACTCTAATCTACACAATTTTCTAAAATTCAAGAGAGTAAACAATAAGAAGAGTTTAATTAATCTTTCTAGGATTGAGAAAGGTTGGAATGTAAAGAGGAGAAGGAGGTGGCCTTTTTATCAAAGACATAGCATTTGAATTTAATGCAACATTTGCAAAACATAAAAATTAAGAAAACCATAGATTTTTCATTAAACAAGTAAGAAAATTAGCTTACATGGAGCTTGTGGAGAGATAAAAATATCTCATTTTATTGATTAAAAATTGGGAGTAATGATGAGAAAAAGACGCCTACTTCATGAGGGGAGATCCCCACACTAAGGTGTCAAAATTCAGTTTTTTTAATTCTTTTCTTTAGTCCTTAGTCCACTCTTCATCTTATGTGAGCATTTACTCATTTTGGGGGGTTTTTCTTTTATTCTTTAATTTATCTCCTCCCTACATTTGGATTAATCTTATTGGTCCATAGAAATCTTAATTGGACCATAATCTAAAAAATTTTGAAAATCTGGACCCTTAGGCTAAGGTCATTTATACCTATTTTCAATTAATTCCAATTGCACATTGGAAAGTTCTTTTTGAATTTCTATTTCAGGGGAAACCATTTTAGACACTAGGAGGATTATTATATCTAAAAATATCTCAATTTTGAATTACCTCCCTCTAGACATTTTCTCTCTCCAGGCCAAAACAGGGTAAAACAGAATCTTTCTTTTATTTCAGAGAGGGGAATAATTATAAGATCAGAAGGGGAGGTTCTTACACCCAACTTTATGTTCTACCACCCTGTGAATATGTAGAAGACATGTTAAGGATAGGATTTAAAATATGAAGGGGTTACCATGAATGTAGCACCTAGAAGCCCAGATCTAGGCAAAGCAAATACAATTCGCATCTTAAGGCTAATGACCAAATTTGATGGAACTAGAGACGGTTTCATGATCAAGGCCCAGAGCATGAGGCTTCATGAACATCTTTATAGATCTAGACACTACATTGACAAGTGTTATCATGCGAAGTAGACCTAGTAAAAAATATACAAGATAGGTATTAGAAGTGATCCACCCAAACCAAGAGATATGGGATGCCTCTATCGCATCATTCAAAGCCCCTATGGCTAAGGAAGCCCAACCACCACTAGGTTCTAGTTGAGGACATGAGAATGGATGAGTTGGTAGACAATCTACTCAACTAATTAGGCTAGCATTAGCAAGGCCAACCCTAAGGGAAACCTTCAAGAGGGCAACCTTAAGGGTAATGCCAACTAGCCCACAAAAGCCAGAGAACATCCACATCTATTCCTATGGATAGTTTAGTGACAACTTTATACCATAACCGTACAAGCATGGTGTGTCCGTTGCTAATAGCAAGGCACAGTGTATCTCTTGCTAATAGAGCCAACATGTAATTTTGTGCTTACTGCTTTAGTGTCACAAGAAACTCCTATCCTTAAGCAAGTGAGTACAAAAAATTTAACCTCGCATGAGCATATCCTAGAACCCATTCCATAGCCAAGCCTAGAACCAATAAGGGAACGTCAAATCTTGCTAAAGGCCTTGACCAAACCTAGGACCATCCTGCAACAAAGACCTTAGAAGGAGCCAATGTTTTCAAGCTTCTAGCTCTAAAGCCAATCCAGCTAGATGCAATTGACAAGGATGGCCGAAGTTTGTTACCTCCAATGGGTCAACATGATATTTTCCCCAAGGTGGTGAGATGACTTTATTTCATTCCCTTCATAGGCACCACCTCCTAGGAAGACTTAGTGATGTTCATTCCCTATACGATTGTGGGTCCAAGCCCAACTCCAAGTGAGTATAAAAATTGCCCATGGGATGTAGCAGGTCTTATAACCTTCTTGTTCTTGGAACTCCAAGTCCTGATAAGCTCGCATTTATTACAAGGAAATTTTTAACTTTGGAGAGACTTATTTAACTGAATAAATGGAAATTTAAGAGCCCATACAATAGAGCTAGAAGAGGATAGAAGAGAATAAGCCATGCCACGTTGAGCGCTCTCCTTCCATGCCCAAGACTAAAGTATTTCTAAATTTCCCATAAACAAGTAGGGACACTACTTTGAAAGTGATGAAATGATTGCCATACTACCTATTGTATATAAGGAAGAAAAGATACTCTTTGTAATATTGGATGGTGGTAGCATAATCATCATTGTTGGGAGGTTTGGGGAAGCCCCCCACATGTAGATGGTAAAGTTTGACAATGGGAACATAGCTAAACCATTGGGTATCCTTTAGGATGCAAAGATCAAGATAAGATTCCACCACTCATTCCTGGTGATGAATTTCTAGAGAAGAGGGTTGTACACCCGCCGGGGACTTCACCTAAAAATATGTAAGTGTAGTACGTGAGTTCATTAGGAGGCATATATTAATTTAAAAAATATGTAAGTGTAGTATGTGAGTTCATTATTAGGAGGCATATATTAATTTAAAAATTTTACAAAATTACATTTATAAGAGGGAATTTTTTAACCAATTTTTAAACAAAATCATAATTTTGTGAAAAAAAAGGGATCATTTTATTCACAAAAATATGTAAGTGTAAGTGGTGTTTTAAATACTCCTTGAATGCATGTGATACATAGGATTTCTTCATAGTGTACCCTCCGAGGTTATACACCATGATCCTCAAATGGTAACGTCTGGCAGTGGGAACATAGGTAAACCATTGGGCATGCAAAGAAGAGGGTTTTAAACTTGGGATCACCCTTCTCCAAGAAAAAAACCCATGAGCTACGAGTTGAGCTTTCCCCATTCAACCCCCAATTTATCGTTGAGGACCAGCAAGGTCAAACAACCAGATCCATGCCCAAATTCAGAAAACAACTCTTACTCCTTGTTCCAATATCTTCCACGACGTATGTGTGGGTATCTTCGGCGACTCAGAGCCCGAGCACCGTATGGTCAACACCCTCTAGGATCCTTTGCAGGTCACCTAGCGCTTCACTCATAGGCCGCTTCCTTAGTCCCTCATCCACTGTACTGGAAGCTCACCATTTAAATCGAACCGAGGCTGGTCAAGACCTCGGTCAACCTTGCTACGCGAGAGACGTCCTCTATTGACTCTCCATCAGTAGCTGTTGTAACTTTATCAGATAGGTCTCTACGACCTCATTCACAAGACGGTCAAAATACTTCCCCAGCATTTTTGACATAAAACAATCATTTAAAAACAGGTCATAAATACAGTTTCTATAACGAACTCTCGTCTTTCCACATTGTTCCACATCAATCCTCATTTATTTCATATGTATTCCCATTCTCATCACATCATTTTCCATCTCATCACATCTTTTCTCATTTATCCGCATCAGTCTCATCCACTCGCCTCTACCCATATCGACATCTCATCACATCTATCCACTCGCCTCTCTACCCATATCCACATCTTATCATATCATATTCATTCACATCACATATCACATCTCATTCACTCACATCCCGATTCTCATGGCATCACATCTCATTCATTCACATCACATCACATCTCATTCATTCACATCCCGATTCACATCACATCACATCTATTCACGTCCATCACATTCATTTACATCACATCACATTCATTTACATCCATCACATCTATTCACGTACATCACATCCATTTACATCCATCACATCACATTCATTCATATCCATCACATCACATTCATTCATATCCATCACATTCATTCATTCATATCTACTACATTCATTCTCATAACCATCCCATCACATGCCTTCTATCCACATATTATATCACATCACTCCTATCCACATCATATCTTATTCATACACATCTCATCTCATTCATCCACATCCATCCAATCGTTCACATGTAAGACTACTCACATCTATCCATACATTCATATCTATCACTTCACATCCACATATATTCATGACACATCACATTCTTTCACATACACATCCACATCCATTCTTTCACATACTCATCCACATCCATTCTTCACATACAAATTCACATCCACTTTCATCACATACACATCCACATCCATCCATTCATTCACATCTATCTGATTCACATCACATCTATTCACATCACATCTCATCTTCTATTCATATCACATTACATCCATCCATTCATTCACATCTATCTGATTCTCATCACATCTATTCACATCACATCTCATTTCTATATAAGTTTTCAGTTTGATTTTCTTTTGAATACAAGGAGTATTTCTTGAATCAGTATCCCCAAAACTTCTTGATCGGAATTCTGAATTTCATACCAGAATTCCTCGAATTCTATAACCTTGATCCACATATCAATTCGAAAGTTCTCAAACTTAGTTTCAGATTTGGTGGGAGTTTTGAGTGTACTTTTCTAAACTGGTCACACCTTCTTTCCTCGAAACTGACGAAAGAATTTGGTCTTGGTCATAGTTTGATTCAAGGTTCGAGTCGGATAAGATTTTTCCTGAACTATCTTTCTCGAAAAGGTTTGATAGTTCAGTTACTATCTTACTAAATTTCTTTCTTTGAATATTCACTTAACTGATTTCTAAATTAGTTACGAATTCCAATGAGGAATAGATTAATCATTTATCTGAATATTTCGATCTCGATAGATTTCCTGAATTCTCTTTTTACAATCCGTGTGAATATAAAACAATAGAAATTTCTCTCTTAGAGTATTTAATTATTCATTTATCAAATACTCGTATAATTTAAACATAGAATTTAAGAGAATTCTAATTTTGATATAAAAATTCTTTATGCATCTAATTATGCATAAAAATTAACTTTAATAGGAATAACACTTTTATAAAAAAATCCTTTTATGCATCTATTTATGCATAAAATCAAATTTAATAGGAATAACACTTTTAAAATAAAAAGAATTTCTTTATGCATCTATTTATGCACATAAATCAATTTTTATAAGAATAACGCTTTTATAATTAATAAAATTATTTTATGCATCTTTCTGTGCATAAAAATCAAATTTAATAAGAATAACACTTTTGTAATTTAAAAAAACTTTATGCATCTTTCTATGCATAAACATCAATTTTAATGAGAATAACACTTTTGTAATAAAAAAATTCCTTTCTGCATCTTTCTATGCATAAAAATTGATTTTAATGAGAATAACACTTTTGTAATTAAAAAAACCCCTTTATGCATCTTTCTTTGCATTAAAAAAATTAATGAGAATAACATTTTTGTAATAAAAAAATTCCTTTATGTATCTTTTTGTGCATAAAAATCAAATTTAATGAGAATAACACTTTTGTAATAATAATAAAAATTCCTTTATGCATCTTTCTATGCATAAAAATCAAATTTAATGAGAATAACACTTTTGTACTTTAAAAAATTCTTTTATACATCTTTCTATGCATAAAAATCAAATTTAATGAGAATTAAAAAAATCCCTTTATGCATCTTTCTATATATGCATAAAAATCAAATTTAATGAGAATAACACTTTTGTAATAAAAAAATTTTCTTTATGTATCTTTCTATGCATAAAAATCAAATTTAATGAGAATAACACTTTTGTAATAAAAAAATTTCCTTTATGCATCTTTCTATGTATAAAAATCAAATTTAATGAGAATAACACTTTTGTAATAAAACAAATTCTTTTATGCATCTTTGTATGCATAAAAATCAAATTTAATGAGAATAACACTTTTGTAATAAAAAAATTCCTTTATGCATCTTTCTATGCATAAAAATCAATTTTAATGAGAATAACACTTTTGTAATAGAAAAAATTCCTTTATGCATCTTTCTATGCATAAAAATCAAATTTACTGAGAATAACACTTTTGTAAGTAAAAAAAATTTCCTTTATGCATTTTTCTATGCATAAAAATCAATTTTAATAATTAATATCAGTGATATCCATGCATATTCATAGGTGAATATGTACATGGAGTAATTAGAATATTTCTTTTAGATGCAAAAATGGTGGGAATTACTCTTTTAGAATGACATAAAAACAAACTTTCTTTTCCACATAATTTTGGAAAATTTTGCCATAACCTCCTTTGTATGGTTGACCATTTCTCCTTTTTATCATTCTTTATTTAACTTAAACCCAAATTAGATTTATAGAACTCTAATCTACATAATTTTCTAAAATTCAAGATAGTAAACAATAAGAAGAGTTTAATTAATCCTTTAGTTAATCTTTCTAGGATTGAGAAAGGTTGGAATGTAAAGAGGAGAAGGGGGGTGGCCTTTTTATCAAAGGCATAGCATTTGAATTTAATTCAACATCTGTAAAACATAAAAATTAAGAAAACCATAGATTCTTCATTAAACAATTAAGAAAATTAGCTTACATGGAGATTGTAAGCTCTCCTTTGGCTTGAGGGATTGAGGGTTCTACTCTTGTTTGAAGCAAGAGTGGCCACCAATTCACTTTGAAGAGGATTAGGCCAAAAATAATTGAATTATTAAAAAATTCAATGTAGACGGCTCAGGACAGGAACAGAGTAACAGTGCATAAACACCATTAAGCTTTTACAAAGGGGGAGGCTTCTATTTATAGGAAAAAGTGAGCCTCTAACCAAGCAAATTGATTCTAGAATTTTCCAGATCAGTTTGGTCAATTTTTAACCATTTTTAGGTCAGTTCAGCTTACTTTTGGATCTAGTTTTGAAATAGGAGAGAGGAAAGATGAAAATATCTCATTTTATTGATTAAAATTTGGGGGTAATGATGAGAAAAATGTGCTTACTTCATGAGGGGAGATCCCCACACTCAGGTGTCAAAATTCAGTTTTTTTAATTCTTTTCTTTGGTCCTTAGTCCACTCTTCACCTTATGTGAACATTTATTCATTTTTTTTGGGGGGGGGTTCTTTTATTCTTCAATTTATCTCCTCCCTACATTTGGATTAATCTTATTGGTCCATAGGAACCTTAATTAGACCATAATCCAAAAATTTCTAAAAATCTGGACCCTTGGGCTAAGGTCCTTTATACCTATTTTTAATTAATTCCAATTGCACATTGGAAAGTTCTTTTTGAATTTCTATTTCAGCGGAAACCATTTTAGACACTAGGAGGATTTTTATATCCAAAAATATCTTAAGTTTGAATTACCTCCCTCTAGACATTTTCTCTCTCTAGGCCAAAACAAGGTAAAATATGATCGTTCTTTTATTTCAGAGAGGGGAATAATTTTAAGATCAGAAGGTGAGGTTCTTACATCTGCACACCTCAAAAGCTGGAGGGAGGAATCTTACATCCTATCCGACTTAAAAAACGTGAGATGTTTGCATCTCACAAACTAGAGAACAACTCTTTCCCTTAAGATCCAACTGATTCTGGGGTTCCTTATAGTTTGGTGAACCCAACAGAATCCTAGGATAAAGATCCCTTTTATAGAATTCATCAACAGATAACAATTCATTCAAATCATAACATTCATATCCTTAACACAATAATGGTCCATTAGACCGAAATTTCCATCTAAACATTCCTCCATGGGAATTTCAATTATACAGGTTTTTAATTTGTCATCCCTTAACTTGATCCACTGGGTCAAGTGTTAACAATAGCAATCTGTCAGCACAATCCACTAATCTCATAGTGATTTGCTAAAGTCATTATCGTCATTCCAGTTACGAACATCATCACTCAGGGACTCGTCCCATTCATCCTCATTGTGGTTTTGCTCAGCTTAACGCATTTCAACCAAAATTCATGAATCATCATTTTTCAATCAGAATTTAAATCAACTCATCAGTTCTCAACCAGAATTTTAAAATCATATCAACCACATTTGAATTCATGAATCATCATTTTTCAATCAGAATTTAAATCAACTCATCAGTTCTCAACCAGAATTTTAAAATCATATCAACCACATTCGAATTCATCATCTGGATAGCAATTTTGCTTATAATTTCAAGGTCTTAGATTTACTCGTATATACTGCCAGTAAAGAGCTGCAGTTATACCCTTGGTATATATTCGGGTAGTCACGGTCCTTGGAATTTTAAGGTAAATACCATCATGTCTAGGCCTCAAGCAAGTCAAGGATTCCATACAATTGTGGTACTTCCATTTGAAGACCCAATTACCTATTTATGAATCTTCATTCTGAATATCAATTTGTATGAATTTCATCACACAATTACAACCTTTTACTGCTACTTCATAAATTTTTGACATTTCTGGTTTCTCAGTTGATCCACTTTAGCCAATTCGCTCTGATAGGAGCTGAAAGATCCATGTCCCCTCTGCGCAACGAATTCTGGGGTGCTAGCAGCGGAAGTAGCACTTCTTGCGTGGGGCAGGGTCCTTTACTCGGGGCCTCACTCACCACGAATATCCGGACAAGAGACTAATCGCTCGGTTCTTCCAAAACCAAACCCGAAAAAACTTCCCTTGCGAGAAAAGCACGGGCAATTCCTCTAGGATATTTTTACTCTAACGTAGTCAAGAGCCTTAACTAACTGAACTCATCTGACCGAACCCGTAAGTCCCATAGTCAGATCAAGGAAAAGATTGCACTTGGATCATAGAGACCAATGTTTTTTTCCTCATTGAGAGACACAATCGTTGATTCTTTTCCATAGAACAATTTTTTTCCAAGATTTACTTCATCTATCGTACCATAATAGAATTGAGTCTCTTTGTAGGGATCCATCAGTCCAGCCTATCCCTATCCAGCCCCTGGGTTAGCCAACTGCCCAACCACTGTAGTGATGGGATCCATTTAAGAATTTGGTTAGGTTTTGTCCCGGGTACCAGGGAAAAGAGTTCCCAGGCCCCGTAGCCGGATATTGATGCAAACTTAAAACTAGTCACACCACTTACACACCCAATATGAAATTGCCTTTTTCACAGATTCAGTTGTCTTTAAAACAATCATTTAATGAAACTCCGGTTGAATCTTAATTTCCAATTTTTCCTTCAGCGGTGTACTTATGACATCATTGGCAACCACAACGCTCACCATCTATCCACTCTCAGGGGCCTTTTCAATAGTTCCTAGCTCATAGTACCCGGCAATATATTCACTTATAAAAATCAAAATGGAATCTCCGTCGAAGATCAGCAAGATCAACCAACAGATCCATATAAAAGAGCCATGGACTCATTCGTTGAGGACTAGCAAGGTCAAACAACCATATCCATGTCCCGTAGCCGAATATTGATGCAAACTTAAAACTAGTCACACCACTTACACACCCAATATGAAATTGCCTTTTTCATAGATTCAATTGTCTTTAAAACAATCATTTAATGAAACTATAGTATCACTGATCATAATCCTCCAAAATTAATCCGGTTGAATCCTAATTTCCAATTTTTCCTTCAACGGTGTACTTATGGCATCATTGGCAACCACAACGCTCACCACCTGTCCACTCAGGGGCCTTTTCAATAGTTCCTAGCTCATAGTATCCGGAAATATATTCACTTATAAAAATCAAAATGGAATCTCCGTTGAAGATCAGCAAGATCAACCAACAGATCCATATAAAAGAGCCATGGACTCATTCGTTGAGGACCAGCACGGTTAAACAACCATATCCATGCCCCGTAGCCGAATATTGATGCAAACTTAAAACTAGTCACACCACTTACACACCCAATATGAAATTGCCTTTTTCACAGATTCAGTTATCTTTAAAACAATCATTTAATGAAACTATAGTATCACTGATCATAATCCTCCAAAATTAATCCGGTTGAATCCTAATTTCTAATTTTTCCTTCAGCGGTGTACTTATGGCATCATTGGCAACCACAACACTCACCACATGTCCACTCAAGGGCCTTTTCAATAGTTCCTAGCTCATAGTACCTGGCAATATATTCACTTATAAAAATCAAAATGGAATCTCCGTTGAAGATCAGCAAGATCAACCAACAGATCCATATAAAAGAGCCATGGACTCATTCGTCGAGGACCAGCAAGGTCAAACAACCATATCCATGCCCGAATTCAAAAAACAACTCTTACTCCTTGTTCCATTATCTTCTACGACGTACGTGTGGGTATCTTCGGTGACTCAGAGCCCGAGCACTGTATGGTCAGCACCCTCTAAGATCCTTCTTCGCAGGTCACCTAGTGCTTCACTCATAGGCCGCTTCCTTAGTCCCTCATCCACCATACCGGAAGCTCACCATTTAAATCGAACCGAGGCTGGGTCAAGACCTCGGTCAACCTTGCTACGCGAGACATCCTCCATTGATTCTCCGTCAGCTATTGCAACTTTATTAGATAGGTCTCCACGACCTCATTCACAAGATGGTCAAAATGCTTCCCCACCATTTTTGACATAAAACAGTCATTTAAAAATAGGCCATAAATACAATTTCTATAGTGAACTCTCGTCTTTCCACTGTTCCACATCAATCCTCATTTATTTCATATGCATTCCCATTCTCATCACATTATTTTCCATCTCATCACATCTTTTCTCATTTATCCGCATCAGATCTCAACCACTCGCCTCTACCCATATCCACATCAGATCTCATCCACTCGCCTCCTCTACCCATATCCACATCAGATCTCATCCACTCGCCTCCTCTACCCATATCCACATCTCATCACATCATATTCATTCACATCACATATCACATCTATCCCAATTTACATCACATCTCATTCACTCACGTCCCGATTCTCATGGCATCACATCTCATCTCATTCACTCATGTCCCGATTCTCATGGCATCACATCTCATTCATTCACATCCCGATTCACATCACATCTCATTCATTCACAACCCGATTCACATCTCATTCATTCACACCCCGATTCACATCACATCACATCTATTCACGTCCATCACATTCATTTACATCACATCCATCACATCACATTCATTCATATCCATCACATTCATTCATTTATATCTACCACATTCATTCTCATAACCATCCCATCACATGCCTTCTATCCACATTATATCACATCACTTCTATCCACATCATATCTCATTCATACACATCTCATCTCATTCATCCACATCCATCCAATCGTTCACATGTACGACTACTCACATCTATTTATACATTCATATCTATCACTTCACATCCACATATATTCATGTCACATCACATTCTTTCACATACACATCCACATCCATTCTTTCACATACATCCACATCCATTCTTTCACATACTCATCCACATCCATTCTTCACATACACATTCACATCCATTCTTCACATACATATTCACATCCATTTTCATCCACATACATATTCACATCCATTTTCATCCACATACATTCTTCACATATATATCCACATCCATTCTTCACATACACATTCACATCCATTTTCATCACATACACATCCACATCCATCCATTCATCCACATCTATCTGATTCACATCACATCTATTCAAATCACATTACATCCATCCATTCACTCACATCTATTTGATTCACATCACATCTCATCACATATATTCACAACACATCTCATCACATCATATCTCATCACATCTATTCATATCACATTACATCCATCCATTCATTTACATCTATCTGATTCACATCAAATCTCATCACATCTATTAACATCACATCTCATTTCTACATAAGTTTTCAGTTTGATTTTCTTTTGAATACAAGGAGTATTTCTTGAATCAGTATCCCCAAAACTTCTTGATCGCAATTCTGAATTTCATACCAGAATTCCTCGAATTCTATAACCTTAATCCACAAATCAATTCGAAGGTTCTCAAACTTAGTTTCAGATTTGGTAGGAGTTTTGAGTGTATTTTTCTAAACTGGTCACACCTTCTTTCCTCGAAAAACTGACGAAAGAATTTGGTCTTGGTCATAGTCTGATTCAAGGTTCGAGTCGAATAAGATTTTTCCTGAACTATCTTTCTTGAAAAGGTTTGATAATTCAGTTACTATCTTACTAGATTTCTTTCTTTGAATATTCACTTAACTGATTTCTAAATTAGTTACAAATTCCAATGAGGAATAGATTAATCATTTATCTGAATATTTCGATCTCGATAGATTTTCTAAATTCTCTTTTTACAATCCGTGTGAATATAAAACGATAGAAATTTCTCTCTTAGAGTATTTAATTATTCATTTATCAAATACTCGTATAATTTAAACATAGAATTTAAGAGAATTCTAATTTTGATGTAAAAATTCTTTATGCATCTATTTATGCATAAAAATCAACTTTAATGGGAATAACACTTTTATTAAAAAATCCTTTTATGCATCTATTTAGGCATAAAATCAAATTTAATAGGAATAACACTATTAAAATAAAAAGAATTTCTTTATGCATCTATTTATGCATAAAAATCAATTTTTATAAGAATAACGTTTTTATAACTTAAAAAATTCCTTTATGCATCTTTCTATGCATAAAAATCAAATTTAATAAGAATAACACTTTTGTAATTTAAAAAAAATCTTTATGCATCTTTCTATGCATACAAATCAATTTTAATGAGAATAACACTTTTGTAATTAAAAAATCCCTTTATGCATCTTTCTATGCATAAAAATCAATTTTAATGAGAATAACACTTTTGTAATTAAATTATGCATCTTTCCATGGATAAAAATCAAATTTAATGAGAATAACACTTTTGTAATTAAAAAAATTCCTTTATGTATCTTTCTATGCATAAAAATCAATTTTAATGAGAATAACACTTTTGTAATAATAATAAAAATTCCTTTATGCATCTTTCTATGCATAAAAATCAAATTTAATGAGAATAACACTTTTGTACTTTAAAACATTCCTTTATGCATCTTTCTATATATGGATAAAAATCAAATTTAATGAGAATAACACTTTTGTAATTTAAAAAAAATCCTTAATGCATCCCTATATGCATAAAAATCAAATTTAATGAGAATAACACTTTTGTAATAAAAAAAGTTCCTTTATAAATCTTTCTATGCATAAAAATTAAATTTAATGAGAATAACACTTTTGTAATTAAAAAAATTCCTTTATGCATCTTTCTATGCATAAAAATCAAATTTAATAAGAATAACACTTTTGTAATTAAAAAAATTCCTTTATGCATCCTTCTATGCATAAAAATCAAATTTAATGAGAATAACACTTTTGTAATAAAAAAAATCCTTTAAGCATCTTTCTATGCATAAAAATCAAATTTAATGAGAATAACACTTTTGTAATAGAAAAAATTCCTTTATGCATAAAAATCAAATTTAATGAGAATAGCACTTTTGTAATAAAAAAATCCTTTATTCATTTTTCTATGCATAACAATCAATTTTAATAATTAATATCGGTGATATCCATGCATATTTATAGGTGAATATGTACATGGAGTAATTAGAATATTTCTTTTAGATGCAAAAATGGTGGGAATTACTCTTTTGGAATAACATAAAAACAAACTTTCTTTTCCACAAAATTTTGGAAAATTTTACCATAACCTCCTTTGTATGGCTGACCATTTCATTTTTATCATTCTTTATTGAACTTAAATTAACCCAAATTAGATTTATAAAACTCTAATCTATACAATTTTCTAAAATTCAAGAGAGTAAACAATAAGAAGAGTTTAATTAATCCTTTAGTTAGTCTTTCTAGGATTGAGAAAGGTTGGAATGTAAAGAGGAGAAGGAGGTTGCCTTTTTATCAAAGGCATAGCATTTGAATTTAATTAAACAATTAAGAAAATTAGCTTACATGGAGCTTGAGAGGATTAGGCCAAAAACAATTGAATTATTAAAAAATTCAATATAGATGGCTTAGGACGACAGGAGCAGAGTAACAGTGCATAAACAGCCGTAGGCTTTTACAAAGGGGGAGGCTTCTATTTATAGGAAAAAGTGAGCCTCTAACCAAGCAAACTGATTCTAGAATTTTCTAGATCAGTTTCGTCAATTTTTGACCATTTTTATGTCAGTTCAGCTTACTTTTTGGATCTAGTTTTGAAATAGGAGAGAGGAGAGATGAAAATATCTCAAGTTTTTTTAATTCTTTTCTTTGGTCCTTAGTCCACTGTTCATCTTATATGAGCATTTAGTCATTTTTTAGGGGGGTTTCTTTAATTCTTCAATTTATCTCCTCCCTACATTTGGATTAATCTTATTGGTCCATAGGAACCTTAATTGGACCATAATCCAAAAAAAAATTAAAAATCTAGACCCTTAAGCGAAGACTTCTATTTATAGGAAAAAGTGAGCCTCTAACCAAGCAAACTGATTCTAGAATTTTCCAAATCATTTTGGTCAATTTTTTACCATTTTTGGGTCTGTTCAGCTTACTTTTTGGATCTAGTTTTGAAATAGGAGAGAGGAGAGATGAAAATATCTCATTTTATTGATTAAAAATTAGGGATAATGATGAGAAAAAGGTGCCTACTTCATGAGGGGAGATCCCCACACTGAGGTGTCAAAATTCAGTTTTTTTCATTCTTTTCTTTGGTCCTTAGTCCACTCTTCATCTTATGTGAGAATTTACTCATTTTTGGGGGGTTTTCCTTTTATTCTTCAATTTATCTCCTCCCTACATTTGGATTAATCTTATTGGTCCATAAGAACCTTAATTGGACCATAATCCAAAATTTTTTGAAAATCTGGACCCTTAGGCTAAGGTCCTTTATACCTATTTTTAATTAATTCTAATTGTACATTGGAAAGTTCTTTTTGAATTTTTGTTTCAGGGGAAACCATTTTAGACACTAGGAGGATTTTTATATCCAAAAATATCTTAAGTTTGAATTACCTCCCTCTAGACATTTTCTCTCTCCAAGCCAAAACAGGGTAAAACAGGATCTTTCTTTTATTTCAGAGAGGGGAATAATTTTAAGATCAGAAGGTGAGGTTCTTACACCTGCACACCTCAAAAGCTGGAGGGAGGAATCTTACATCCTACCCCTCTTAAAAAACACGAGATATCTGCATCTCGCAAACTAGAGGACAACTCTTTCCCTTAAGATCCAACTGATTCTGGGGTTCCTTATAGTCTGGTGAACCCAACAGAATCCTAGGATAAAGATCCCTTTTATAGAATTCATCAATAGATAACAATTCATTCAGATC
Organism: Cibotium barometz; assembly: GCF_041138505.1. Taxonomy (NCBI): domain Eukaryota; kingdom Viridiplantae; phylum Streptophyta; class Polypodiopsida; order Cyatheales; family Cibotiaceae; genus Cibotium; species Cibotium barometz. The sequence goes on along the minus strand of NC_141048.1, from coordinate 43,619,696 downwards.
ATAACATTCATATCCTTAACACAATAATGGTCCATTAGATCGAAATTTCCATCTAAACATTCCTCCATGGGAATTTCAATTATACAGGTTTTTAATTTGTCATCCCTTAACTTGATCCACTGGGTCAAGTGTTAACAGTAGCAATCTGTCAGCCAATCCACTAATCTCATAGTGATTTGTTGAAGTCATTATCGTCATTCCAGTTACGAACATCATCACACAGGGACTCGTCCCATTCATCCTCATCGTGGTTTTGCTCGGCTTAACGTGTTTCAACCAAAATTCAAAAATCATCATTTTTCGATCAGAATTTAAATCAACTCATCAATTCTCAACCAAAATTTTAAAATCATATCAGCCACATTCGAATTCATCATCTGGAAAGCATTTTTGCTTATAATTTCAAGGTCTTAGATTTACTCGTATATACTGCCAGTATAGAGCTGCAGTTATACCCTCGATATATACGGGTAGTCACGGTCCTTGGAATTTTAAGGTAAATACCATCATGTCTAGGCCTCAAGCAAGTCAGGGATTCCATACAATTATGGTACTTTCATTTGAAGACCCAATTACCTATTTATGAATCTTCATTTGTGAATATCAATTTGTATGAATTTCATCACACAATTACAACCTTTTACTGCTACTTCATAAATGTTTGACATTTTTGGTTTCTCGGTTGATCCACTTTAGCCAATTCGCTCTGATACTACCAGAAGTTGAAAGATCCCTGTCCCCTCCGCGCAACGAATCCTGGGGTGCTAGCAGCGGAAGTAGCACTTGTTGCACGGGGCAGGGTCCTTCACTCGAGGCCTCGCCCACAAATATCTGGACAAGAGACTAATCCCTCGGTTCTTCCAAAACCGAACTTGGAAAAACTTCCCTTGTGCGAAAGCGATTCCTCCAGGATAATTTTACTCTAACATAGTCAAGAGCCTTAACTAACTGAACTCATCTGACCGAACCCGTAAGTCCCATAGTCAGATCAAGGAAAAGATTGCACTTGGATCATAGAGACCAATGCTTTTTTCCTCATTAAGAGACACAGCCGTTGATTCTTTTCCATAGAACAATTTTTATCTGGGACTTACTTCATCTATCGTACCATAACAGAATTGAGTCTCATTTTAGGGATCCATCAGTGCAGCCTAACCCTATCCAGTCCCTGGGTTAGCCAACCGCCCGACCAATGTAGTGATAGAATCCATTTAGGAATTTGGTTAGGTTTTGTCCCGAGTACCAAGGAAAAGAGTTCCCAGGCCCCCTAGCCGGATATTGATGCAAACTTAAAACTAGTCACACCACTTACACACCCAATATGAAATTGCCTTTTTCACAGATTCAGTTGTCTTTAAAATAATCATTTAATGAGACTATAGTATCACTGATCATAATCCTCCAAAATTAATCTGGTTATTGAATCCTAATTTCTAATTTTTTCTTTATCGGTGTACTTATGGCATCATTGGCAACCACAATGCTCACCACGTGTCCACTCAGGGGCCTTTTCAATAGTTTCTAGCTCATAGTACCTGGCAATATATTCACTTATAAAAATCAAAATGGAATCTCCATCGAAGATCGGCAAGATCAACCAACAGATCCATATAAAAGAGCCATGGACTCATTCATTGAGGACCACCAAGGTCAATCAACCATATCCATGCCCGAATTCAGAAAACAACTCTTACTCCTTGTTCCAATATCTTCCACGACGTACGTGTGGGGAGCACCGTATGGTCAGCACCCTCTAGGATCCTTCGCAGGTCACCTAGCGCTTCACTCATAGGCCACTTCCTTAGTCCCTCATCCACCGTACCAGAAGCTCACCATTTAAATCAAACCGAGGTTGGTCAAGACCTCGGTCAACCTTGCTACGCGAGCGAGACGTCCTCCGTTGACTCTCCATCAGCTGTATCAACTTTATCAGATAGGTCTCCACGACCTCATTCACAAGACGGTCAAAATGCTTCCCCAATATTTTTGACATAAAACAGTCATTTAAAAACAGGCCATAAATACAGTTTCTATAACAAACTCTCGTCTTTCCACATTGTTCCATGTCAATCCTCATTTATTTCATATGTATTCCCATTCTCATCACATCATTTTCCATCTCATCACATCTTTTCTCATTTATCCGCATCAGATCTCATCCACTTGCCTCCACCCATATCCACATCTCATCACATTATATTCATTCACATCACATATCACATCTATCCCAATTTACATCACATCTCATTCACTCACATGCCGATTCTGATGGCATCACATCTCATTCATTCACATCACATCACATCTATTCACGTCCATCACATTCATTTACATCCATCACATCACATTCATTCATATCCATCACATCTCATTCATTCACATCACATCACATCTATTCACGTCCATCACATTCATTTACATCCATCACATCACATTCATTCATATCCATCACATTCATTCATTCATATCCACCACATTCATTCTCATAACTATCCCATCACATGCATTCTATCCACATTATATCACATCACTTCTATCCACATCATATCTCATTCATACACATCATTCATACACATCGTATCTCATTTATCCACATCCATCCAATCATTCACATGTACGACTACTCACATCTATCCATACATTCATATCTATCACTTCACATCCACATATATTCATGTCACATCACATTCTTTCACATACACATCCATATCCATTCTTTCACATACATCCACATCCATTCTTCACATACACATCCACATCCATTCTTCACATATACATCCATAACCATTTTCATCACATACACATCCACATCCATCCATTCATTCACATCTATCTGATTCACACCACATCTCATCACATCTATTCTCATCACATCTATTCACATCACATTACATCACATCTATTCTCATCACATCTATTGACATCATATTACATCCATCCATTCATTCACATCTATCTGATTCACATCACATCTCATCACATCTCTTGACATCACATCTCATCCATCCATTCATTCACATCTATCTAATTCACGCCACATCTCATCACATCTATTCACATCACATTACATCCATCCATTCATTCACATCTATCTGATTCACATCACATCTCATCACATCTATTGACATCACATCTCATCACATCTATTCACATCACATTACATCCATCCATTCATTCACATCTATCTGATTCACATCGCATCTCATCACATCTATTGACATCACATCTCATCACATCTCATCACATCTATTCACATCACATTACATCCATCCATTCATTCACATCTATCTGATTCACATCGCATCTCATCACATCTATTCACATCACCTCATTTCTATGCAAGTTTTCAGTTTGATTTTCTTTTGAATACAAGGAGTATTTCTTGAATCAGTATCCCCAAAACTTCTTGATCGGAATTTTGAATTTCATACTAGAAATCCTCGAATTCTATAACCTTGATTCACAAATCAATCCGAAGGTTCTCAAACTTAGTTTCAGATTTGGTAGGAGTTTTGAGTGTATTTTTCCAAACTGGTCACACCTTCTTTCCTCAAAACTGACGAAAGAATTTGGTCTTGATTCAAGGTTCAAGTCGGATAAGATTTTTCCTGAACTATCTTTCTCGAAAAGGTTTGATAATTCAGTTACTATCTTAGTGAATTTCTTTCTTTGAATATTCACTTAACTGATTTCTAAATTCCAATGAGGAATAGATTAATCATTTATCTGAATATTTCGATCTTGATAGATTTTCTAAATTCTCTTTTTACAATCTGGTTGAATATAAAACGATATAAATTTCCTGAATTCTCTTTTTACAATCTGGTTGAATATAAAACGATATAAATTTCTCTCTTAGAGTATTTAATTATTCATTTATCAAATACTCATAGAATTTAAACATAGAATTCAAGAGAATTCTAATTTTGATATAAAAATTCTTTATGCATCTATTTATACATAAAAATCAACTTTAATGGGAATAACACTTTTATAAAAAAAATCCTTTTATGCATCTATTTATGAGTAAAATTAAATTAAATAGGAATAACACTTTTAAAATAAAAAGAATTTCTTTATGCATCTATTTATGCATAAAAATTAATTTTTATAAGAATAACGCTTTTATAATTTAAAAATTTCCTTTATGCATCTTTCTATGCATTAAAAAAGAATTTAATAAGAATAACACTTTTGTAATTTAAAAAAAATCCTTTATGCATCTTTCTATGCATAAAAATCAATTTTAATGAGAATAACACTTTTGTAATAAAAAAATGCTTTAAGCATAAAAATCAAATTTAATGAGAATAACACTTTTGTAATTTAAAAATTTTCTTTATGCATCTTTCTATGCATAAAAATTAAATTTAATGAGAATAACACTTTTGTAATAATAAAAAAATTTCCTTTATGCATCTTTCTATGCATAAAAATCAAATTTAATGAGAATAACACTTTTGTAATTAACGAAATTCCTTTATGCATCTTTCTATGCATAAAAATCAAATTTAATGAGAATAACACTTTTATAATTAAAAATTTCCTTTATGCATCTTTCTATGCATAAAAATCAAATTTAATGAGAATAACACTTTTGTAAGAAAAAAATTTCCTTTATGTATCTTTCTATGCATAAAAATCAAATTTAATGAGAATAACACTTTTGTAATTAAAAAAATTCCTTTATGCATCTTTCTATGCATAAAAATCAAATTTAATGAGAATAACACTTTTGTAATTTCAAAACAAATTCCTTTATGCATCTTTCGATGCATAAAAATCAAAATTAATGAGAATAACACTTTTGTAATAGAAAAAATTCCTTTATGCATCTTTCTATTCATAAAAATCAAATTTAATGAGAATAACACTTTTGTAATAAAAAAATTTTCTTTATGCATTTTTCTATGCATAAAAATCAATTTTAATTAATATCAGTGATATCCATGCATATTCATAGGTGAATATGTACATGGAGTAATTAGAATATTTCTTTTAGATGCAAAAATGTTGGGAATTACTCTTTTGGAATAACATAAAAACAAACTTTCTTTTCCACAAAATTCTGGAAAATTTTGCCATAACCTCCTTTGTATGGCTGACCATTTCTCATTTTTATCATTCTTTGTTTAACTTAAATTAACCCAAATTAGATTTATAGAACTCTAATCTATATAATTTTCTAAAATTCAAGAGAGTAAACAATAAGAAGAGTTTAATTAATACATTTGTGTGGTTGTTGTCTCAGGGTTTGTAGATGGTTGTAGATGGAAGGAGGAGGTTTTTGGACAAAAACTATAAGATTCCTCCCTCTAGTTTTTTAGGTGTGCAGGTGTAAGAACCTCCCCTTCTGATCTTAAAATTATTCCTCTCTCTGAAATAAAAGAAAGATCGTGTTTTGGCCTAGAGAGAGAAAATATCTAGAGGGAGATAATTCAAAATTGAGATATTTTTGGATATAAAAATCCTCCTAGTGTCTAAAATGGTTTCCTTTGAAACAGAAATTCAAAAAGAACTTTCCAATGTACAATTGGAATTAATTAAAAATAGCTATAAAGGACCTTAGCCTAAGGGTCCAAATTTTCAAAAATTTTGGATTATGGTCCAATTAAGGTTCCTACGGACCAATAAGATTAATCCAAATGTAGGGAGGAGATAAATTGAAGAATAAAAGAAAACCCCCCAAAAATGAGTAAATGCTCACATAAGATGAAGAGTGGACTAAGGACCAAAGAAAAGAATTAAAAAAACTGAATTTTGACACCTCAGTGTGGGGATCTCCCCTCATGAAGTAGGCGCCTTTTTCTCATCATTATCCCTAATTTTTAATCAATAAAATGAGATATTTTTATCTCTCCTATTTCAAAACTAGATCCAAAAAGTAAGCTGAACTAACCCAAAAATGGTCAAAATTTGACCAAATTGATCTGAAAAATTCCAGAATCAGTTTGCTTGGTTAGAGGCTCACTTTTTCCTATAAATAGAAGCCTCCCCCTTTGTAAAAGCTTAATGGTGTTTATGCACTGTTACTCTGCTCCTGTCGCGTCAACGTGAGCCATCTACATTGAATTTTTTAATAATTCAATTGTTTTTGGCCTAATCCTCTCCAAAGTGAAGTGGTGGCCACTCTTGCTTCAAACAAGAGTATAACCCTCAATCCCTCAAGCCAAAGGAGAGCTTACAAGCTCCATGTAAGCTAAATTTTTTCTTAATTGTTTAATGAAGAATCTATGGTTTTCTTAATTTTTATGTTTTGCAGATGTTAAATTAAATTCAAATGCTATGCCTTTGATAAAAAGGCCACCCCACCTTTCTCAATCCTAGAAATCCATGATAACCTTATAGGAATAGAAGATAAACAAAAAAATACTAAGCTTCATCCACAGTACAACCGAATCAACCAACTTCAGCAAGCCCACTTTATTCATTTTCTCAACATGAACATTTTTTGTCAATATGGCTTCAAGAACAACATCCTCAACAACTTTTTGTTGAACAAACCTTGGTCTGGATCCCTCTAGCCTTACTTGTCACCCTAGCTTTCTCTCACAAAAAGATCTCTATTCTCATCTTGAAAAAGAGCAACAAAATCCTCACTCCCATCCATAAGATCACCATAACAACTTGTATGATTATTAATATAAATAGAAAACCCAAGAAAACCTCTATTTTCCAATAGTTACAAAATTATCTTTTAGTAGCTAGCAGCCAAAGAGAGAATATATCTTGGTGTTCTATGAAAATCCATCGCCGATGCTTGAATTTAACACAAAATTTGTGGAGATCAGTCCTTGATCAGGGCATTATTTCCAATTTTATAAAAGACCCTACTCATTATTTCCAATTTAATAAAACACTTCGCTAGGCCCAATTCAATAGAAGACTCTAGTTTTTTCTAAGCCCTCTATTAATTCTTACCCTCTATTATTTTGTGCCTGAGGGATGTAGACTCAAAAATGATATCTACATGAGTGTATTTTGAAATCACTTTTTTGGACCATGTTTCCAAATGATTTAATTCTAATGTCCCTTAATTCAAAAAATGTCCTTTAAATGATTGACGAGACTAGGCAACTGCCACTCATCAAAAAGCAAGGTGCGAGTGCGAGGCTTGGCATGGACCAATGAAAGTCGTTTTCCTTTTAATAAAAGAAGGTGGCTGTAGGGGCCAGTCTTAATGGTCACGAGGCAATCTCATTTCTTTCTTATTATTGGCCTCTATAAAGGTTTCAACCCACACTATTGGCCGAACATCTTAAACACATGACTAGACATCTTGATCCACAGTTGACCAGAAATCTTGAACACATGGCCAGACATCTTGATCCACACCTGACTGATTATCTTGAGCACGTATGCTCTCTCAAAAGACCTTGCATATTTTTTTTCTCTAAAAGCTTGAAATTTGTTTTTATGAAGAGACATCCACACACAAAGGGGGAGCATCATCTACACAAAAGATCAGCATTGCGAAAATTTTAAAGGGTAAGCACCAAAAAAACTCAAAACTATGTGTGTGTATAGAAGAGAGAGAGAGAGAGAGAGAGAGAGAGAGAGAGACTATGGTGTTTTTGGTGGATCTATGGATGGTATAAGAAGGTAAGCCATGACTTTTGTGGCCTTACTAGGGCTTGTATAAAGTAGAGAGAGAGAGAGAGAGAGAGAGAGAGAGAGAGAGCTGCCTCTCGAACTATTTCGTTGGTGAAATAGGTCCCAAGCTATAGTTTATGATGAGCTTTTTTTTTTTTGGTTGCTTTACTCAGGGCATGTGTACCAAGAACCTTAGAGTGCACACAAGGTATGCCGAATGTCGAGGTTCACTTGGGAAATGTGGTGCAGTTGCAAATCCCATCTAGACCTGGTGAAACAAGTCCCAAGGGCTTTTTAAAAATTAGTGCACATCAATCAATCTTGGTGCCTTTTATTAATAGGGTTTGCATGCGTTGCGGTCTCTTCTTTTAGGTCCAATATCAGGAAGAAGGTATAGATATTAACAAGCTGCTGCAAGGTGTGCCTATGGTGTGCTTAGCTTTGGGCAAGAAGCTATGATTGTTGATTCTTGAGACCAAGTCATAGAGAAAGTTTGGGGGGTCAATCAATGTGTGCGTTGCAATACATTAGGAAGAAGAATAGTGTGTACTACAGGAGGTACTCGTTCGTGGAAAGTGCCATTACAGTTTTCAGCAGCACACATTACTTTGAATCCCATCTAGACCTGTTAGAGAAACAGGTCCAAAGGGCGTTTTTGTTTGTGTGAGTTTGAGCTCTTGTGCTCTCTGAATGACCAAAGTGCTAGTGAGCTTGCGGATTGGATCTAGACACACGGCAAAAGCTGGGCTTGGAAGACGTTCAGAGCGCTGCCAGGACGTACCATATCCAGACGCCATAGTGTAGTAGAGCCATCTCCAGGCTGCCGTGAAGGGCCATCCAAGGCCGTCACCATAGGCGCAACAGCTGCTCTGAGCCGCCATCGCTCACTATGCACAAAACTATCCACAGGCTGCTGTAAAGAAGCCACCATGCAGCAAAAAAGAGGCTCATTTGAAGGCGGCCGTGCAGCAGGGAAGCTGGGCCAAGCACGGAGAAAAAAGCAGACGACTGGAGGCAGTGGTGACATGGCAGCCCAACACGCAAGGGGGAGATGTTGTCGTAGGTGGCTGTAGCACAGAAAAACAAAGCAGTAGGGAGGCAAAGGGAGTCGCGGTGTGTCGTGGCTCTGCCTGATGTTGTTAGCTCAGCTGGGAGGGGAGGAAGCGGAGAAGAAGGGCAGCAGCTATTAATGCAGAGTAAGCAGGGAGGTTGTGGTGGCGATATCGACAGCAAGGTGGCGCTGCAGAAGAAGAGAAATGTGGTCGTGTAGTGATGCACTAGCATTACGGGCAAGGCTAAGGGAGCTGAGGCGGCGACTCAGCAGCAAGCAAGGAGGCGCTGGAGTAAGCAAAGGAGGAGGGGAGGCGAAGCAGGAGGAGGTGGCTCTGTCGAGAGGTGGTGCAATGCAAGCAGGTGGCAGTGGTGGTTGTCGTGAAGAAGCAGATCCAACAGACAAGTAGAGGCGGACGTGGTGGCGAGCTCCTAGGCAACCAAGCTGGTGCTTATAGTGGCAACTCTGAGTGCAACAAGTAACAAAGGAGGAGAGGAGGTAGTGGCCTGCTGTCTCCTACCCCCCTCCCACACACTTGACCTGCTGCTGCCTCCCTTTTATTTTCCATTAACACCCTGACCCCTCTTAATTTCCTCCTCTTACACACTCATCTGTCATGATGTGCTTGGGAGGGAGAGAGAGAGAGAGAGAGAGAGAGAGAGAGAGAGAGAGAGAGATGCAGTGAGCAAGGGCGAGATGGTATAATAGGTGAGGCTGAAGGGACACAGTAAGATAATCGAGCAAGTGGAAGAGACGCAGAGAGTGAGAGAGAGAAATCATTCACATAGACTTTGAAGTGTAATGTGCTGCCTGTAAATACATGCAGCTAAAATCGATGTCATCATCTTTTTGTATGTATGTGTGTTGAAGAGATCATGCACACCATCCTGGGCTATGGCATGTTAGACATAGTGCGGTGTTTGGTGTTCTTGCAAGTTAAATTGTTTGGTATTGCTTACAAGTTAAATTGTTTGGTATTGTTTGGTATTGCTTACAAGTTAAATTGTTTGCTTTCTTAGTATTACTTTTATGACTTGCTTGTCTTTTGTACTCTATGTTCTAATTTGCTAGCTAACAAGTGCTTTGTTCTTGTCCCTTGCACTTTGGCTCAATGTACTAAAATTTAACCTCTATTGGCTAAAAAGAGTCTTATTACGGGTGCTCCTGATAGTTTCTTATCTCAAAAGTATAAACTTAAGCCTTCACGTGCAATTGGAGTTTGCTAGTAATTGAATCAGCACCTTGGGCAGCCAAGTTCACCATTTTCAAAGCATGCAAAATCAATGTCATTATATAGCTCAGGACAAGTATATTAAGCTAGGTAGGGCAGCACAAACTAGATGCAAGCATTTTGCTTGAATCATTATTAACACAATCCAAAACATGGATTTGCTTAATTTATGTATATACAAACTAGGTAGGGTAGTTGCATGGGGATGCCTTTCCTTTTTAGAGGATCACTTCAAAAGATGTAAATTGACTATTGATGATCACTTTTTAGAGGGACTGAGAGCGAGAGAGGTTCTCTATGGTTACTGTCTAAAGTTATTTTTTGATGTGTGTCAGATGAACTGAGAGAGAGAGGTTTTCTATAGTTACCATCAAAAGTTATTTTTCAATGTGTGTCAAATGAATAGGGGCAAGAAACATGCTACAATAGCTGCACAGAATACAAGAAGTATCAGGAGAAAAAGCAAGAGTTTGGAGATTCAAGTTCTTTGGCTATTATGCTTGTGCCTTATGTTCCAATGCAAGAGAAAGTGGATAAATAGCAAGAAAATAATAGTGGGATGTAGACAAAGGGTGACGCAGAGGATGAGGAGGTGATATCGAAGTCAATAGAAGGAACAAAGGGATCAGAAACTCTTAGCTCATTGGTAGTCAACCCTGGAGTAGTGGTCCCTTTGATTCCTCTTTTTCAATGCCTTGTTAACCCTATTGTGAGGTAGTTAAGAAAGAATTTGTCTTTTGAAGTGAGCCTTAGAGAAGGAGGGATACAATACAATAAAAGGATTTGTCTTTTGAAGCAAGCCTTAGAGAAGGAAGGATATAGTACAACAAAAGGATCATTTATCTTGTCTATATTCAAAACCAGATGGAACCACTACTGAGGTGACAGATGGTATTAAGGATGGTTGGGATAGGCATTGGAGAGCAGTAAATGTTGAATTTGAGCAAGAGATACAAGGTAATGAGAAATGGGCTTTCCTCTCTAGCAAAATGTTTTATGTCTAGGAGGGCAATCATAGAACGACATCATAGAGTTTCCAGCTACATATAATGAGATTGCTTGGTTTTGATAACAACATCAAAAGCTCTTTTGGTATGCTATCCATTCATAGAATGTCCTCTCAAGGGTTCACTATGTATAAGTCCTACATATCACGTGCGCTCAAGGCTCTTTTATAAACCCCTATGTAACATATTTTTAAGAAGTTTTCTTTACCCCTCTATAAATTTTTATAAAATTTATAAATCCCTTACTATAATAAATTATTTTCAAGAGAAATTTAAAAAATCCTTATGTATATCAAAATTATAAAAAGCAGCACAAATACTAACAACATTGGTTTCCATGATCTCCCAAAGTAGGACTAATACAATATTTTCGACACAAGCAAACTGCTACCAGAAAAACACACAGTATGCACGGAAAAAAAAGTAGCCTAAAAATATATATATATATTTTCTCTAGTCATCTTCATTGAATTGATCATACTCTAAACATTGATAGAAAAATCTACATTTTCATCTACAATTCACATAAAATGCTGATAATGTTTTTCCTATTGTTTGTTCATAAGTACTTATCCATATATACATCCAATGCCATGAAGAAAAGACATGCAGGGGCAAAAAGCCAGGGATTGCCAGAGACTATTAAAACTTGTAGGCTGATGGGTGAAAGCTTTAGGTGGGTCTCAAGATTTCAACTGGAGCCATAGAGAAGGGCTAGAATCTAAGCTTTCTTGGTGTTATCCACTGAAGAATCCATGTGGATTTCTGTGTTGGCCTTACTCCACTACTATCTCCTCGTCTCTCAACAAGAGAATGGTCTTTGAGTGGTAGTTTGTATCTCTTTTGATGGAATACTAAGTCAATGACTCTTTTGGGATTTCTTTGCTATATTTAATGTGTATATGATGCCTTTTCGTCAAAAGATTAAGTTTGGGGTTTGTTGGAATTAGGGTTGCAGGAAAGCACACCAAGCTTGGAGAAGAAGAAGCAAGAATGCACACAACACAAAGTGTATTAGACTGTGTCAATGTACAAAAGATAAGTTAGCCCTAGTATGATGGACGTATATACAAGCCGAGGGAAAAAACCTCCTAAAGAGGGAAAAAGTGCCCCGACGGTCCTAAGTGTGTTCACACACATCACTGCCTATGTATATGGCAACAAATCCCCCCTGGGAGTGATGGTGTGAACGAGAGCTGGCACTCATGTATAGGGGAGTGCCATGCCCGAAGTAGATCAATCCACAAAGGGGAGCAAGCCCAAAGCTTTGCGGAAAGCTTCGAACTTCTCACGAGGAAGCGCCTTTGTGAAAAGATCGACGAGGTTGTCCTGTGTTGGCACATAGGCCAAGCTGATCTCTCCTGCTGAGAGTCTCTCCCTGACATAGTGGTAATGCACCTCAATGTGCTTTGTGCGAGCATGAAAAACTGGGTTTCTCGTAACTGCCAATGCGCTCTGACTGTCAGTGTAGCTATAGGTGGCAGACTCCTGTCCAACACCCAAATCAGCCATAAGCCGTCTGAGCCACACACACTCAACCGTAGCTGTGAAAGCTGCCCTGTACTCAGCTTCACAACTCGAAGTGGCCACAGTAGGTTGCTTCTTGCTCAACCAAGATATGCATGAGCTACCGAGCATGAAACAAAAACCACTTGTGGACACTCTTGTGTCATAGCAACCAGCCCAATCTGAGTCCGAAAAAGCATGCAAATCTGGCGGCAACGATCCCCCCTTGGGATAAAACAACCCAAGATGTATGGTGCCACTCAAGTTGCGAAAGATGCATTTTAACTGCCTTCCAATGCTGAGACCCTGGGCTATGCATAAACCTGCTCACCTGTGAGACTGCAAACTGAATGTCCGGCCTCGTAATGCATACATAAATGAGGCAACCAACAGCTGATAGAGTGTGACATCAAAGTGATCTCCAGCATCATGAAGACTCAACTTCAAACCTGTCTCCACATTGGAGTAGCAATAGGCTTGCAGTCTTCAAGGCCAAATCTCCGCAACAATGTCTGAATATACTTTGTTTGACACAAAACAATACCTACATCACACTGCTTAAACTGTATCCCCAAATAATGATGCAAATGCCCCAAATCTGACATCTCAAAAGAAGCATTCAAATCAGCCTTAAAATCAGCAATATGAGTCTCATTTGTTGGTCCTGTGAGCAGCATGTCATCGACATAGAGAGCAATGATTAGATGTACATCATCCACACGTTTAGCATACAAAGTGCTTTCTGTTGGACTATTCTGAAAACCATGTGCAGTCAAATATGCATGTATCTTTTCATACCAAGCTCGTGGAGCTTGCTTTAAACCATATAAAGCCTTTTTCAACCTGCACACTTTGTTTTCCTGCCCTTTTTGAACAAAACCACGAGGTTGCGATACATACACCTCCTCATGCAAATCTCCATTCAAGAATGCAGTCTTTATGTCCAACTGATGTACATTCCAACCATTATGAGCTACCAATGCACAAATGCTATGAATGGTAGTCATACGACAAGTGGGAGCAAAGATCTCATCAAAATCAATGCCCTTTTCTTGAGCATAACCCTTTGTAACAAGCCTAGCCTTATAGCGATCAACACTGCCATCTGGCTTTCATTTCAACTTAAAAACCCACTTACATCCAGTGGCCTTTTTACCAATAGGCAAATCACACAAAGACCATGTACCATTCTTCATTATAGCATCATATTCACTTTGCATTGCAGCCAACCAATTTTCTGATTTTTGTGCCTCATCAAATGAAAGAGATTCTTCCTCTTCACACATACTAGACACAGCCAAAGCATAACAATCTGATGCATAAGAGGCATGCTGAAAACCTGAACGAGTACGACTAGATATAGGTGCATCAATTTTACTATCACACAAGGTTTGCACCAGCCATTTAGGCATACCTCTAGCCTGCTCATTTTCAGCCCTATCCTCAGAAATTACATCCTGTAAATCTGCATCAGAAATGGGCTGATCTATGATGTCGTTTGATATCTGCATAGGCTGAATATTTGCCTCATTAGGACTTACATTTGAATTCCCACCTATAAACAGAAACAATGTATCAAATACATCCCGTGAGCTCACACCTGTCTCTTTGGTACATGATAACAAAGGCTACACAGCATCTTCCACAAAAACAACATCTCGACTAATCAAGATACGCTTTGACTGTGGATGATACAATCTGTAACCCTTGCTCTCAGCACTGCAACCAACAAAAATGCATTTGACAGCCTTATCATCCAATTTTCTACGTTGTTGCACAGGCACTAAAGCATAGGCCAAGCAACCAAAGACACGTAAGTGACCAATAGAAGGCTTCCTGCCATGCCAAGCTTCGTATGGAGTAATAGACTGCAAGGCCTTTTAGTGGGACACCTGTTGAGTACATATGCAGCACACATGACAACCTCAAGCCAAAATGCATGTGGCAAAGCTTGGCTCTTGACCATACATCGTGCCATCTCCATAAGTGACCTATTTTTTCTCTCAGCAACACCATTTTGCTGAGGGGTATACGGCACTGTACATTGGTGTTTTATCCCACGACTAGCCAGAAATGCATCAAACTCTTTAGACATGTACTCCCCAAATAATTATGTCATGTTGCTCTCTCCAACTTACTTCAGCGCTCTCTATCTTCAGGGAGGGGGCATATCTTTTTGGAATCCGCTCCTTTTCCACCATAATCTTGACTTCTGGTTCTGGTGAACACAGGTTTCGCGCGTTCGCCTTGGCTTTGGCAAACTCGGTGCTTACGACGCGGAAGTTGCCTTCACGCGTCCGCTTGCTTCAAAAGCAGCCTAAAAAAGGGCAGGGAAGATGAAGTGAAATATGTGCCCACATTACAATTGGATACATTTTCAACCATAAGCAAAAACTGTTTGAAGGACAAAATCACTTCGGACTTTGCCTTTAGTGGATATACCCATGCATGTCTTGAGTAATCATCAATGAAAGTCACAAAGTACAAGTGTTTACCAAATGACGGAGTTTGCATAGGCCCACATACATCACTATGTACAAGTTGCAATTTGCGAGTGGCCCGCACAGAACCATCCTTTGGAAACGCAGAACGCTGCATTTTGCCCAAAATACAGCCTTCACAAACATGTTTCAATGGTGCCTCAAGAGGGGGCAATGAAGCAACCATATCAAATTTCTGCAAACGTAGCAAACTAGCAAAGTTTAGATGACCAAAACGAGCATGCCATAGTTTTGCATCTGAAACTGCCTTTTCATCAGAAACTGCATTTGCTAAATCTTCCACACACTTGTCATAAGAATTGAGCCTATACAGCCCACGAAACAAGGTGCCAGGTATAATAATCGTATCACCAGAAGTCAAATCATGAACAGTACATCTGTTATCCACAAATTTGACTACAAGTCCAAGTCTAGCAAATGCAGAGACAGACAATAGATTCTTCTTTATCCCTGGCACATACAAAGCATCTGAAAGTGTGAAAGCGCTGCCATTTGCAACAGTAAGCATAATTTTACCAATGCCCTTCACTGGGTAAGAAGCATTATTGGCATATGTGACAGTATTCCCATTAGGGACAGCCTCAAGACAAGTGAACATATCACGATGCGAGGTAATGTGCTTTGTAGCACCACTGTCAAAATACCATACATGAGAGTCAACAGAAACTGCCAAACATGCATCATGTACAGATGGGTCATACTGACAATACACGCTAAACGCCCATTCTGTATCCTGCACAACATTTGCAGAATCTGCATTTGTAGAAGCATCCGCTATTGTGGCTGCATTTGACTCTTTCTTCTTTGCCTCTTTAGCCTTTAGCTTAGGGCAATTCTTAATGACATGATCATTTGCCTTACAATAGTTGCACCTGGTCTTTTTCTTGCCTTTATCATCAAGAGCCTTCTCAGACTTATTGTTGCTACCTGTGGAAGGAGAAGAAGTTGCAGACCTACTAATAGGAGAAGAAACAGTGGAAGGGGCTGCCTTACCACTTCTTCTCTGCTGCTGGGCAGCAATAAATGCTTGATCAACTGCACGCTGCGCTGCCTGGCCCTGTTTTGCCTGGACTGCGCTTCTTGCAAGAGCTTGTTGACTAAAGTATCATACTTAATAGCATCAGGTCTGTCCTCAGCAAGAAGTCTCCACGTGGAAGCAAAAGTCTGATATGTCTCAGGTAAAGCATCAAGAACAGTCTCTGCACTAGAGAATGATCTGGAATAATCTCACCTGCAGAAATCAAATGTTCTTTGAGATCTTTAATCTCAGCAAGAAAAACATTCATGTCATCATCTTCCTGCATAATCTTCAATTCTAGCTCTTTACGCAGGTAAGAGATTTTTGCCTCGTTACGACCTGCATACAAACCAGCTAGAATATCCCAAGCCTGTTTTGCTGTTTTAGCTGAACGAATATGTGGGGTGATGTTACGTTTGACAGAAAGTGCAATCAAGGCATGAGCCTGCGCATCTTTACCATCCCAACGAGCTTGTTCAGCAGTGGGTAAAACAGCAGTAACAGTAGAGCTGCTAGAACCTGCAACATCCTCAAACAGATCCTACATCCACAGAACCTGGACGTACATCCATACCCTGCACAATGTTCCACACTCCTTTTGTAACCAAAACATGCTGCATCATGTATGCCCAAAGTGGATAGTTGCTGTCTCCATCCAGTTTGTCTTCAGCAGACAACATGTGAAATACATCATTGCTGTTATCAGCCATGGCCACTGACTGAAACTGATGCAAAAGCAACCTGTAATGAAGCAAAGACTGAACAGAAAACAACTTGTGCTATGTAGCACGGTCCACAATAGAATATGTATGCCTGTTTTGCAGAAAATTGCATTGTCAAATTTTTTGCAAAAAATGACGAAAACACCTGTGCAGAACTTGAAATGCAAAAACGGAGCCCGAAACGACCTCAGATGCAATTTCTGAGAACGCTAAGCCCTATGGACTTATTTGCAAAGTATAGGGACCTGCAAGCGCTCGTGAAAGCTCACCTCAATCGGAGAACGTGAGTCGGAGGGTAGTACTGGCGGTGTAGCCCTGGAAGCCGATGCCTGCTCTGATACCAATTGTTGGAATTAGGGTTGCAGGAAAGCACACCAAGCTTGGAGAAGAAGAAGCAAGAATACACACAACACAAAGTGTATTAGATTGTGTCAATGTACAAAAGATAAGTTAGCCCTAGTATGATGGGCGTATATACAAGCCGAGGGAAAAAACCTCCTAAAGAGGGAAAAAGTGCCCCGACGGTCCTAAGTGTGTTCACACACATCACTGCCTATGTATATGGCAACAGGGTTCACAAAGGTATCAACTAGTCTTGCAATGCCTATGGCCAAGGTGCCCTGTTGTTGCAGCCCCATTTTCTCTCTATGGGACAAAGATCTCTTGATGGGGTTTGATGCAAAGCTAGTCAGGTCCATACGAGGTATGGTGTTGTTTGGGTAAATATGAGTGGGTTTTTCTAGGGGCTGAAGTTGCCTAGTTGGAGACTGTTAACTTTCTGGACTGCACAAGGCCCAGTAGGTCTTCATAGCTTTTCAAGGTCTTGTAGGTGCAAGTTTGGGATGAGACTTGGTGTGGAGGTAGAGAACATATGTCAGAACTGATCTGAAGTGGTTGCTCTCAATTTGCATGGCTAGAATGTGTGTGGTGATTAAATTTGTGGTTAGAACTGTCAATCCTAAACTAGCAATCTGCAGACATAGTTTTGGGCCAATGGAGGTCTTCCAGCTGGATATTTGAGGAGCCCTTGGATTTGGGATTTGTGAAGGGTTGAGCATCAAGCCTACTAAATTTGGTGGTGTTTGGGTGAGTGTAAGATGATCTAGGGTGGTGCAGTTGAAAAATAGGGTAATTTTTTGATAGCTTTGGTGAAGAGTTTGCTTGGAGATTGGACCAAGTGGGTCTGTGTGAATTTGTGGGATCTTTTGGAGGGTGTATTCTCTTCTCCTCATTTTGTATGGTCTGGGTGATGTTATAGAGGCCATCACTGTGATCCCCATCACACCATGTCTGGAGAGAGACCCTCAACTTGCAACCGTAAGGAGTTCAATGCGACCATGAAATGATCCAATTTTTTCGACTGAGCGTATACACCTCATCAACACACCCTAGACAACACATAGACCCTTGGTCTTGCTTTTTATGTGCTCGAGAGAAGACCAAGCCACTATCACTACACTTAAAACTTGCAAGCTTATTCAAATTACTTGTACAATGCAAAAGATCTATAAATCAAATGATCTTTCCATCCCAATCATTCCTCCAACCTTATTAAAA
Source organism: Cibotium barometz (assembly GCF_041138505.1). Lineage (NCBI taxonomy): Eukaryota > Viridiplantae > Streptophyta > Polypodiopsida > Cyatheales > Cibotiaceae > Cibotium > Cibotium barometz. The sequence continues at coordinate 43,601,510 of NC_141048.1, read as the reverse complement.
AATATTTCTAATGTATTTGATCATGTAAGGTGTAATGGGTACTCCAAATTTGGGTGAAAAACTTGGAACATCTTCACAACAACCAAGACCACAAAATGGCATGAAGTCTGTATATCCAAGTAAGATTGACGACTCACAAAGTTCTTCTTCAAATCGTATGTCTTGTGATGATGGATCCATTTCTAATGTAATGGGTACTCCAAATTTGGGTGAAAAACTTGGAACATCTTCACAACCAAGACCACAAAATGGCATGAAATCTGTATATCCAAGTAAGATTGATGGCTCACAAAGTTCTTCTTCAAATCGTATGTCTTGTGATGATGGATCCATAGTCTCCAAAGCTTAAAGAAGAATGCAACCTTTGCTCTGGCAATATGAGTCGCTCTCTTAGACTATGGTATGGTGATAAGAAAATATCAATGTAGTCTGCCACAATCTCTAAGTAGGCCTTTGTTCCACGAGCACTCCTTTCCGTTCGATGCACTCGAGAGGCAGAGGAGGATCATCACCGATTTTGTGATAACTTTGATTCAACTACCACAATAAAGTCTTGATGTTTCTATGACAAGGATACATAACCTTGATAATTAGCTAGCATGAGTAGCCAAGAATAGCTTATTATTACATAGATCAAGGATCTATAAGATCAGATGGTGATGCTTTGGATCAATAAATCAAGCGAAGATCTCACATAAAGTTACATGATAGCTTGGTCACCTCATTTAAAGCTCAGGTGTGGAGGAGCCCTCCTTTAACTTTTAAAGAGTTTAGTGCCATGCTTATTGAGTAGGAGACGCATAAGAATATTATGGATGATGGTGATTCTTCTTTCTCTGTGCTATCACAAAAAAAGGTAAGGGGAAGGACTTTGCGTAATAGCGCCTCTTCTTTTGGAAAGAAAAAGAAGATGGTGAAATACTTCTATTAGGAAAAGCCCAAGCATATTCAACATACAAGGCAACATTATGAGAAGAATGGCTCTTTAAAGCCATCAAAGGAGTCTCAACAATGATTCTTTGAAGCCATCAAAGAAGGAATCTCAACGAATGATTCTTTGAAGCCATCAAATGACTCTCAAGTAGGAATTGGAGTTCTTTGTGGTAATTGAAGAGTGATTTTTTGAAGCCATCAAAGGAGGAGTCTCAAGTAAAATTGGAGCTCTTTGTGGCAATTAAAGAATGATGATTTGAAGCCATCAAAGAAGGAGTCTCAAGTAATAGTACTCAAGTAGAATTGGAAGCCATCAAAGAAGGAGTATCAAGAATGATGCTTTAAAGCCATCAAAGAAGGAGTCTGAAGTAATAGTACTCAAATTGAATTGCGGCTATTGTTGGAAATTGAAGAAACCTATGCAAAGGAAAAAGTTTACACACCTGATGGTTCATGGATCATTGATAGTAGAGTGTTTTGATACATGACTAGTTAGAAGAACTAGTATAGCTCCTTATAGCCAATAGGGGAGTCCATCTCATGAATAATGACAAATTTCTACCAAAAGGCATAGATACTGACTCTTTTGTTGTCAACAAGTAATGGTGATCCTAAGAAAATGTATAATTTTCTGTATATACTACTAGTATATCAAGAGGAACATGCTTTTTGTTGTTGTAGCCATAATGAATCTTAACCCAAGGGCTCATTTTGATCAGCAAGCTAGTGCTAATGTAGTCATCTTGGATGTGGATAGCAATATTGTGTTAGGAGATACACATTACATAATAATATGTTATTATGAGTTACACATTTTCTATACAAGTTATTGATGTGTACATTAGTAGGTTATCAAATGAGATATTTGGGCATCTCAGCTATGTGGTCATGGAAGAGATGTAAAAGTTTGGGATTGTGGCATCAAGCAACATGGACAAGTACCCAAGGGCTTCACCTAAAAATATATAAGTGTAGCATGTGATTTATCAGGAGGGGTATATTAATTTAAAAAAGTTACAAATTTAAATTTGCAAGAGGGGGTTTTTATACCAATTTTGTAAAAAATTGTAAGTTTATGAAGAAAAAATTATTCACAAAAGTATGTAAGGGGTTTTTTAAATACTCCTTGAACGCATGTGTTACATAGGATTTCGTCATAGTGCACCCCCCAAGGGCAAGTAGAAGTATCGACAACCTTTTTCAAAAATAGAGTTAAGTATCCTCTAGAAATTGAACATGTTGATCTTTATGGTAAGATGCCTACCACTACATTGGGTGGTTCTTCGTATTTCTTATTATTGATTGATGGCTTTAGTAGGAAGATGTGGGTGTATAAAGTAGATAACTTTTAGAAAGTTTAAATTATGGCATAAGAAGTTGATCAAGAATGAGACAGTAAAGAAGATGAAGACTTTTTGGATAGATTAAGGTGGAGAGTTTACACTTGGTGAATTCAATGCCTACTACAAGGAGCATGGAATCAAGATAATTGACCACTACTCATACTTCCCCACAAAATGGCATGGCAAAAAGGAAAACCCACATGCTCACAAAGATGGCACGGAGTATGCTAAAGGGGAAAAATATTGCCAAATATAGTATTTCTAAATACCTTTTGGTGGGCCAAGATAACTAACACAATAATATATATACTCAATAGTAGTTACATCAAGGTGGTAAAGGGGACGAATTCTCAATGAGCCTACTATAGTAAGCCTTTATAATCATATTTCAAAACATTTGATGTGATTATTTTTATCATGCACATTCCAAAGGCTCATAAGTACCAAGTGAGATGCTAAAATAGCACTAGCGTTTTTCCCACCTCTCATTTAAGGGTTCCTAATGAACATGATTGAGTTAAAGAAATATAATATGAAGATGTTGAGTTTAGAGTTTGAAATAACATACCTTGGGCTATGCATTTTTTGTTTGGGGATTGAGGTCAAGCGGGAAACTTGTGTAAATATCTTCACAAGCGCTCTAAGGAAGTGCTAGAGCATCATCTTCAATGAGTCAAACATTGGATTAGTGGAAGACATAATTAACCTACAGGTGAAAATTATTCACAAAAGCTCTTAGGGAGTAATGTTCTAGATCATGATCTTCATTGAGTCGGCATATTATATCACTAAAAGAAATATTTCACCTACAAGAGGGGGAGTGTTGGAAAGTAATGCTTCGCCCTCATCACCATTGTCACTGTGAGGGTGATAGGTTGCTCTACTTTGTAAGGCCCCTCATAGAGTAGCCATTATAGTATTGAGAACTTAAGCAATTTTGTGCCACTCCCTAGTTTAGAAAAAGTTGGACAATACATCTAGTTTAGACATTGGATATTGGCCATGTGTGGTATGGTTAGGAGACAGTTTTATGTGGACTTCACACAATGCTAAGTAAGATTCATGTTAGTGCAGGTTGATTGGACATACTCTTGGTGGGTAGATTTGAGATACCTTATCCTTGGATTGTTATGAGGACCGTTCAAGTATGTTGAGATGACCTTAGATGGGTCTAAAAGCTACATGTCTTTGTTATAGTCTAATATGGTTCCAATTGGATGATGTGGTTAGCTTAATTCATTTGGACTAGTCATAGGGTGACCAACCTAATATGGTTCCATTTGGGTGACGTGGTCAATATGATCCATTTGCACCAATCGTAGGGTGGTCGACTATGACAGGGCCATATTCATTGCATATCAAGGATATGGCTATCTTCATTGCATATCAAGGATATGGCTATCTTCATTTCATATCAAGATCAATAGCTTTAGATCTATCTTCATTGGATATCAAGGATATGGCTATCTTCATTTCATATCAAGATCAATAGCTTTAGATCTATCTTCATTACATTGTGAAACCTTATTTGTGCATAATGGCTATCTTCATTTCATATCAAAATCAATAGCTTTAGATGTATCTTCATTACATCGTGCACCCTTGTGTGTGCATGGGTCCTCTATTTAGAGTCTAGAGTTTAATCTAGATCACCTTCAGAGATCCTTGCTAGAGTGCACAAGTGGGCAAATTCGATCAATTTTTTATAACTTTGTTTTACAACAATAAGCCAACATTATTCTCCATATCTCTTACTTGAAGTTCTTTATCTTGTGTGATCAAGTTCCACATAGTGTATTTTCTTACATTTAGGAATGTTGTATCAATGCTCCACCCTCATATTATATTGTCTAGGCATCGACTGGCTCATGTTTGTATGGCCCCCATTATGAGGAGTAGCCATGGTTGAGTAGCCCAAGTGTGCGACATCCTCGTATTCACATGGAAGATGGCCTATGAGGCCAAATGTGTCCACATATGGAGTAGGTAGACTTTACTCTTGGGCCCTTGTGGGATGTCCCATAATCTTTCTACTTCATTCCACTACTCTCTCACAAATGTGGAGTCAAACTTATTACAAGTAGAGTGTACCACTATCACCGAGCATGGAAGCTTCTCATGAAGTGGATTTTCAATAAGTAATTTGCAATAAGTACTCTACCATAGTGACCAATCACATTACTTTGAAAAGCATCCACAATCCTTTAATACCCTAAACTTTCCTCCCCAAAATTAATCATGTAAGATGACACACATTGGTGATCCTCTCCCTTTGGACCACAAAATCCAACAAGAGTGTCATCCTTTGCGTTCCATCTGCATGCATGAAAAGATGTATCAATAAATATCACTAACATTGAGAGCTGCCAAAACTAATGTCTCTATAGCTCCAGTCCCACACCTATTCTATCCACCACCTCAAGAGTGTCATCCTTTGCGTTCCATCTGCATGCATGAAAAGTGTCATCCTTTGCGTTCCATCTGCATGCATGAAAAGATGTATCAATAAATATCACTAACATTGAGAGCTGCCAAAACTAATGTCTCTATAGCTCCAGTCCCACACCTACTCTATCCACCACCTTCTAACTCTCCAGCCCAAGAGATCTCACTACCTCCTATCAGGTACACTCTCCACTCCTCTCTAGTCTGCAGTCCCTAGCAAGACCCCAATAGTCCACACTCAACTATCTCTTTCCCCTCATGAAAACCTTGAATATTACCATTGAAAAATAGTCCCCACTAGAACATGGCACAAATGCACAACCATCCTTAGCACCTCACTCTTGCTCTATCCCTTCATCAGCCTTGCATGATGTTTGAGATCCACCATAAATCTCCACTCTGGACTGTAGCAATACCTTGAATTCCTAGATTCCCCAAGGTATAAAACACCTCTAAACTCCACCAAATTTTGTATGCTCAACCCTCATACCCTAAATAGTATGCACACCAAACCTCCCTTGGAAAACCTTAGAGAAGAGTCCTCATCAGCCTTCCTGAAATTCTACAAAAGATTCATATATAGTCTATCTCTGGACTACAGTAGTACATCTCCTAGAGTGCCCAGCAGGTACAATGCTTATCCAAATCTCACAAAAATTAGTGATTACAATCCTCACACATATCTCTGCCCTTACCAGAGCCTAGGGGAAAATTCTAATGGAAACCCCTTCAATAGCCCTCTTGTTTGTGTGCTATTTTTAAGCTTCCTCAACAGGACTGCACTGGTACCCTTCTATGCTGCTATCCCCAGAATGGTTTCTACACCTCCAGGCCTACTAAAACTTGATGGGAACTGACCTAACACACTGTTCTACTGTCACACCAACTCCCTTGACCAAATTCCCTCAAGAACTCTTCCCACTGCCCAACTATATGTCTACAGTTTTACCCTTGTAGATTGGCAGTTCCCTACACATTCATGCATGGCTATACCATAAACCCCCTACAAGTGTTGAGCAATTAACAACACCTCAGGTCAGTTTTGACAACTATCACCAAGATCCCTACTCACTTTCATGCAAATCTAGTATCACAGAGATAATCAAAAACCCTTACAACCTACAAAACCAAAACTGTCTGAACAGACACAACTAATAATGCACACCGACGTCAAGCATGTAGATTAGAATAAAACTATGCATGTAGATTACATTTTCATATAGTATGTACCTAATGTTACGCTTGATAACGATCTCATCCTCCATAATAATGAAAGGTACGCGTGTAAGAATCCCGTGCTTTCTCCTTTCTCCCTCATAAATTTGTGCTACACTTTGAAAAATGTAATCATGAGCACCTAGTATAAATTGCATAGATTTCCTTACTTCACGCTTTGTGGTGCTCAAGGAAGGCCCACCCAAGTTTTCACTTAAGAAATCATGTAATCTAGGCCCTCCCCACATTTTCACAATCTCAAAAGTTGCCTTGGAGGTCTCTTTGAATCTGTTTCCCTGCTTTGTTCGTACAAGATTCTAGACAACATCTTCCAAAAAATTCCATAGTGCATCTTTTCCTCCAAACTTTCCAAGCTTGTGTGCCTCAATAATATTACGGACATCTTTCCTATGCAAGCTTTCCACACTTGCCTCTGCCCCAATGATTTTATCCTTACTAAGAGAGACATAATCCTTCTATTTTCCCACCATCCATAGCCTACGAGAAATATCTCATATTTCTTTCTTTGATTGATTCATTTCTATTCGCATTTCACCTTTTGTAAGGTACTCCAATGTCTAAGGATGGTGCGAGGAGATTTATGATGATGACATGACATTGATGTATTTATTATGATGTGTTTTATGGGCATATGATATATATATATGGAAAGAATTGTATGTTTCTCTTTTATGAAAGGATGGTTTTCCAAAGGAGTGTGTGTATGAACTTAGCTTAAGTGGTGTGTGTGAGCAAAGTGGCAATTTCAATTATGGGTGTGTGAGTTTACATTGGCTCCATAGGTCTAGTGGAGGGTGGAAGGCTAGACCCATGGGATTGGTAGATGGGGCTAAGATAAGCCTACGGATTAAGTTTTATTAGAACCTACATGACCAAAATAAGGAATGCCATGGCCAATAGAAAGATTTCTTGACCTACCAGTAAATTTTATTAAAACCTACATGGCCAAAATAAGGGATGTCATGAGAGTCTTTCAAATTCTATTATTGATTCTAGGTACATCTAGTACATATAAACTTTTCTTAAAATATAGTTATCATTAATAACCTTGAGAAGGAGGCTCAAGTTCTTCAATAATATTTCTCTACTTGGCCTTAACTTTTTAGCAATAATTGGGAGGTACAGACATTCATTTACATACATAATGTCATCCTTCTAAAATAATGGCCAAAAGCTTTCGTGACCTTACAGTAAGTTTTATTGAAACCTACATAGCCAAATCAAGGAATGCCATGGTCAATAGGAAGATTTCCTGACCTTTCAGGTAGTTTTATTAAAACCTATATGTCCAATATACGAGACATTAAGAGAGTCTTTCAAATTCTTATTGATTCTAGGTACAAATAATCTTTGCTTAAAATATAGTTATCACTGATAATCTTGTATCTTTCATGTGAAAATTCACCTTTTCTTTTGCTTAGATGACTAAGGATAGAATCAAAATAAAGGTCAATCCTCATGGCATTCTCATCGTGTCTCACTGAGTTTTGACCTAATCACAATAATTGCACTACAAATAGATCTTTAACTAGGGATCTATAGCTTAATCTCTTTTCCTACTACATACTTAATTTCAAAATAGATCTATTGCACTACAAATAGATCTATAGCACTACAAATAGATCTTTAACTAGGGATCTATAGCTTAATCTCTTTTCCTACTACATACTTAATTTCAAAATCATACTCACATCACAACTCCATAAACTTCATTGAGTTTTGACCTAAACATAGTAGTTTCACTGTGGAATAGATCTTCAACTACACATCTAAAAACTTAGTCTCATTTCCTACATACTTAATTTCAAAATCATACTCACATAACAACTCTATAAACTTTCTTTGGCGATAATGAGGATGGCTAGATAAATATTTAAGAGTTAATGCTTCATTTCAATTTACTCTTGTTCCTTGAATCAATAAGGGGCCTTCACAACAAAGAGATTCCCTCATGGTATTATCTTAATAGCATGTCCTGAGGGAGCATTTTAGGAAGATCAACTAGAAATACATGATTATATTATTCTAATAGTCTTTCTATAAAGATAGGTTTTTCCTCAGTCTCTGTAAGTAGTGTCTTCTCCTTCTTCATTAAGACCAGAGATGTTTTACCTTCCTGAATTTCATGGATCAACTTCTCTATTGAAAATTCCAATGGAAAGCCTTTGGTCTTCTATCCTAAGATAATATCCTCTTTATCTTGAGTTTTATGAAGAGATACGTAAGTGGTGAAGATATTTATCTTAAAATTTTATTTTTCATTCTAGGAATTTTAAAAAATCTACTTTTTGTGTACACTCTAGTAAGGGGGATCTTAATGTTGAATTTGCAGATGATAAATGCATTGTCTGTGACGATAAATAGATTGTGCTTACTAGATCTTTAACTACCAGTGGTTTGTATAAATTGGACATATATGATAAGTAACATTGTTGTGGACAAAATACGTAATATTCACTCAAAATGAGAAACATTTGGCATCTTTCGAAGATTCCATAGAAAAGGTTCACTTTTATCTCTTTTTGAAAAGTGGTCTACACATGCGTACAACACCACCAAAAAGTGACAATATTTTGGGCATTCTTACAAAAATTCGCATGAAGAAAAGACTTCGTTTTGCTTACTTTTCGAGATTACAATTGAAAATCTCAATAAGTTTTCAAAAACATGCCAAAATAGAGACATTGTTTATCATTACCATCTTCAATTCAGAGAAAAAATGATACAACTATAAAAAGGAGTTATTTTCTAGACATACATCAAGTTTCATATGCTTCGGAGAAGAAAGTTGGAGAATCAAAGGTCAAATTTCAAAGTTGGAGAATCAAAGGTCAAATTTCATAAACGGCCCGATTTTATGATTCCATTAATGTTGCCATGCTCAGACGACTGCTCCATAGATTTTGAGTACCAACATGACCCTGTTTTGGTGCAATTTGTAGGCGTCATAGGACAATTAGCGAATGCTGCAAATCACTGTGACGTCTGCGAATCGCACCGAATAGGGTCATATTGGTACTTAAAATTTGTGGAGCAGGTCTTCTAAGAATTTCTAAGTAAACAGAATCGTAAAATCAGGCTGTTTGTTGTGAAAATGGATCTCTGATCCTCTAACTTTCTTCTCCGAACCATCTGAAACTTGATATAAAACATCAAGTTTTGTGGCAAAGTTGATGTTTTGCATCAAGTTTGATGATGCAAAACATCAACTCTTAGCATAAAAGATGATGTTTTGCATCAAATTTGATGCAAAACATCAACTTTTAGAAAAAAAAAAAGATAACCATTATGGGGCTTTTTTCTTAACTTTGAAATATTTTTAGATTTTTTATGAGAAATTTTTTATTTTTATCACTAAAAAATATGTTAAAAAATCATTCAAAATAGTAGATGGTAACCAATAAATCTCAAAAAATTAGGAAAAATCTTATAAATCATAGAAAATCAAAGAAAAAACATCCCTTGGATGAGGTGACATAGGTATAACATAGGTTTAGGACTAAGGACCTAAAAAAGACACATAGTCGCAACCTTTGACTACAAATTTGGGAGGAGGTCATTAAAAAAAACACTTGTCCATGTATCTAAGTAATCTTTATATCATAAATAATATCACTACATAGTAGATGCCAAAACTTCATGATAGCAAAAGAGCTAGAAGAGGTAATCCATGAGATGACCTATAACCCATTGGTTTTAATCCACACGTGTAAGACTCCATTGGTTTTAATCCACATGTGTAAGCCTCCATTGATTTGGAGCCACGAGTCAATTAATTTGCCAGCACTGAATTTTGTTCTACAATTTAATTTTAAAGCTGAATAACTACAAGCAAATGCACACGGTGGGACCATCTATATCGAGGAGGGAGATGCATGTGAGCCTAGATTCTACCATTCCTGTGCATTAGTATGCTCACCAGCATAGGAGACCTTGAAGTTACCATCATCATGAAAGCTCCAATCTTCTCTCTTTCACACCAAGCTTCTCTCTACCACCATTCAAGAAGCCACCAGCTCCTTTCTGTTGAAATATACAAGTGAATAGGGTGTGTGCAGGAACAAGCCCTTAGCAAGAGGCTATAAAAGATAATCTGTAAATGTGAGAGAAGTTATGAAAAGGTGAGAAGTATCTACTGGGAGAGAATAAAGGGTAACATGAGGAGATTTAGGAGGTGTGGAGATATTGTGGGAGAGGTGGAGAGAATCAAGCAAAAGAGGTGGAGTGAATCAAGGAGAAATCAGTGGGATTGGATGCTTGGATGTAAACCCTATAAATTGAGGCATTGGCCTAATGAGAATTTGCTGGTTTTTGATTATCCATGCCTACATTAAGCTATCAGTTAATTGCTCACTAATCACATCTTAATTGCTCACTAATCACATCTTAATTGCTCACTAATCACATCTTAATTATCATCTAATCACATCTTAATTATAATCTAATCACTAATTACATCTTAATTATCATCTAATCTCTTTGTTAATGATGTTGATTCTAGCATTTGATCCACCATAGCTCATCACATTGCTACAAATTTAACATGGTATTAGAGCCTAGCCTAGAATCCATCAATTTGTGAGCCCATTATCTTGCTAATTATCTAGCTAATTAGGATTAGTGATACCTAGCTAATTAGGATTAGTGATATCTTGCTAATTACCTAGCTAATTAGGATTAGTGATACCTCTTTTCAACTAGCTCTCTGCACCCCCAGCCATTGGAGGGGCAAAAATCCCCCTCCAGGAGCAACATTAGGGAAAATGTTTCTAGGCAAGCATAGCCAGCCTCCCCAGCCCATTCAAACAAAAATCACAAACTGCCAAACGTAGCTGCCAATTTTTACTAAATCACTGGCACCACATTTCTGAAGGAGAAATGAGATCTCTGCTGCTCCAGATCAAATTGCTCTAATTCCTCTTGGCCCTAGGGGTTTTCATTTGATCAAGTCTACAGTACCATTAGGTATCTGATACAAAACCCTATAACTTCAAATTACAATTCGGAGATGGTTTGATACTCCAACCATTCCATACAGATTTGTTACCTTTGGTTTAATGTAATTTCTGGTAAAATTATGCTAATAAATCTGTTGTAATCATCACCTAAACACCAGATTGAGTTGTAAAAGGGTAGACACTAGCCTTGAATCTTGAAATTTGATCAAGAGGTAAGACCCCCTTCACATCATCATGAGTACGGCACAAGAGATAGCCAAATCTAATGGGGAGCAGTTCTACACATGGCAGATAAAAACCATGTATCTGCTCATGAGGAAAAATCTGTGGGGGCTAGTTGAGAGAAGAGATGAATGCCCAGAGGTGAGAGGGGGAAAATGAGTGGAAGAGCAAGAATGAGAAAGCATTGGGACTTATCGCACTCAGTTTAAATGATGAAATCACTCATCACATCACAAGAATATAGTGGACAAAAGATGCATGGTATAAACTCAATAAATTATTTGGCACACAAGCAAAAAAATCAAAGATAAATCTGTTAATGCAATTCTACAAATTGGATATGAAGGAAAGTGAACCTTGCTGCCTCTTGGTATATTTAAATATATTTTTTGAATAACTTAAGGGGCTCAAAATAGTGTCCTTTTACAAATATGCCGAGTTCTTCAAAAATAGCTTGCTTTATTCGGAACTTGCAAGCTAATCTACTTAAAAATAGATGTGAACCTAAAACCATATAAATTGTACATCTCTTGTAAAATTAAATATGCACAAGGGAGCTTTTACATGTCCCAATAAATATATATAGATCGTCAATAAATATGGATGATGCCTAAAATGAATTAATGACACTTATTGTCCACAAACTATCGCTTTTAGGTCTAGCGCAGACATAATATTGGCAATATCTCTTGGAAGGATGGTTCAAAGTGACGTCTAGTAGGCTAGAAAGTTTCAAGGAGGTAGTCTTAACATTCCTACAAAGCCACATTGTAATCAAAGTCCATTAGCTCCAAATATCCCCTTAAAATAGGCCGTTAAACCATCAAAACAACTCGTTTTGGCATTCATCCGGTCACTAAATCGGATACATTTTCTTGTGGAATCGTTCAAACATAGTATTTTAAAAGCTCTAAGTCCATATAAGTGACCTTTACAATGCCCTAAGTCCATATTTCACTCCCGAGCTTAGTCCATCTCATTGTATCAAAGATATAATAAAATACACATTGACTCATAATTTCTTTGCAACCTACCTTAGGAGCCTATTTTGGCAGATCACCATTTGCTGAGCATAAAAGATTTTGACAAGCCGTCTCATCAACTCATCAAGGAGGTAGAACATACAAAGGGCCACTCCCATATCATGGTAGTAGTAAATATTCAAATGAGAACTTTGAAGATCGAAGTGGAGAAAAAAAGGGTGTAGCACCAAGACTTCTTGGGAGGTCTGGTATGACCGCACCACATCAAAGGAGGAAAATCTAAGACACTACAAGAAAAATAGAGGAGGAGGTTTCCCATATCGAAAACATTCCATGTTTCCAAGACACTGACGAGGGCGTTTTGAAGAGAGGAGGGGGGCATCCAAACAACAACCTTGATAGAAAATAGTTGTCTACACATCCACCCAATTCCACTGCATATGCTAAGACAAATACTTCTCCACACATCCACCCAAGTCTACCGCCGCCAACGAACATATGCTAAGACAAATACTCCTTCGTACATCCATCGAAGTTTACCATGGGCATTTTGAAGTGTAGGCGGGATGACCCTAACACATACACTTACACTAGTGTTTGTTCCACTTAGGTCCACCGTGGAACTTCTTACAATGTCCCTCCCCCCTACCCTACTTCATGCATGGGCATGCGGCGCTAGGGGGGGGCACTTGCACTCCAAGGAGGCATGCGCAAAGTGTACTTTGTGGGTAGTTACACTACTGTAAGTCACACAAAAGTCCACCCTGCACACATTTATCCAAGGCATATGCAAACCCCGCTTATAAGGAGAGAAGGGGACAAATCGGTATAGCAACGAGGTTGAATCTCAGTGGATCACTCTACTGCTTGTAATACTAGGCCACATATTTCAGTCATTTACAAATGATTCATCTCCCCAATCGTCTAGAATTTCCATTCACAGCCCTTGGGGCGGCCACTTCTACCGCCTCAATGGAGGCTCTCAACACATGCTCTTGGGGATACACAAGCACCCCTACTATGAGTAGGGTAACAACCAGGGAGGTAGAGAGCACCATGTCTAGCATGGATTTCGACTTAGAGGCGTCCAATCATAATCCTACACATGGTAGCTTTGTTACCCTACTATGAGTAGGGTAACAACCAGGGAGGTAGAGAGCACCATGTCTAGCATAGATTTCGACTTAGAGGCGTCCAATCATAATCCTACACATGGTAGCTTTGTGCCACCAGAAAACTATGAGAATCAACTAAGCATAATGACCAGCTATGAGAATAAACAGTTCCTCTCATACTAGGTTGAATTACTATTATGGTATCACTCCTAGTATGCTAGAACCAACCTGTCTCATGAACGGTCTAAAACCCGGCTCACGTTCCCTATTTGTGGGTGAACAATCAAACACTTGGTGAATGTTTCTTTGCAAAATGATAGGAAGAGCCAACATCCAAGGATCAAAAATCAACGTCACTATGAATGCTTGGCTACCACAAGCCAGTTATCCCTGTGGTAACTTTTCTGACACCTCTAGCTTCAAATCAATCCGAAAGACTAAAGGATTGATAGGCCATGCTTTCATAGTTTGTATTCATATTGAAAATCAAAATCAAATGAGATTTTACCCTTTTGTTCCACACGAGATTTTTATTCTCGTTGGGTTCATCTTAGGACACCTACGTTATCTTTTAAACAGATCGCCCTAGCCAAACTCCCTACCTGACAATGTTTTCTACTTGGATCGGCATGTGAGTGCACCTTAAGATTAGAAGTAGGGGCCAAGCCCTACCTCCACCTCATGGAGTAAGTAAAAGAACATTAAAAGTAGTGGTATTTCAGTTATACCAAAGGCTCCCGCTTATTCTACACCTCTCAAGTCATTTCACAAAGTCAAACTAGAGTCAAGGTTAACACGGTCTTCTTTCCCTACCCTTGATTTTTTTAAGCATGTTCCCTTGGCTGTGGTTTTGCTAGATAGTAGATAGGGACAATAGAAATCTCATTAATCCATGCACATCGCTAATTAGATGACGAGGCATTTGTCTACCTTAAGAGAGTCACAGTTACTCCCATTGTTTACTCACACTTGGCTTAATTTCTTCACTTCACATTGCAGCAACATCCGTGGAGACCATCATAATGCTTTATTTTAATCAAACATTTAGATTTTTGTCAAATTCAAGCCTTAGGCTAAGTATTTCACTTCAAGGATTTTTCACACCCATTAGGGGGCATTTGGACATATTTTGGGCCTTTTACTAATGAAAGTAATCAGCGGACCAATAGGAATAAAGGACTATGCACATTTGGTCTCCTTTGAATATAGGGAGGGAGACTAAGCTATAGGGAGGGGGACTAGGGATAAAGGACTATGCACATTTGGTCTCCTTTGAATATAGGGAGGGAGACTAAGCTATAGGGAGGGGGACTAGGCTTTCAGTACTAATAATTACACTTGTCCCTTTAAAAAAGTAGGGGGTTTAGGGTAGGTATGGTCCCACCATTTTTGTGGCTCAAAAAATCCTTAAAATTTTGAAATTTTTGAGATCCCCCCAAAACTCACATTTCCTCCCAAAAACCCATCTCAAATTTCATTGTAATCAAAAATTTCATTTTCAAGTCCGCTTTCCCTCTTGAACGTCCAAATTAAACTCTTCCTTCCTTTCTCTTCCATCTGTATCTCATTTGCCCAACCCTAATGAAACCATCAAAGCTCGAAACCCTAAACTTTCTCCTCCATCTTAATCTCCCTCCCTGCTCAGAGCTCCATCTCTTTCATCTTCAAGACTCTCGTAAAACCCTAGTCTGCACATCTCTTTCCTTTTCTACTCTAAACATAACCTTTCTACTCTAGATTCCAAGAAGATATGGCTGCACCAAGAAGACCAACGATGATGGTGCTGGGTGGGAGAGGCATTTCGTAAGAGCGCTTGGGTTTATCTATAGCCTGCTGCAATCGGTGGGCCTTACCGAGTTCGACGACGAAATGTACTGGAGCACCATTGGAAAGGTCATTTACAAGGCTTCAAGAAGGCAAGCAATGGAAAACTAGTGGCCACGGTACAGCTTGTTTACACAGCACGAGATATCCATCTTCGCCAACAAACTCGATTTCCATACAATTGTAAGTATCCATGTAGAAAGGGGCATGTGAGATTTTCTGACAAAGATGTTTCAATCTAAGTCAACTTATTTCTTGTTTGCAGATATTTTTCCTTCAAACATGGGAGGAGCAGCCATTGGAAAGCCTTACCGAAACATTTCAAGCATTGCATGCAGACATTGGTCAGGCAATGTTTTCTTGTAAAACAAGTGCAAAACTTCTTAAGGAAAAGGTCTTCTTTTACCGGCACTCCTATTTGGTGCCAAAGCAGGACGATAGGTTTGGTAAGCTACAGATAATCACATCTCCACCCCTATCTTCTATAGAATGGCCAATTCCAGATGCTTGGACTGTAATGGTCATGAAATCAAAGATGCTTTGTGATATACAAGGGTCTTTGAAGTTTGCAAAGCCCTCTCGATCTGTGAGTCTTAGTTGGGTATGCCCAATACATCTTTTTGCCAAGATGTTCAATCAATTTTGTTTCTCACAAACACCCACCATGTTTGTGTGCAAGAAGGTATTAGGTGATGACATGGTAGCCTTGCTTGGAGACCAGTGGAGGACTGTGGAAGGGATACATAAGGATGACACATTCAAGTGCAATATAGTAGAATCTAGTGTCTCATTTCAGTATCTCAAAGCTCGTGCCACACTACACATACGCTTCTATTATGAGCGGTGGATGAAAAAGAATAGTTGGGTCCCAATGCAGGCAGATGAACAAGTTGTTTTGCCTCTTGATATATACGTTCGGTTGCCTAGTGGTGCAATGGAAGTTGTAGGTGCAAGTAGACATTGGAGCCTCCTAAATATTAGAGAGCACCTCAATATCGTGGGAGGTGAGAATATTAGCAGAGCACAATTATAGGAAGATTCGAAAATGACTATAGCCAAAGACCTTGGTAGATCCCGATTGGGATGTTGATGGTATATGGCTCAATTAATGGGGATTTTGAATTTTGTGAATTTTGAAGCTACTTCAAGTATGTTAATTTTGTAAAGTCCTTGCCCTCAAAAGTGTACTGAGCAATGAATTTTTGTCTTGTAACAGCTATGAATTTACAGCAACACTGCGATTATATCTCTCAACACCCCCTCTTAATCGAGATGTTCCACAACTCACCCATCACCCATATCAATGTAGCATTGCACAACCGCAATCGCTATCTCTCAACACTCCCCCTCAATGATACATTGGAGTGTCCATCAACCAAACATGTGTGCGCGTGTCTACCATCTTAGACACCAAGTCCGTTTTAAGCTCGCCGCTCGCCGCTCGCCGCAGCAGAACCACGAGTCCAATTTGAACATAGAAGTTCAGGGGAAACCAACCCATGTGCATCGCTCATGCACACATCACGTGACAACCATTTCAAGCTTCTAGGTGAGCTCGGGCAGGGCGACCCTCATACCATGGGTGATTACAAAATTTTTGTTTTGAGCACGCAGGCTCGTGAACGAGTGCCCATCATTAATTGTGGGTGAAAAATAAAAATTAATGTGTGTGTGAACATCTTCTTAAAAGCCTTGAAAATTGATTGTGTTAATGCACCCTTATAATGGCTAAGGGTTTTTTTTTTTAATAATAAAATTTCTTCAAAGTTAACACATGCTGCCAGCTCTGCTAGTGTGTCATCTGCACACGGCCAGCTTTAATATTGAATATCGCCTGCCAGTATTCTTTCTGTATGGGCCGTGGTGGGTGGCCGTTATCCACCCTCTCTCTCTCCTCCACTTGCGGGTCTGCCGCTTTCCTCTTGCTCTCTGCTGTTGGTTGTAGACGACGAGTGTGCAGAATCTCCTTGAGTCCACGATGCCACATAAGGTAATTGTAGGAGGTCACGCAGGCCTCATGCAGGAGCACGGGGGCACTAGTGTCCGTGCTCAGCTTGAGCTCCATTACAGTCATCCCACCAACGTCCGTGAACTGCAAGCTCTCGGACCCGAAGTTGGCCTGCAGAAGTAGCTGCAGCTGCAAAGCATCCATGGGCTTTTGCTGCTTAACTACAGCTTGTGGCCCCTCACCATGCATCTTACTCACAAAGGAGAATCTTCTCGATGCGATTGGATCCACCGCTTTCTTCTACTCTGAGCTCACCATGCCAGCTTTGATCAGCTGCTTGCTCTAGCTTCTTCAAGAGCCCTGCTGAATTTCTTGAAGGCGCTTGCCTGCTGCATCAACAGTTGATGCTCACCCATCTTCTATTAAGCTTTCTCTACTGTCATTCTGCCTCATTTCTCTCTCAAAGGCGAGGGTTTCCATGGTAGCCATCAACATGGCTATATCAAGCTCTTAAATGAGCTTCCACCAAAGACTTCTCTCTTGCTGTAGATGCTGTAGATGCTGTAGATGCTGCCTTGGGACTGTCTCTCTCAGTTGAAAGCTTTCAACCAAGCTTTCTTCTTCTCCTCTTCCTCAGAAGCTTTTGCCTTAGATTCTCATTGTAATAACCAAACCTTATTTTGGTTTGTGCAGTAGAGGGCCTCCTTCAAAATGGTTACATTGAGCTCCCCATGGAACTCACCTCCTCTTGCCTCAACCATCAAACCTGTCTCTTGATGTTTACATACAGCCTTCAATATGACTGTAGCTAGCTCCCCATTGAGCTCCAAAAGTGCATGCTCCTCTATTGCATACAATCACTCTCTTCAAGTGAAACCATAGGTGCCAAAATAGAATGAATGGCCTTCATTGGCCTCTACAATTTTGCTCAAATCTATGAGCAAACTCAACAAGCATCACCCCCTCTGGTGTGCCCAATCATGGGCTCTTTTCTCAGCCCATAACTCCTTATCTTACCCCTCATTTGGATAAGATTACACCTCCTTACACTCTTTGCCCATTTGCAAAGAACCATGGGATCTTCTCATCCCGTAAAACAGCAACCCTTCATCATTGAGCATTCTTCCATGCTCAATAACAAAAACTTGAGGCAAAACTCACAAAACCAACCTTCTTGAAACACCTTTGTCTCCTTGGCAGCTTCCTTGTTGACACCAAAGACTCCATAGCCTTCATATTTGCTGAAATCTCCATTTTCAGCTTCCATGATGATGAGCAGGTTTTCCATGTTACAAAAATCCCATTTGCAACTCTTGGGCAGCTTCTATGCAACCTCCTTATTTTGCAAATCTCCTCTCAAACTTAAGAATGGCAGCTCCAAATCTCTCTCAAATCCTCACAAATACAAATCCAAATGATAATACGAGTGTGCATTTTTTTTATAAATAACTAAAAATAATGCTTAATCAAAGAACTCGTAACCAAGAAATCTATATATAAATATTCACCATGACCAAGAGCCCACCCAAGCTCTGATACCATGTTAACAATCCAAAAATGGGATTGATCATGGTAAAGGACATAGATTAAGCAACATAATTAAGGAGGATTAAACCACACTAAGAACTCCATAAGAGAGAGAGAGAGAGAAATTGCACACTCAACACTTGATCTCTATTGCATATCACAAATGAACCATACAATGATATAGGCTTATCCCACTTTACATGTCATCATCCATGTGGCAACTCCTTTTCCACTCTTTTGGTCAACACTCACACACCATTCAATATTACATGTGGCATTCCTATCTTGCCACAATATCTTACACCTTTAGGGTGCTTTCCCACATACACACAACACCGCGATTACATCTCTCAACAGTCCTTGCCCTTGCCTGCAAAAAATGGAAGCTTCCTCTTTGCCTTTCCCACATACACACAACACCGCGATTACATCTCTCAACAGTCCTTGTCCTTGCCTGCAAGAAATGGAAGCTTCCTCTTTGCCTTGCCCTTGCTTCCCTTCTCAGGGACTCCTTGTTTAAAGCTGAAATGCTTAATAGGGGAATGAAACGGCATCTTTTTTCTCTTCTTTGATACACTACTGCCAGCAACAACTGGTGGAAGTGGCGAGTCAGGGTCATCAGTGTTGCCATATATATAGGCAGTGATGTGTGTGAACACACTTAGGACCGCCGGGGCACTTTTTCCCTCTTTAGGAGGTTTTTTCCCCCGGCTTGTATATACGCCCATCATTCTAGGGCTAACTTATCTTTTGTACATTGACACAATCTAACACACTTTGTGTTGTGTGCATTCTTGCTTCTTCTTCTCCAAGCTTTGTGTGCTTTCCTGCAACCCTAATTCCAACAATTGGTATCAGAGCAGGCATCGGCTCCTAGGGCTACGCCGCCAGCACCCTCCGACTCACGTTCTCCGATTGAGGTGAGCTTTCACGAGCACTTGCAGGCCCCTACACTCTGCAAAACAGCCCGAAGGCCCTGCGTTCTCAGAATTTGCATCTGAGGTCGTTTCGGGCTCCATTTTTGCATTTCAAGTTCTGCACAGGTGTTTTCGTCATTTTCTGCAGAAATTTTGACAGTGTAGTTTTCTACAAAACAAGCATACGTATTCTATTGTGGCCCGTGCTACATAGCACGAGTTGTTTTCTATTCAGTCTTTGCTTCATTACAGGTAGCTTTTGCATCAGTTTCAGTCAGTGGCCATGGCTGATAACAGCAATGATGTATTTCGTATGTTGTCTGCTGAAGACAAACTGGATGGAGACAACAACTACCCACTTTGGGCATACATGATGCAGCATGTTTTGGTTGCAAAAGGAGTGTGGAACATTGTGCAGGGTACGGATGTACGTCCAGTTTCTGTGGATATAGGATCTGTTGAGGATGTTTCTTCTCCTATTAGTAGGTCTGTAACTTCTTCTCCTTCCACAGGTAGACAATAAGTCTGAGAAGGCTCTTGATAAAGGCAAGAAAAAGACCAGGTGTGCAACTATTGTAAGGCAAATGATCATGTCATTAAGAATTGCCCTAAGCTAAAGGCTAAAGAGGCAAAGAAGAAAGAGTCAAATGCAGCCACAATAGCGGATGCTTCTACAAATGCAGATTCTGTAAATGTTGTGCAGGATATAGAATGGGCGTTTAGCGTGTATTGCCAGTATGACCCATCTGTACATGATGCATGTTTGGCAGTTTTTGTTGACTCTCATGTATGGTATTTTGACAGTGGTGCTACAAAGCACATTACCTCGCATCGTGATATGTTCACTTGTCTTGAGGCTGTCCCTAATGGGAATACTGTCACATGTGCCAATAATGCTTCTTACCCAGTGAAGGGCGTTGGTAAAATTATGCTTACTGCTGCAAATGGCAGTGCTTTCACACTTTCAGATGCTTTGTATGTGCCAGGGATAAAGAAAAATCTATTGTCTGTCTCTGCGCTTGCTAGACTTGGACTTGTAGTCAAATTTGTGGATGACAGATGTACTGTTCATGATTTGACTTCTGGTGATACGATTATTGTATCTGGCACCTTGTTTCGTGGGCGTATAGGCTCAATTCTTATGACAAGTGTGTGGAAGATTCAGCAAATGCAGTTTCTAATAAAAAGGCAGTTTCAGATGCAAAACTATGGCATGCTCGTTTTGGTCATCTGAACTTTGCTAATTTGCTGCATTTGCAGAAATTTGATATGGTTGCTTCATTGCCCCCTCTTGAGGCACCATCGAAACATGTTTGTGAAGGCTGTATTTTGGGCAAAATGCAGCGTTCTGCGTTTCCAAAGGATGGTTCTGTGCGGGCCACTCGCAAATTGCAACTGGTACATAGTGATGTATGTGGGCCTATGCAAACTCCGTCATTTGGTAAACACTTGTACTTCGTGACTTTCATTGATGATTACTCAAGGCATGCATGGGTATATCCACTGAAGGCAAAGTCCGAAGTGTTTTTGTGCTTCAAACAGTTTTTTCTTATGGTTGAAAATGTATCCAATTGTACTGTGGACACCCTTATGATCGAGGGGGGGAGTACATGTCTAAAGAGTTTGATGCATTTCTGGCTAGTCGTGGGATAAAACACCAATGTACAATGCCGTATACCCCTCAGCAAAATGGTGTTGCTGAGAGAGAAAACAGGTCACTTATGGAGATGGCACGATGTATGGTCAAGAGCCAAGCTTTGCCACATGCATTTTGGCTTGAGGCTGTCATGTGTGCTGCATATGTACTCAACAGGTGTCCCACTAAGGCCTTGCAGTCTATTACTCCATACGAAGCTTGGCATGGCAGGAAGCCTTCTATTGGTCACTTGCGTGTCTTTGGTTGCTTGGCCTATGCTTTAGTGCCTGTGCAACAACGCAGAAAATTGGATGATAAGGCTGTCAAATGCATTTTTGTTGGTTACAGTGCTGAGAGCAAGGGTTACAGATTGTATCATCCGCAGTCAAAGCGTATCTTGATTAGTTGAGATGTTGTTTTTGTGGAAGATGTTGTGCAGCCTTTGTTATCATGTACCAAAGAGACAGGTGTGAGCTCACGGGATGTATTACATTGTTGCCTCTGTTTACAGGTGGGAATTCAAATGTAAGTCCTAATGAGGCAAATATTCAGCCTATGCAGATTTCAAACGACATCATAGATCAACCTATTTCTAATGCAGATTTACAGGATGTAATTTCTGAGGATAGGGCTGAAAATGAGCAGGCTAGAGGTATGCCTAAATGGCTGGTGCAAACCTTGCGTGATAGTAAAATTGATGCACCTATGACTAGTCGTACTCGTTCAGGTTTTCAGCATGCCTCTTATACATCAGATTGTTATGCTTTGGCTGTGTCTAGTATGTGTGGAGAGGAAGAACCTCTTTCATTTGATGAGGCACAAAATTCAGAAAATTGGTTGGCTGCAATGCAAAGTGAATATGATGCTATAATGAAGAATGGTACATGGTCTTTGTGTGATTTGCCTATTGGTAAAAAGGCCATTGGATGTAAGTGGGTTTTTAAGTTGAAACGAAAGCCAGATGTCAGTGTTGATCGCTATAAGGCTAGACTTGTTACAAAAGGTTATGCTCAAGAAAAGGGCATTGATTTTGATGAGACCTTTGCTCCCACTTGTCATATGACTACCATTCGAAGCATTTGTACATTGGCAGCTCATAATGGTTGGAATATACATCAGCTGGACATAAAGACTGCGTTCTTGAATGGAGATTTGTATGAGGGGGTATATGTATCGCAGCCTCGTGGTTTTGTTCAAAGAGGGCAGGAAAACAAAGTGTGCAGGTTGAAAAAGGCTTTATATGGTTTAAAGCAAGCTCCACGAGCTTGGTATGAAAAGATACATGCATATTTGACTGCACATGGGTTTCAGAATAGTCCAACAGAAAGCACTTTGTATGTTAAACGTGTGGATGGTGTACATCTAATCATTGCTCTCTATGTCGATGACATGCTGCTCACAGGACCAAATGAGAGTCATATTGCTGATTTTAAGGCTGATTTGAATGCCTCTTTTGAGATGTCAGATTTGGGGCATTTGCATCATTATTTGGGGATACAATTTAAGCAGTGTGATGGAGGTATTGCTTTGTGTCAGACAAAGTATATTGAGACATTGTTGCGGAGATTTGGCCTTGAAGACTGCAAGCCTATTGCTACTCCAATGGAGACAGGTTTGAAGTTGAGTCTTCATGATGCTGGAGATCACTTTGATGTCACACTCTATCAGACAGCTATTGGTTGCCTCATTTATGTATGCATTTACGAGGCCAGACATTCAGTTTGCAGTCTCACAGGTGAGCA
Organism: Cibotium barometz; assembly: GCF_041138505.1. Lineage (NCBI taxonomy): Eukaryota > Viridiplantae > Streptophyta > Polypodiopsida > Cyatheales > Cibotiaceae > Cibotium > Cibotium barometz. Next base: position 43,578,681 of record NC_141048.1, on the reverse strand, counting down.
GGTTTATGCATAGCCCAGGGTCTCAGCATTGGAAGGCAGTTAAACGCATCTTTCGCTACTTGAGTGGCACCATACATCTTGGGTTGTTTCATCCCAAGGGGGGATCGTTGCCGCCAGATTTACATGCTTTTTCGGACTCAGATTGGGCTGGTTGCTATGACACAAGAGTGTCCACAAGTGGTTTTTGTTTCATGCTCGGTAGCTCATGCATATCTTGGTTGAGCAAGAAGCAACCTACTGTGGCCACTTCTAGTTGTGAAGCTGAGTACAGGGCAGCTTTCACAGCTACGGTTGAGTGTGTGTGGCTCAGACGGCTTATGGCTGACTTGGGTGTTGGACAGGAGTCTGCCACCTCTATCTTTACTGACAGTCAGAGCGCATTGGCAGTTGCGAGAAACCCAGTTTTTCATGCTCGCACAAAGCACATTGAGGTGCATTATCACTATGTCAGGGAGAGACTCTCAGTAGGAGAGATCAGCTTGGCCTATGTGCCAACACAGGACAACCTCGCCGATCTTTTCACAAAGGCGCTTCCTCGTGAGAAGTTTGAAGCTTTCCGCAAAGCTTTGGGCTTGCTCCCCTTTGTGGACTGATCTACTTTGGGCATGGCACTCCCCTATACATGAGTGCCAGCTCTCGTTCACACTATCACTCCCAGGGGGGATTTGTTGCCATATATATATAGGCAATGATGTGTGTGAACACACTTAGGACCGTCGGGGCACTTTTTCCCTCTTTAGGAGGTTTTTTACACTTGCAAATCTATGCTACGATGACGACACAAAACTGCCTACACATAGCTATACACATAGCTACATGTGTGCTTTGACTTATGTCATCTTACTTACACCCCACACACATTTAAAGTATGTGTGAGGTGAAGTGCCTTCCCCCAGACTTTTTTTTATCGTGATCTTGTGGGGCTGCCTTTCTTGGCGTTGCTTGATTCGCCTAAGGTTAGTGCTGCGCTTGATACACCTTGCAACAGAGCGCCCGCTTGTTGGCACTTCATTTGCTTCGCCTATACATCTTGCTTGCCACCTGGCGCTTGATTCGCCTAAGGTTAGTGCTGCGCTTGATACACCTTGCTGCAGAGCCCGCTTGGCACTTCATTTGCTTTCGCCTATAAGGCTCAGTGCCTCGTTTTGATACGCCTGCTTTTGGCACTTGATTCGCCTAAGGCTCTCAGTTCTATGCTTGATATGCCCTTCTGCAGTGCTCGCTTGGCACTTGATTCGCCCAAGGCTCATCAATGCCATGCCCGCTTGCTAGGTGCTACATTTCGCTTTGTAGGTTGTTCTTCACAGCCAGCCTTCACTCCACAGCGCCTGTGTGCCTTGCCAACAGCCCCACGCTGCCTTATACGCCTTACTTTACGCCTAAGTGCCTTTCCACCTAACCAGAAGAGAGACCTCAACTGCTCCCTCTTCTTCAAAAGCTTTACATCTTTCATAGTCGTGCAGAACTCATAAAAACAAGAGAACTTGAACCATTGTAAAAAACAAGATGAGTTAAGGCTTATCTCTTTCTGATACCAACATTGCATCTTTCATAGTAGTGCAGAACTCATAAAAACAAGAGAACTTGAACCATTGTAAAAAACAAGATGAGTTAAGGCTTATCTCTTTCTGATACCAACATTGCATCGTCGTAATCACTACCATAGCACAAGAGGTAGTCTCACCACCCAACATAGAGGAATGTGGATAAGTGTCCACATTGCCGGCTCATATAGTGGCATGTCTACTCACACTAGTTCGCCGCCTACAGTCCTCTGACCCGAGCACATCACCCCTGAACCCCAAACACACTCGCCACATGCGCTCCGACGTGTGGACTTCGTGTTCCGTCGAGCTACGTCGCCACTATGAGCAACTCATAAATGCCGTTAAGGCTACGTGATAAACCCACTGTCCCTTCTAGTTGTGAAGCTGAGTACAAGGCAACGTTTAGCTACAGTTGAGTGTGTTTGGCTTAGGCACCTTATTGATTGGGGTATTAGCGAGTTCTCAATCACTACCATCTTTACTGACAGTCAAAGCGCTATGGCAGTTGCGAGGAATCCAGTTTACAAAGACTCTCCCACAAGAGAAGTTTCAAGCTTTTCGCAAAGCTTTAAAGTTACTTCCCTTTGGAGACTAGTCTGGGCTCCCTATCACATTCTAAATAGCCTGGCACATCTTTGTACTTCTAGTGCTAGCTCACTCCTTATTCACATCATCACTCCAGGGGGGATTTGTAGGCATATTTGGTAGTAATGTGTGTGAACACACTAGGACTACTCGGGACACTTTTTCTCTTTTTAGTGGGTTTTTTCTCCTATGCTAGATTACACCCATCTTGGGGTATACATTTCATCTTTGTATAGCACACATTCATTATCTATCTATCATCTCATTATGTTCTCCCTTGAGCTTCTCCACTACGTGCATGCGTGCGTGTGCATGTGCGTGCGTGTGTGTGTGTGTGTGTGTGTGCATTCCTGCAACCCTATTTCCAATACTCTAATCTTGTTGGGGTGACCTTCCTTTTGTTGTTACTGAGATGCATCGTCACCATCCTTGTCCTTGGCTGTGTGAGTTGTGTCTTCTTCCTCTTCCTTTACATAGAGTGTTGGCTTCACAGATCTATAAAATTTGTGGACTGTCCTATATTCATCATCCGAGGGGTAGGTCACATGCATATAGTGTGGGATGTTTGTTGGTGCTCATGAGTTAGAGTTGCTTCCAAATCCTATGATGCAAAACTAGGATATGTCGATGGGTTTTTATATAGTACTGGTCCCCACGATGAGATGGTTGTAAGGTTCATCCACTGCATCATAGCCAGGTGTGTCCATTGAATGGCTTTGTTGATGATGTTTGTGGAGACTAGGTATGGGCATAGCTCATTGAGAAACAAAAGATCAATGGTCCCCTTCATTTAGGCATGGTTGAAGAAGTTAAGGACTTTGCAACACCAGGATTGAAGGTTGAGATAGAGGACATGGTGAGGGAAATAGAAGATGCTGGAGGGATTTGTGAAGGAGATTGTGTTTTGGAAGAAGAGCATGGCGAGGGTGACGTGGGAAGTGTACGACACCTTGAAGAGGATTGTGTGAAAGATGGAAGTGGTGATCTCTTTGTCGATGTAGATGAAAGTGGGGATCTCTTTGTTGATGTAGTGTTGTGTTGGAGGAGGTTGAGCTCTAGGAGGCTAGAGGAGGCTAGTTGGGGAGGGATAGCAAGGTTTGGAAGGTTGGTTGCATCCATCAAGATGTCAACTTTCTTCTCTATTTCAAGGGTGACTTGCTCTTGTTGTGGCTTGGCTATCATCTCTATTATCTATTGTTCTATCTGAGTAATGGTATGATCTTTTGCTTTGATGGCCCTCTTGAAGTCCTTGTGTTGCTCAAACATCTTGCTATTGACTTCGTCCACGAGCTATTGTCTGTTTCGTGTCATTATCTCACCCTTTATGTTGCAAAAAGTAGCCTGGATGAGTTCCTCATATGTTTGCACCCTCACTACTCTAGCTCTCTTAACTTCTATTTACATCACCTCTAGCTCTCTTCACTTCTATTTACATCACCTCTAGCTCTCTCTAGCTCTCTTGACTTCTATCTACTCCTTTTGGCATGCCATAAATTCAATCATGTGCCCACCGAGACTAGACATGCTCTTCGAGGGCCTGGTTGTGCCACCTACTCTAGCTGCCACTTTCCATGTTGGTGTGTCCATCAGATTTGTCTCTAGAAATTTGGCAAAGGCATCAATAACATATGTTTCCTTATCCATCCTTTGCTTCTCGGGTTGAGGAGAGTTTGAAGGGGAGGGATCGAGTGGGCGTGCTGCTTGTTCGGGGTGGCCAAACCTTGGTGGCTATATGGTTCAAGGAGCTCTTCCTGCCCATCAAAAGAGCATAGTAAAGAACATTCATGAGGACCATAGCCAACTGGCCAGGTTTGCGCAAATGATATGGAGCTTATGATGGATGTGGTCAGCCTAGCCCACTGGCAAACCCTTCTTGAGATGGGTGAGGTTGCACACCTGCTGTACCTATCTGTCCACCTGAGGTTGGTTAGTATGATGAGGACCCTCGCTAGGGTACTCAGGTTCGACTGAGAATTATCTTCCCACTTCACAGTATCCTTGACTAGGCCTCTGATGATGTCTTAGACCATGCCTTGTGCTCAGTTTCTTTTGATATGGTTATGTGGCTCTAGGTAGGTGCAAGGCTTCACGAACAACATCCCTGGTCAAGGCTAATGTCAAGTCAGCTCATGTAGAATCTCAAGATGTGCCAGGTATTGAGATATGTCTCATGAGAGGAAGTAATTCTAAAGCATGTGCTGAGGTCTGTGGCCCCAAAGTCGGAAGAGCTAATAGCCTACCGAATCCGAGTCTATCCATGTGATCCATGACGTCTAGTCATTTAGCGACCTAGTAACACTCCTATGAGCTTGTGATCCACCTTCTTCTCGGACTGGATCTTGTTGTGGATCGTGTAGCCTCTGACTTCTCGGGGCAACTCTGCTCCCAATGGGGAGAAGTCAATGTGGCTACCAATTGTTACTCAAAGAGTTTGGGGACCTTTATGGCCTTCCTCTTCTTGGTGGGTGTGAGAAGCATTATATCCAAGGAGGTGTTTGATGTCCATGCTTGCAACTACCATGATGACAATGGGAAGATAGAGGGCTGAGAGGATGGGAGGATTCTGGATAAAATTTGAAAGAGTCTAGCTAACTGGAGAATGAATGGTGGAAAATGAGAGGGGGCCCCCTTGTTTATATAGTTTTTGCTTGGGAACGTACGTATGCAAGTGGAAACGTGCATACATACAGCGGCATACATACGGTCGCCTACTTTGAATGTTCATGCAATGTGTGCAATGTGCATGCATAGATGAAATGTGGAAACATATATGCACAGATGTGAACATACGTGCATAGAAAGAAATGTGCATGCACAGGAGTGAACATGCATGTGTAGGCAAGAACGTGCATGCACATCATGTACATGCAACTTTTTTTATAAACTTTAAATGCAATGAATATGCAGGTATGGTGTTGGGTCGTGCTGATAGAGTGTCTTTATTAATGATAGCAATAACGGTGATGGGTTGTACCATGGACCGGGTTTTCACCCACCATGGCCCCCCCATCCCAAGATGTACCTCGAAGGCTAGTGATTAGAGAACCCTTTTACATAACTAGTATTAGCTTCCTAGCGGGTGGTGGACTCTCCTTCTCAAGTTCCATCCCTTTGCATTCTTCTATTTATGCTTTCTTCTTTGCTCCTTTTTGACTATTTTTTCTGCTTTCTTTGATATTTTTATTGTTTTTTCTAATTGGTGTCCCTTTTCATTTGGCCAGGGTGAGATACATGTTTTTGACCCATTTAGTGAGGCTTGAGAGGGATGCTGGTTATAGTAGGGAAATGGGTGGCTTCACGCTCCTTTAGCTATATCATAGGCTTTTGAGTTTGATGTGGAAGGCACATCTTGTTCATGGTGTGGTCGGAGATGGCCAAGGGGCTCCATGGATTCTTCAATTTTGGCCTTACCTTTTGTTGCTAGGACTTCACATGGGGTTTCAATGGTGTTGGTAGCTTTGGGTTGCCATTTCCATTGCTCCTTGTTATGATTGAAGAGGTTGGGGGTAACGTTGGTACTTGGGCAAGTAGTAGAAGAGTAGACCACTAGAAGTGTCATAGGTAGCCACCATCTTTGGGTAGTGCTCCTTTGTCAGGGGGTTGCCCTCTTTGACTGGTTGGTTTCGACTACACTGCCTTGGGTAGCGAGAGTTGTGTGTGACTGGCATAGTACCCTTAGGCTTCCAACAACTCCTTTTCAGACAAACCATGTTTCTAGTTTAGGGTTGGGGCTCGATGTTTTGCAACGTAATCCGGTTGGTGACATGGTTGTTACTTTGTCTAAGGTATCTAGATTTTCTTTTGTCCTTCATAATGACAAGTAATTAAGTACAAGCCACATAATCTCAATGCATTAGAGTTGATCCAAGTACATACTTTTATAGCTCTCATGGAGCTCCCATCTCACAAGATATGTGCACCCTAGTGCAAACCATGTGTCCATAAATGTTCACACTACACGTGCCTCTTTGCACTTTCCATGTGCTACATTTTTTACCTTTGACTTCATCTTTTACAAATAACCATACAAATCAACCTTTGCTAATGTGCCTTTAGTCTATCCTTTTCTAATGTGCATGCATGCCAGCAATCGTTTGCTATGTGACTAATTTTTCCACAATGATGACAAGTTATCTTTGTCCTTGATGCTTCTCTAGTCCTCAGCCTTGGTCCTCTTGAGAGAAGAGTGCTTTCTCCTCACTTAATGTAGCTTGAGTTGCCTTCCCTCGAATCTGCTTCTCTTCTTCTATGAGTGTTGCTTCCACTCTTGTGATGGTTGGATCTGTGAGGTTCTTCAAGGTAGCCACCGAGGGCCCATACTCCTCAAGTGTCATGCTTTTTAATAATATGGCTATGGTGTCCTCTTCTTCTACTTAATTCTTGCCAAAATTTGCGCTAAATGCTTGCAAGCCCACAAGCCTGGCTTTTTCTTTGCTATGATGCATATTCTTGATGATATTTGACAAGACTTGAGCTGTGAGCTCCTTAGGGTATGGGCAAGACACTCGCAAGAGAGCTTGGCCCAATTCGGCGCAGACACAGAGAACGGTGTAGAAGGCCAGTTTGTAAACCAGCGCGAAATCTGGACACGAAGTGATGAATTTGGTCAATTCCTCCACATCATAGGGTCGCCTAGTGATGAGGAAGATATGGATAGAAAGTTTTCCTAAATTATGTAGAGGATTGGAAGAACAAGCCCCTTCAAATTCATCACAAGGGAGAAAGAGGGATAATGTGGGATTAGTGGACTTAATCAAGATTAATAAAGCCTATTTTTTTTACTAGCTTGAGATGGGATGAGTGAAGAAGCATGGCTCTGATACCATGTTGAGAAATCAAGTATGGTTTGAGCTCATGGAGGATCAAAGCATATGGAAATTATGATTAAGTATATGATTAAAGTAATACCAATTGTGATTAAGCTAATAGCAAGATAATGACAAGTAATTAAGTATAAGCCACATAACCTCATTACATTAGAGTTGATCCAAGTACATCCTTTTATAACTCTCATGGAGCTCTAATCTCACAACATGTGTGCACCCTAGTGCCAACCATGTGTCCATAAATGCTCACACTACATGTGCCTCCTTGCACTTTCCATGTGTTACCTGTTTGACCTTTGATTTCACATTTTACAAATGACCATACAAATCAACCTTTGCCAATGTACCCTTAGTCTATCATTTTCTAATGTGCATGCTCGTCCCCTTTCTCTACTCATGTTGCACCCTCACATATTGCATTTCTTAATAGCACCTTGTAGTTTCTTCACAACCATTTGAGGAATGGGGCATTGACTTTGTTAGACTGATTAGTCTAGTGGCTTAAGGAACTCAAGTATGATTTGTCATTGCCGCTACCAAATGGGCTGAGGCCTAGGTTATCATCATAAAGGCTAATGTCAGAGCAACAACCAAATTACTTTACGATAATATAATTGCTAGATTTGGGTGTCCACTTGAACTAGTAATAAGCAACAGAGGGACTCATTTCATCAATGATGTAATCAAGTTTGTGCTGAGTGAATTCATGATTCTACACTATAAATCCTCACCCTACCACCCCCAAGCCAATGGCCAAGCTGAAAGCACTAACATGATTGTCTGTGCTATCCTAACCAAGACAGTCGAAGCTTCATGCAATGACTGGGAACAAAAGTTGCTATTTGCTCTTTGCCTTACATAACTGCCTATAAAAGTGGCCATCTATGTTACACCATTCAACTTGGCATACGGAACAAATGCCATCATTTCTATTGAATTATTAATACCAAGATTAAGAATTGATGTCAAGGAAATAAAAATCTTGACCAATTGATAATTTGAGCTTGACTATTTAGGAGAAGCTAGATTGTGTGCCGGTCTACGGAATGATAGTTGAAAAGCTAAGGTGAAAATGATGGGTTGATGAAAATCTCAAAGACAAAGATAAAGTCGGGGACATGGTCTTCATTTACAACATAAAAAACCAAAAGTGCAAGCTAAAGTACAAAGGAATGGGTCCATTGCTAGTGTGCAAATTCACACCTCAAGGATCTGCTCACATATTGAAACACTTGATGGTGTGGAGATGAAAGGATTCTTTAATGGTAGCAAACTTAGACACTATTATGGCCCTTTAACTGCAAACTTTGAAGGCCATCACTAAAACAAAGAAGAAAAAATAAAAGAGGCTACAATAAAATAAGAGGCCTAGCACAAAGCTTAAGTTAGGCAAGACATGTTGCGTAATTTCCACATCTCCATTAGCGTGACCCGGGTCGTCGACCCGATAGAGGAGGACTTCCACTAGACTTTGGCTAAGCATGACCACAAAAATTAGTCTAGAACAAAAGATGGTGCTCATGGACACACGGGCACTATTCCATAACCTTGAAAATGCTCTGAAAGGTTACTATGAGCTCAAACCATACTTGATTTCAACAAGTGCAAGGGAATTTTGTCATAGTTGTCAACGCTAACATTCATTACATCCTTTTAGAAATTCAATTGTATCTCCAAACAAAGTTGGCCACCACAAGCCTGTTAATAGAACTTTCTTTATGGTGTTGATGTTGCCATATATATATAGGCAGTGATGTGTGTGAACACACTTAGGACCGCCGGGGCACTTTTTCCCTCTTTAGGAGGTTTTTTCCCCCGGCTTGTATAATCGCCCATCCTTCTAGGGCTAACTTATCTTTTGTACATTGACACAATCTAATACACTTTGTGTTGTGTGCATTCTTGCTTCTTCTTCTCCAAGCTTTGTGTGCTTTCCTGCAACCCTAATTCCAACAATTGGTATCAGAGCAGGCATCGGCTCCCAGGGCTACGTCGCCAGCACCCTCCGACTCACGTTCTCCGATTGAGGTGAGTTTTCACGAGCACTTGTAGGTCCCTATACTCTGCAAATAGGCCCGCACGGCTTTGCGTTCTCAGAAATCGCATCTGAGGTCGTTTCGGGCTCCGTTTTTGCATTTCAAGTTCTGCACAGGTGTTTTCGTCATTTTCTGCAGAAATTTCGACAGTGCAGTTTTCTGCAAACCAGGCATACGTATTCTATTGTGGACCGTGCTACATAGCACGAGTTGTTCTCTATTCAGTCTTTGCTTCATTATAGGTTGCTTTTGCATCAGTTTCAGTCAGTGGCCATGGCTGATAACAGCAATGGTGTATTTCGGATGTTGTCTGCTGAAGACAAACTGGATGGAGACAACAACTACCCACTTTGGGCATACATGATGCAGCATGTTTTGGTTGCAAAAGGAGTGTGGAACATTGTGCAGGGTATGGCTGTACGTCCAGGTTCTGTGGATGTAGAATCTGTTGAGGATGTTGCAGGTTCTAGCAGCGCTACTGTTGCTACTATTTTACCCACTGTTGAACAAGCTCGTTGGGATGGTAAAGATGCGTAGTCTCATGCCTTGATTGCACTTTCTGTCAAACGTAACATCACCCCACATATTCGTTCAGCTAAAACAGCAAAACAGGCTTGGGATATTCTAGCTGGTTTTTGTATGCAGGTCGTAATGAGGCAAAAATCGCTTACCTGCGTAAAGAGCTAGAATTGAAGATTATGCAAGAAGATGATGACATGAATGTTTTTCTTGCTGAGATTAAAGATCTCAAAGAATAGTTGATTTCTGCAGGTGAGATTATTCCTGATCATTCTCTTGTGCAGACTGTTCTTGATGCTTTACCTGAGACATATCAGACTTTTGCTTCCACGTGGAGACTTCTTAATGAGGACAGACCTGATGCTGTCAAGTATGATACTTTAGTCAACAAGCTCTTGCAAGAAGCGCAGTCCAGGCAAAACAGGGCCAGGCAGCGTGCAGTTGATCAAGCATTTATTACTGCCCAGCAGCAGAGAAGATGGTAAGGTAGTCCCTTCCACTGTTTCTTCTCCTATTAGTAGGTCTGCAACTTCTTTTCCTTCCACAGGTAGCAACAATAAGTCTGAGAAGGCTCTTGATAAAGGCAAGAAAAAGACTAGGTGCAACTATTGTAAGGCAAATGATCATGTCATTAAGAATTGCCCTAAGCTAAAGGCCAAAGAGGCAAAGAAGAAAGAGTCAAATGCAGCCACAATAGCGGATGCTTCTACAAATGCAGATTCTGTAAATGTTGTGCAGGATACAGAATGGGCGTTTAGCGTGTATTGCCAGTATGACCCATTTGTACATGATGCATGTTTGGCAATTTCTGTTGACTCTAATGTATGGTATTTTCACAGTGGTGCTACAAAGCACATTACCTCGCATCATGATATATTCACTTGTCTTGAGACTGTCTCTAATGGGAATACTGTCACATGTGCCAATAATGCTTCTTACCTAGTGAGGCGTTGGTAAAATTATGCTTACTGCTGCAAATGGCAGCGCTTTCACACTTTCAGATGCTTTGTATGTGCCAGGGATAAAGAAGAATCTATTGTCTGTCGTCTCTGCGCTTGCTAGACTTAGATTTGTAGTCAAACTTGTGGATGGCAGATGTACTGTTCATGATTTGACTTCTGGTGATACGATTATTGTATCTGGCACCTTGTTTCGTGGGCTGTATAGGCTCAATTCTTATGACAAGTGTGTGGAAGATTCAGCAAATGCAGTTTCTGATGAAAAGGCGGTTTCAGATGCAAAACTATGGCATGCTCGTTTTGGTCATCTAAACTTTGCTAGTTTGCTGCGTTTGCAGAAATTTGATATGGTTGCTTCATTGCCCCCTCTTGAGGCACCATTGAAACATGTTTGTGAAGGCTGTATTTTGGGCAAAATGCAGCGTTCTGTGTTTCCAAAGGATGGTTCTGTGCGGGCCACTCGCAAATTGCAACTTGTACATAGTGATGTATGTGGGCCTATGCAAACTCCGTCATTTGGTAAACACTTGTACTTCGTGACTTTCATTGATGATTACTCAAGGCATGCATGGGTATATCCACTGAAGGCAAAGTCCGAAGTGTTTTTGTGCTTCAAACAGTTTTTTCTTATGGTTGAAAATGTATCCAATTGTACTGTGGGCACCCTCCGTTCTGATCGAGGGGGGGAGTACTTGTCTAAAGAATTTGATGCATTTCTGGCTAGTCGTGGGATAAAACACCAATGTACAGTGCCGTATACCCCTCAGCAAAATGGTGTTGCTGAGAGGAAAAACATGTCACTTATGGAGATGGCACGATGTATGGTCAAGAGCCAAGCTTTGCCACATGCGTTTTGGCTTGAGGCTGTTTATGTGTGCTGCATATGTACTCAACAGGTGTCCCACTAAGGCCTTGCAGTCTATTACTCCATACGAAGCTTGGCATGGCAGGAAGCCTTCTATTGGTCACTTGCGTGTCTTTGGTTGCTTGGCCTATGCTTTAGTGCCTGTGCAACAACGCAGAAAATTGGATGATAAGGCTGTCAAATGCATTTTTGTTGGTTACAGTGATGAGAGCAAGGGTTACAGATTATATCATCCGCAGTCAAAGCATATCTTGATTAGTCGAGATGTTGTTTTTGTGGAAGATGCTGTGCAGCCTTTGTTATCATGTACCAAAGAGACAGGTGTGAGCTCCACGGATGTATTTGATACATTGTTGCCTCTCTTTACAGGTGGGAATTCAAATGTAAGTCCTAATGAGGTAAATATTCAGCCTATGCAGATTTCAAACGACATCATAGATCAGCCTATTTCTGATACAGTTTTACAGGATGTAATTCATGAGGATAGGACTGAATATGAGCAGGCTAGAGGTATGCCTAAATGGCTGGTGCAAACCTTGCGTGATAGTAAGATTGATGCACCTATGACTAGTCGTACTCGTTCAAGTTTTCAGCATGCCTCTTATACATCAGATTGTTATGCTTTGGCTGTGTCTAGTATGTGTGAAGAGGAAGAACCTCTTTCATTTGATGAGGCACAAAATTCAAAAAATTGGTTGGCTACAATGCAAAGTGAATATGATGCTATAATGAAGAATGGTACATGGTCTTTGTGTGATTTGCCTATTGGTAAAAAGGCCATTGGATGTAAGTGGGTTTTTAAGTTGAAACGAAAGCCAGATGGCAGTGTTGATCGCTATAAGGCTAGACTTGTTGCAAAGGGTTATGCTCAAGAAAAGGGCATTGATTTTGATGAGACCTTTGCTCCCACTTGTCGTATGACTACCATTCATAGCATTTGTGCATTGGCAGCTCATAATGGTTGGAATGTACATCAGCTGGACATAAAGACTTGAATGGAGATTTGCATGAGGAGGTGTATGTATCGCAGCCTCGTGGTTTTGTTCAAAGAGGGCAGGAAAACAAAGTATGCAGGCTGAAAAAGGCTTTATATGGTTTAAAGCAAGCTCCACGCGCTTGGTATGAAAAGATACATGCATATTTGACTGCACATGGTTTTCAGAATAGTCCAACAGAAAGCACTTTGTATGTTAAACATGTGGATGGTGTACATCTAATCATTGCTCTCTATGTCGATGACATGCTGCTCACAGGACCAAATGAGAGTCATATTGCTGATTTTAAGGCTGATTTGAATGCCTCTTTTGAGATGTCAGATTTGGGGCATTTGCATCATTATTTGGGGATACAATTTAAGCAGTGTGATGGAGGTATTGCTTTGTGTCAGACAAAGTATATTGAGACATTGTTGCGGAGATTTGGCCTTGAAGACTGCAAGCCTATTGCTACTCCAATGGAGACAGGTTTGAAGTTGAGTCTTCATGATGCTGGAGATCACTTTGATGTCACACTCTATCAGACAGCTATTGGTTGCCTCATTTATGTATGCATTTACGAGGCCAGACATTCAGTTTGCAGTCTCACAGGTGAGCAAGTTTATGCATAGCCCAGGGTCTCAGCATTGGAAGGCAGTTAAACGCATCTTTCGCTACTTGAGTGGCACCATACATCTTGGGTTGTTTTATCCCAAGGGGGGATCGTTGCCGCCAGATTTACATGCTTTTTCGGACTCAGATTGGGCTGGTTGCTATGACACAAGAGTGTCCACAAGTGGTTTTTGTTTCATGCTCGGTAGCTCATGCATATCTTGGTTGAGCAAGAAGCAACCTACTGTGGCCACTTCTAGTTGTGAAGCTGAGTACAGGGCAGCTTTCATAGCTACGGTTGAGTGTGTGTGGCTCAGACGGCTTATGGTGGCTGACTGTTGGACAGGAGTCTGCCACCACCTCTATCTTCACTGACAGTCAGAGTGCATTGGCAGTTGCGAGAAACCCAATTTTTCATGCTCGCACAAAGCACATTGAGGTGCATTATCACTATGTCAGGGAGAGACTCTCAGCAGGAGAGATCAACTTGGCCTATGTGCCAACACAGGACAACCTCGCCGATCTTTTCACAAAGGCGCTTCCTCGTGAGAAGTTCGAAGCTTTTCGCAAAACTTTGGGCTTGCTCCCCTTTGTGGACTGATCTTCTTCGGGCATGTCACTCCCCTATACATGAGTGCCAGCTCTCGTTCACACTATCACTCCCAGGGGGGATTTGTTGCCATATATATATATATAGGCAGTGATGTGTGTGAACACACTTAGGACTGCCGGGGCACTTTTTCCCTCTTTAGGAGGTTTTTTCCCCTGGCTTGTATATACGCCCATCCTTCTAGGGCTAACTTATCTTTTGCACATTGACACAATCTAATACACTTTGTGTTGTGTGCATTCTTGCTTCTTCTTCTCCAAGCTTTGTGTGCTTTCCTGCAACCCTAATTCCAACAGTTGAGAAATGCCCCACCATGGCCACACTACTCGAGTGGGCTTGCTCAAGGACATCGACGTATTCGAATTCTTAAATTCCTGAGGATAGTGCCTCATGATCCTGTCTTGGCCTAACTTGTACAATTGCCTCGTAATAATCAATTGGTAGAGAGATGCCTTTTTAATAAGGCATTGTGCTCTGTCTCTATTAAATGGTCTCTCTTGGGGGAATACCTTTAGCTAAATACCAAACAATCTCTTCAACCCATTCTAGAATAATGCAAAGTTTGAATAGTGGGGCATTATGTAATTCATCCTCTACCTTCGACAGACGGCTCTGCGTTTAGTAGGGATGCGCAACACGTGGTCGATATACACATGCTGTGAGCCCTTTCACACAGTCACCACCATGAAATTAAACTCTAGCAAAGCCATTGGGTTATCCTTCTCGTAAGCGAGGCTTATTGACCAAGTAAAGAATTTCTTGATGGTCTATGAAAAACATGATTTCGTTTGCCAAAAGATCATGGTGGTATTTCTTTATAACATAGACCAGTTCTTTCCTTTCTGTGGTGGTGTAGTTCCATTCAACATCATTCATTGGTGGCGGCTTTGGAGAAGCTAACACGAAAATCCATGTTATGTTGTCCTAGTTGTCCCAATACACAACCAATTGCAAAAATTGAGGCATCAATGTGCACATGATAATATCCAAATTGGGTGATCTAAGTATTGGTGCACCAAGAGGTTTGAAATAAAAAATCTGAACATATAAGAGGGGGATAAACAATTGTGTACAAAATTATAAAAAATTTAAGTACATGTCTACTTATATATGGTTATATGGGTTTTTATAGAGGGATTGCCCAGAGACCCTATATACACAAAATGTGCATAATACAATGCTGGCCTTAGAAAAAGATGACATACAAGCATCTTATATTGAGATACATGTCAATCGTGTCATATAACTCCCCCATGCAAACCACGAATACAAGCATCTTATATTGAGATACATGTCAATCGTGTCAATACAAGCATCTTATATTGAGATACATGTCAATTGTATCTCAATTATATTGAGATACATGTCAATTGTGTCATATAACTCCCCCATGCAAACCACGAATTTGGATCTAGCAATATTGTTAGTAATGAAATGTTCCAGTATCAAGTATGAAGCCCATGCCTCTGATGAAATATACAAGTGAATAGGGTGTGTGCGGGAACAAGCCCTTGGCAAGAGGCTGTAAGAGAATCTGTAAATGTGAGAGAACCTGTGAAAAGATGAGAAGTATCTACTGGGAGAAAATAAAGGGTAGCATGAGGAGATTTAGGAGGTGTGGAGATATTCTGGGAGAGGTGGAGAGAATCAAGCAAAAGAGGTGGAGTGAATCAAGGAGAAATCAGTGGGATTGGATGCTTGGATGTAAACTCTATAAATTGAGGAATTGGCCTAATGAGAATTTGCTGGTTTTTGATTATCCATGGCTACATTAAGCTATCAGTTAATTGCTCACTAATCACGTCTTAATTATCGTCTAATATCTTTGTTAATGATGTTGATACTAGCATTTAATCCACCATAGCTCATCACATTGCTGTAATTTTAACATGGTATCAGAGCCTAGCCTAGAATCCATCAATTTGTGAGCCCATTATCTTGCTAATCACCTGGCTAATTAGGATTAGTAGATAATTAATATTTTTACCTCTTTTCAACAAACCCTCTGTACCCCTAGTAGCTGGTGGAGGAGCTCTATCTCCCATCATACATCAAATTAGCTCAAGCCACTTTAACCAAACATATCTAACACCCTTGTGCTCTAGCCCATTCAAAGAGAAGCTCAAACCGCCGACGCACGCTATTGTTCCACGCGATTTTGCAGGTGCCTTTTTTTTGAGGAAAAATGAGATCTTGTCTACTCCAGATCAAATTGCTCTAATTCCTCTTGGCCCTAGGAGTTTTCAAGGGTGCTCTACAAGCTGGTGAAGACAGATTTTGATTTGATCAAGTCTACAGTGAGATCCAAGCTCTTCATCAAATGTGTAGGTGACTTTGGTAAAACAGAGATTAAGCATTCAATGTTTGGTCAAATCTTGTGTTTCTTGGCTTAATCCTCTACTAGACTAATTCCTATTGATGGCCTTGAAAGGATTTGAGCTCATTTGAACTCTAAGGCCTCAGATCTGGACTCCCCGCATACTCTCTTTTCTGCACACAAAGCAGAGGATTAATTTGCTAATCAGTGATTAATCAATACACTAATCACTGTATTTTGGTGCGATTGAGGGTTCAAATTAACCATTAGGTATCTGATACCGATCCCTATTACTTCAAATTACAATTCAGAGATGGTTTGATACTCCAACCATTCCGTACAAATTGGTTACCCTTGATTTAATGTAATTTCTGGTGATTTTATGCTGATAAATCTGATGTAATCATCTCCTAAACACCAGATTGAGTAGTAAAAGAGTAGACACTGCCCTTCAATCTTGAAATTGGATCAAGAGGTAAGGCCCCCTTCACATTATCATGAGTACGGCACAAGAGATAGCCAAATTTAATGGGGAGCAGTTTTACACATGGCAGACAAAAACCATGTATCTGCTCATGAGGAAAAATCTGTGGGGGGGCTAGTTGAGGGAAGAGATGAATGCCCAGAGATGGGAAAAATGAGTGGAAGAGCAGGAATGAAAAAGCATTGGGACTTATCGCACTCAGTTTAAATGATGAAATCATTCATCACATCACAAGGATATAATGGGCAAAAGATGCATGGGATGAACTCAATAAATTATTTGGCACACAAGCTAAAAAGTCAAAGATAAATCTGTTAATACAATTTTACAAATTGGATATGAAGGAAAGTGAACCTTTAATCACACACTTGAACATATATAAAAGCATTAAGCAATAACTGGCAGCTATTCGCAAAAAGGTAGAAGATGATGAGGCACTAGTAGTGCTTTTGAAGAGTGTGGACAAAGGTGAATATGAAATCATTGTATCAACACCACTAAAGAATGTACCTGAATTGAAGCTACACGAGATAGAAGGAGCTCTACTAGAGCAAGAGACCAGAGGCAAAGAGAAGAAATGGCTCGACTCAACAGTAGGAGAAAAAGCATTTTTCACCCGAGGAGGATTCTCTCGAGGACGAGGACGAGGATGAGGAAGAGGCAGAGTAGGAGGAAGGACATTTACTTGCCACAACTGTGGAAAGCCAGGACACATGTCAAGAGAGTGCTATAGCAAACCTAGTGGAGAAGGAACGACATCGGCAAACTTCATGGAGGCTCCTAAGGAAGTGAAGTCAAATCATCTTTTCTGAGAGAGAGAGAGAGAGAGAGTGAAACCCCACAACCCAATGCAACCTGCCCCAACAGAGTAAAACCACCTCTGAGCCACCGATGATGTAGGCCATGTGGTAGATGTATGTGTGAGCACTTTAGTCAAGGTCACGGGCACTTGTAGCAGCTTTGGACACATAAAGAGAGAGAGAGTGTCAAGGACTATGAGTTTAGGGACTTGAGGCACTGGTCGCGGACTATCAAGTAAGAGGGAAACTTAGTATAGGGTCCAGGTGTGCTAGGAGTATTCACTTGAGGGGAGGTGTTGAAATATACAAGTGAATAGGGTGTGTGCGGGAACAAGCCCTTCGCAAGAGGCTGTAAAAGAGAATCTGTAAATGTGAGAGAACCTATGAAAAGGTGAGAAGTATCTACTGGGAGAGAATAAAGGGTAGCATGAGGAGATTTAGGAGGTGTGAAGATCTTTTGGGAGAGGTGGAGAGAATCAAGCAAAAGAGGTGGAGTGAATCAAGGAGAAATCAGTGGGATTGGATACTTGGATGTAAACTCTATAAATTGAGGCATTGGCCTAATGAGAATTTGTTGGTTTTTGATTATCCATGCCTACATTAAGCTTTAGTTAATTGCTAATCACGTCTTAATTATCATCTAATATCTTTGTTAATGATGTTGATTCTAGCATTTGATCCACCATAGCTCATCACATTGCTGTAATTTTAACAACCTCCACTTTGTGAGAAACTTGGAGAGCTTGCTTTATTTCTTGAGATCAAGAACTTTATTCCTTTAAAAATAGGAAATGAAGTATAAGAAGGGACTCAAAATCTTGGCATTGAAAGAAATCAAATTCTATACTAGATATATGATGTTTAAGCTTGCTATATTTTGTTATTTGCCTCTAGTCTTTTGGCTTTATATTTATACTTGAAATTCGTTTTCAAACATTTATTTCACAACGAATATCTTTTATGTCATGAAATTAAAGTGTTGAAAATTTATAATGTACAAGTCGTGTAATATCTATTATTATGAAAAAGCAATTGTTTATTCTTGCCATGTTGAAGGATCAAAGTTGATAATAAAATCTATGTTTTGGAATGATTCTATCTTAATGACAATTTGATTTATAAAAGGAAATACTAAGAATTTTAAGATTTATTTTTTTGATTCAAATGTATGCCTTTGTCACTACACCAGTGTTTTTTAATCTATACATTAATCTTCAATATCTCAAGAAGTTATTAATTGCAAGTACTTTAATAATTATATATACTTATTTTAGTAGAATGATATTTATACACAACCAAAGAGCACACAAATATATATAGCTAAAGTTTGTGTTTGACATATATCTTTTTAATGCTCATTTTAGAATTCCTTACTATCAAAAATGTGAAATCCTTTAAAGTATGGAATTTTTTTATACATTGTGTATTAAAAAAATAAACTTCACAAACAACACATTTTTCGGTATTTAAAAGGAATATTATTAAATATAATTTGCAAAACTGCAATAGTGTTGGACATTATGTGAGAACAAGAAATTACAAAAAAAAATTCTAAAAGATGTGATACTAGTTTATAAGTGCTTGCTTAATTTCATTATCAAATGGCTACATATTTATAGCCATGGACAAAATTATACAAATCCTAGATTCAAGCCCTGAAATTTCTCCATGTCTCCTATTATTTGTCCAATCTCACCTACCACTCACACAACTCAGATTTTGAGATTTTAAAGACATTCCTTTCTCAATTTGAGACTAAAAAAAGTTTCGATTATGTATAAATTTTTCATCTTTTTGAATTAAAAAATCCCTTATGTATGTCCAACTTCTCGAAGCCCATAAAACGAAAACCTTGTTTATCGAACTTTTACCATATCTTAAAGGCCTCATCATGATAACATTGTCGCAAAAAATTTGCCAAAAAAGTGTGGAATATGCTTTATACTAGCATACCCATCGTTTACTAAAAAGTAACAGTGGTAGTAGGCCATGCATTTAATGCATTATTGTCACATTTAGAAGTTGAGGATTATTTCCACATCATGTTAAGGAGTTATTGTCACATCTAGGACTTAAGAAGCGTTTCCATACACTTATCATGTTTTTTTAAAGATAAGCCCCTTTAATTCTTGATGATATATTTGCTAGTTTTTTGGTGTCCTCTTATGAATATGCATAAACATTTATATTAGTTGTCTAAATAATACACGTAGATGATTGCTATCATGAATAATGTAGACTCAATAATTAATCTTGTGAGTGGCACAAAAAGTTAGTATTTAAAGTCCATGGTTATTGTGCACTCTTAATGATATCTTGAAGGAAGGACTATATTGATTTGAATAAAATCCAAATTTAAACTCATTTCAACCAAGGCCTTGATAACTACAAGAGAGAATTTAAGCTCATAAATGTTTTCCATTGCCTACCTCACTCCTTTATTAAACAGTAACATAAAATGCTTGTGTGTGTGTGTGTGTGTGTGTGCGTGCGAAGTACACTTGTTAAAGAAAACTCTAAATACTGTAATAAAGTATGATTCCAAGACTAAGAATACCACATAGAATTAGTATCATCAAAAGGCTTTAGAGAAGCTCCAAAAAGCATACAAGCTCCAACACATCCAAGTTTAAAAAAGCAAAATTAGTGTTTACAAAGAAGACATGATTCCAAGTGATTTTTCATGAATTTAACATGTATGTAAGTGCCACTCAAAGCCTATTAGTAAATGGATAAATTTAAGCTTTGTTGAAGGGTTATATTTTGGGTGTACAACCATCACACACACAAGTTGCCTTTCGTTCTTGGGTGGATGGAGGTGTCCTTAAACTCATGCTTAATTGGTTTGAACATTTAGAGCTAGTTAGCTACATTGTTAACTGTGAATTTTCATTTTACCAAACATTCCATATTATTGCTATAAAATAAACGTAATACTTAATCTTACATTATGTGGTGATCAGTAAAAGCACCAAAAACTTTTGATTATATGGGTGATGCACTTTTTGTTTTGACCAAATTTCATGAACAAAATTATTCATGACATATGGAATGAATTTGTGAAGCCACTTTGCGTAGTTTTTTGAAATTAGCATTGATCATAGAGGCCTCTTAGGGCCTTTTTTTGGTGTCTTTTCATGCACTTTTCACTCAATGCACATTCTCTCAATGGAACTCAATGGCTAGAAATGTTCCATTTGATTCCCCTTCTTTTCTCTTAGAAGCTAAATGTTCCATTTGATTCCCTTTCTTTTCTCTTAGCTAAATGCATTAGGTGTTGGCTATTAGCAATGATGTTTTGCACCTCCTAAACTCTTAACCCCATTCCATATGCATGGTTGTGGTGGGTGGGGGAATAACTAAGAAGCGTGCGTTGTTAAGCTTTTATATTCTAGCGTTGTTCATACTCCTTTGTATCACCACACTTTTACAAAATCTTCCATAGCTCCATATAATATCATTTTCTACTCATGAAGAATGGACAAATTTACTTTAGTGCAAGTGCTATCTGATAAATTATTTTTTTTTTCCACAAGAGAAAAGTTTGCTACTTCGTACGAGCATGGGGGACGGTGCTAGGGTTTCTTGGTGATAAAACATGGGGAAAGTAATCTTCCATTGTGTGATGTATGTTTGGTATCCATAGATGATGCTAGGGTTCCTTGGCAATAAAACATAGGGAAAATAATCTTCCATCTTGTGAGTGATGTATGTTTGTTGATATCCATAGCTGTTGCTTGTTGCTGTCAACAAGTGAAAAGAGCGATTTGGATTGGTGGGAGTTGAATGTTGGCAGCATACAAGGGAAGGCGATCATGCTCCATTTTGGAGAGAGAGTAATGAGCATTGGGGTGGGGCTCTTGTGAAGAGAGAGAGAGAGAGAGAGAGAGACGATGAGACTGCTTAACGTCGACTTATTGATCTAGAGAGAGAGAGTAATGGAGTCTTGTGAGGAACTTGTGAGGGGGCGAAGAAAACAAGTGATAATATGTGAGAACTTCAAAGGGGACCTGCGATGGATAGACCTACACGTTTCCAAGGGACAGTAGCTGAAAGCTGCATGGAGGTTTGCACCATTGGGCCGGGGGTGGTGGGACATACGTCGGATGACGTGTCATCAGCAACGCAACGCTAGCCCTAATATCCAGACCCCAGAAAAGCCACGTCATGGGTGTGTTGCCACGTCATCCAAACATTGCCTTGCCTTAACGCCAGCTAAGCTGGCCACATCAGCTTTCATATATCACGTCTCCCAGTCATGTTCATGCTGGAACATACGTACGTCAGCTTAATCAGCAAGTGGAAGCCACGTTAGTCGATTGTCCCGACAACAGAGCTTATCAAACACCCACGTCAGCCTTAGTTTCCTGGCTGACTAGACGACCTGCCTAATCAGCCTCATTTTCCAAGGCTTAAGTTCAGCCGTATTTCCCACGTCACATTGACCCCGCCGTTCCAGGATGGCGGCTGTCACGTTCCTGGCAAGACGCGCCAACGCGACAAACGACCCTGTATCCCTCTCTTTCGTCTGCTTTCTCCTCCATCACCGCCGTTTGTGTTAAGTTACACCGCTCTCCCCCCCCCTCTCTCTTTTTCCCTCCGCAGGTTACTCACCCTGCCCTAGTAGAGGTTTCTTTTCCTCTCCATGTTCTGTAATTAGGGCTGCAGGGTTCTTCTTCTTCTTCTTCTTCTTCTTCATCTACTGCTGTTTTTGCAGTTTTCTGCCTGTGCAGGTTAACGTAGTTGCGTTCTCTGAAGAAGATCCATCTTCATCCATATCCTGCAACGAGATCAAGCCTGCTGCAGACGAATGTTCCGTCTTCTTCTTCTGTTTTCAGAGGGGTACTGGTGGTTCTCTTGCTCTCAAGATCACATCTTGCTGCAGTGAAGGCAAACCTTCTGGCTACAGATCTCATGTATTGAACTGCAGATCCTCTTTTTCCAACTGAAGCTGCTCGCAGATCGCAGAGGCGTGATCACAAAGCTTTACATACAGTCCTACTCGAGCAAGGAGTCCAGGAGCTCAAGGTCTTACCTGCAGTGCAGAGTGTTAAAGAGAGAAAATTGATGCGTGATCACGAAGCCCTGCTATGCTGTGTGTGTCATCACAAGTTTTCCGAGCCCCCCTTCACACCAAAGCCTGTGGTTCTGAAGCATCTTCCAAATTTCCTTGCCTAGGCCTTTCTGTCAAAAACTGCAGTCATTGCTATGATCATGAAGCCATGGCAGTTGTTGCATTGAGCCCAAAGTAGAGTTCCTGTCACTCTTTGTTATTTTGAGCGTTTCCTGCATACAATGAGCAAAAAACCTGCTCTTATGAAGTAGGAAACCCTTTCCCTTGGGCTTTCTCAGTCTCCACAGTGTGTCTTTGCTCTTCCAACTTATACCGTAGTTGTTATCAGTAAGCTATGAAGGTTGATAGTATGTGCAAATCTAGCCTTTACCTACACACTTTGACATTTTTAGGGGAGTGCAATTACAGGAGAGAGCTGCAGGTTTGCCTCTCTGCCTTTGCAAGCATACATGCCACAACTCATTGAGCATTTTCCTCCACATTCCCATCCTACTTTACTGCAGGAAAGAAAAGAGTTCCATTATTTGTTGACCTCTGCTTTGCTAAGGTGTTCTATTTGCAGGTGATTAGTATATCGGAGGCTGAGAGGATCTTAAAGGTGTGGTTTTGACACCTTGTATATCCTTTCAACCAGCACATTCTTGCACTAGTAACAGCCCAATTATGTGATATCCCTTTCAGCTGTGTTGAAATCACAATTCCCCCTTTTGGGTTGAGCTAGTTGATTATCATATTCACATATCAATTCTTGCTTCTGCCCTTCCCCCTTTCTTCCTTCCTTAAGTTATATTTCAACTCTTCACATTAGCTATATCTCAACCTGTATATGCCATGTGAACCGTGTTCACCATACTGCCATCTTCACCATTAGAAGCTTGCGTTTGCAAACTTTTCTAGCATCAAACTGCAGTCTTGACATCGTTTTGTCTGAGTATCACACCAACTATATATTGCCTTTAATTTGGTGTGTAGCAGTATCAAAGCCTTCCCAGATAGAGTGAAACATATTTACTGGACACTCATGATAACAAAAAACCTAACAGAGTGAAACACGTACTTAGTTCCACAAGTTGCAACCTAATGAGCTAGGACTGATATCATTCTCATGGCCAGATAATTTACGTTAATATTGTCATGGTCACAACTAATTCCACAAGTTGCAGCCTCGTGAGCTAGGACTCATATCATTCTCACGGCCACATGATTTAATCAACATTGTCATGGTCACAACTGATTCAACCTCAGCTTTATTGGTTTGAGGGTTTTTACCCTTTTCAATCAAGTGCACATGGCCACTTTGCCAACTGCAGCACCTGAGGTCAACTGTGCCAAATGCTCGGAATCAAGGCCTCTCCAAGTCAACCAGGGGCTGGAAGATTGCTCACATCAAGCCAAGCTTCTTGAGAAGAAGATTTGCATTCCAGAGCTTTCTTCTTTTCAGATAAGGTGGATAATATGTCTAGGGTCTATCGCCTAAGTCTAATCTGATATGGCAGCAAAATTTACTGCTTTTAAGACATATCCCATGGTTGTATATGCTGTTAACATTTCTTTTGATGTATGTGGGACTGCAGGCACTTTGTCTCCACTGTTCGACGTAGAGACTTCTCCAAATGCTGGCCTTTTCGACAAGGAATATTAGATAAGTGCCTTAGTATGGGCTTGAAACCATTTCTGCCACCTTTTGACCCCCCTCCCAGAGGCTATGATCATGTTGATGGTGAGCATGAAAGACCACTTTTGAGTTCCCAGCAGGTGCTTTCTAAGGAGGAGACAGACGAGCTTTGTGAGGAAAGTAGGGAGCAAGATTGTACAAATGGCAAGACAGGTGACCCAGCAGCTTCCACTAGGAAGCTGCTTGCTGGTGACCAAGATTTAGGTTATGTTGAAGCCCAACTTTCAGTCAAGCAATCAGAGGAGAACCATTCAGAAGGTACAAGAATTGTTGAGCCCCTCGGGACACAGAAAATGTTGCTCAGAGCAGCAGTGAATGTAGCTTTGCAGAAGTCACAAGAAGATGAATCAGAGAATGAGACAGGCACGTGTGCTGACACAGTATTCAGTGGCCTCCTTTCTGCAGACCGAGTAGATGGGACAGTTGATCTCTTAGGCCATGGAAGGACCGAGGCACATGCTTCTGCTCATTTGGAAACTATCTGCTCTCAGAGTGACAATACCCCTGTTGCAGCAAAGGATTCTAACTCCCAATTTTCTGGCCAGTTTGAGTCTGAATCTGGGTCCATTCAAGTTATAGTGGCTGATTTTAGTGATCATGAAGATGGTGCAATAGCAAAAGTTCAACAACAGCACAAAGGCAAGTTTAGATTGCTCTCACATGAGTGCTCCATAGGGTCAAAGCAAGCAGATTTTCACAATCTGAAGCCTTCTAAGGTTGTGGTAGCTGGAAAAGCATGTCAGGATAAATCTCAACCATTAGCTGAGTGGTTGAGCATATCAGATCAGGCCACTGATTCGTGCCTTGAGCCTGAATTGGTGGGACTGCCGACTAGAGCAGAAAAAAGTAGGAATTGTGAGGATTCTAGTTTTACAGCCCTAAACTTGGATACTCTAATACCACAAGTTTGCCCTGTATGTTTGAACTTTACTTCTACTTCCAACACTGCACTGAATGCACATATAGATCATTGTTTGGAAAGCGTTTTACCAGGTGACAAAGGTGAAGGAAGAGCATGTAAGAGCAGAATTAAGCCAAGGAGAATGCGCTCCATGGTAGACATCTGTGCTGCAGCGCCTGCTCGAACTTTGGAAGATCTGGAGTTGAGTTCAAAACGGTGGGCTTTGAATGAGAAGGCATCCATGGATGATCCTTCTTCCTCTCTGGGCTGGGGGGGTGTGGTGGTTAGAAGACAGCCTCGGACCTCTTTGTATCGGGGGCCAGCTTGGAAAGGGAAAAACATTGTAGGAGGAGAAGAAACACATGTAGCTGGACTTTCTCTAGAGCAGAAACAACAGCAGCCAGAGAAGGTTCAAAAAAAGTACCCTGTTACAAAATCTACTTCACAACACAAAATGTTTGGGAGCAGGTCAAGTACAAGTGCAATTGATGCTGGAGCTGAGGTATTCTTTTTCTCTCTTGCCAATGTCCAGTGCTTGAAGCTTTTTATGACTAGTTCATATCTTTAGATCTTGGCAACATGCATCAGACCATTAATCATGGCCAAGGAAAACACATATGCCCTAATCTATACAATAATAATAAAACTATATGAAGATGATAATTTGATAAACTTGCGAGAACAAGCATGCTGCCACTCTCCTAACTGTATTCTGTAGGATACATGTTTTGTTAAGTTTAACCCAGAGCTTAGAGTAATAAATAGCTGATGCTCAATATTAATCTTGGTGACTAAAATAGAGATATTTTCTTAGTTGTTTTTTTTGTTGGTTGGAGATTTTCAAAGATGGAAGGTACACCCAGATGTTTATCAAAGATGAAAGCTGTGCATATGGCTTGTCTGTCTGGTACAGGTCTGTTGTGTGTTGGATTGGTATCACGGTTTTATGGGACAGTGGGCGCTTCAATGTAGAGATATGTTTGTGTCAGTAGTTTATATATAGATTTGAATACTAAAGCGTAAATACGTTTTACATAAATTTTCAGTGATGCCATTTTGTGCTACGCCATGCAGGATGATGTTGATGATTCAAAGCTTCATGAGTAAACTCGTACAAAAGTAACTTTGCATTTTTGCTTTGGTAAATAGTTGTGTAGTTTTGTTGGCACTGCTTTCTAGAAATTAACGACTGTACATTTTGTGGTAAAGAGTTATGCTCCGTTAGTTGGGTTACACAGTGGGGCATTGGAATCTGTTTCTTCAATGAAACGTGATCATTCGAAGTGCTTTGGGCATTTCAAACATACACTCGAAACTCCTTTCATGTATACTATTTGGAAGATGCCAAAAATATTAACTTGTAATTGAGTTCAAGTTCTGTTTAAGATATTTTCATTACAAAATGGTTTCTTCTAAGGCCTATGTATTGAAGGACAAGGAGGAGGGGCTCCTGTTTGAAGAGAAGCGAATGCATGGTGAAAAGCTAGACTGTTATAGGAGATTAGCGAATGTG
Organism: Cibotium barometz; assembly: GCF_041138505.1. Lineage (NCBI taxonomy): Eukaryota > Viridiplantae > Streptophyta > Polypodiopsida > Cyatheales > Cibotiaceae > Cibotium > Cibotium barometz. The sequence continues at coordinate 43,552,384 of NC_141048.1, read as the reverse complement.
AAAGAGGTTTTTATGAAAAACTACAATTGAGGGATAGGAAACGTTGGTACGAGCCTTAACTATGTTGTTCTGAAGACTTGTGGATTAAGAAGTGAAATTTAGGTTCCAATTTGAACTCTGGAGATGATACTAAACTAACAAATGAAGCTTATTTTTTGTTGTGATGTGGAGCTAGGAATGAGGAATCATCCTTTTTTCCTCTCGCTAAAATATTTTATTTTTCATCTCCCACCGGCTTCAGAAGCCATTTTAGGTAGGCAAAATTGAAATATTTGAAACAATTGGGAAATTATTCATTCATGAAGCATCCAAAATTAGAACAGAAACCTCTTTTAACATAACCTTTCAAGCCCGAAACTGGGCAGGTCTACAAAGTGAAACCCATCTTTCCCCATTCTACACATCCTCTACAAGGACTAGCCAAGTAAGAGAAGACCAATCTTGAAGAGAAGAGTTTCAGCTTGAACAACAACATTTAACATGTATAAGTCCAGAGCTTCCTATTGCTGTTGAGTAGACTATAGAAGGTTTCATGTTCTGTTCAAAGCCTTGCACTTCGGGTTTTTTAATGAGTTTGGTTTTTTGTAATGTGTTTAGCAAGATTGTGAATTTGTAAGCATATTATATGGCCTTGCACTTCAAGTTTATTAATTAGTTTGGTTTGTAACGTGTTTAGCAAGATTTTTTGTGAATTTGCAAGCTTATTATATGAGGTTGAGAGATTCCAAGTCTGTGGTTGCTACTTTGCTCTAAAAAAATAAATTTGTGTAGGGTCCAAATTGCAAATCAGATTTGAAGGTTGTTTTCAGCCTTCAATCAGGATTTCAGTCTCATTTGGAATAGGGGGACAGCCTGTAGATTGACCTCACTCTCAAATGCCATTAATGCAGCTTATTACATACATGAGGTGATCTCATGGGATGCGTTTTAGATATGCCATATCAATATCAGATTGACAGGTTCCAGTGTGCAGTTTTTACAGATGCTTGTTTAGATATATATAAGGTGCATTTAATGGTGTGGCCTGTTAAGGGGAGGACCAAGCTTCCAGTTCTTTATCTAGCTATTCCTTCATGTTCTCTCAAGGTCATAATTGCATCGAGAATATATGCTAGAAAATGGTATGAGATGTAACATAACATTTCATATACCTTCACTGTTTTTTTATTTAACTAGATTTGGGCTCCAAACCCCACTTTAGGCCCATCTCTCCAAGCCTGCTCGGTGCACTCGCTCCTGTGGACATCCACGCTGCCTCACCTACCTACTGTGTACATGCATGCCATGAGTAGCCTCTCATGGTGTCTAGATCACATTTTATTTTTTATGACGTTTGGGAAATAATGTGAACTTTCCATTGGTATATGAAAAACTTAGCTCTATCTTGAGCCGTGCAAATGCTTTTCCTAGCAAAGTGCAACGTACCTTGTTTCTCTTGCAAGAAATCCAAAGCTGTTTTTCTCTCAATTTTGTGCCTGCATGCTTTGCTGCAAGTGCTTGGAAGAGCACTAGGAAGTTAGAGAACGCTGAATTGTGGGTGTGGTTAGATATTGCGAGAAAGAAAGCTTCTGTGGCTTTAAGGTGAGCCACAAATAAAGACCAATGATTACGCAATCAATGCTAATGATTAAAAAAAAAATAGTGCTGCCTTAAAAGGGTGTGCGATTTGTTTTGGACAGGTGCGAATCAGCAAGGTGTCCAGCCCACCACCCCTACCACACATTTGAAGAAAATTGTGGGTTTTTTCTGCCATACACATGCATGGTCAACAAAAAGAACACTTGCTCAAGAGCCGGTCCAAAAGTCAATGCAACACAAAAAACAGCCCTATTTGCACTTGATTTTGACATCTGTCAAAAACACACTTCTCTCGTGCTGACACAATCATAATCAGCATCAAAGTATCTAGAGAATAATCGCGAGTTGGAGTGTAATGTCAACAAGAATGATAACAACAATGTGGTCGACGAGGAATGTTGGGGAAATGACGGCCTCTCCCCCCCCCTCTCTCTCTCTCACATGGTGATTCAAGAGAGCACATGATTATTCCATTATGTGTATCACATTAGAGAATTGCATTGAGTAGTTGTTGGTGGTTATAGCCCTACATGACCAAGCATGTATCCATGAACCCATACATTCACCTCTCTTCATATCATCTTCAACCTTAGTCCTCAAATGACCTTACAATTGATATAATGAAGCCAGGTAAAGTTCTTTATTACACACATGTATCACATTTTATTTTCAACACCCTCCCTTAATGAAAACACTCCTAATATGTGCCTTCACTCCCATAATGAAGTGGTCTACACCTAGTTATGCACTAAACTAGCCCTTGTGGATATAGGACAAGTTTTATCCTTCGAGAGCTTCATCTCTTCCTTAGGAAGAGTCTTTATCACCTCTTTGAGGAGTCATATCTTCTCAAATGCAAAGTAGGTGTTCTCTTTCTGTTTGCCTTTGTCCTTGTTTTGATCATCAAATGCTTTCTTCCAACATTCTTTGATTACATGTCCTCTTGCAATTTGTGGTTTGTTGATTGTTGGCTTTGGTCTTGACTTGAATCCCATTTAGTTCCATAATTTCCTTTGGATCGATGCTTTGTTTTCCATGGCTTTGACTTTGTGTTGTTTGAGAACAATGCATGTTCCCTTGACTTTGAAAGCTTCTCTTTGCGTTTCCTTCTTGAGCATAAGTTATAAACATATGACAATTCTGAGTGTTCAACGATGAGTGCACCAAAAATAGAAGCAAATTTCTCATATCATGGTGGTAAGCTGCCAAGAATATAAATGATTGCTTCATCGTCGCTTCTTTGAGACTTAAGAATTTTGAGTTGATGAAACAATGATTGCACAAATGCTAGATGTGTGGCCATGTCTTCATTCTCTTTTATTTATGCATCAAAGAGCTTCTTTTTAATGAGAATTTTGTTGGAAGCATTCTTATTCTCATACATGTTGCCAAGAGCTTACCACACTTCTTGTGACATTTTGAAATGTGCCACATGCATTAGTTGAGTATCTTCAATGTTGAGAAAAATGAGTGTGAGAGCTCTTTAATCCATGCTCTGCCCGTGCACGTAGCAGGCAAGCCTATTGATGATTGGCAACTTCAAGGGTTTGATTTAGGGAAGTGCTTCAAATGAGTTGCATGCTTCTTCGTCCTACCCATTATTGAAGGGATAGAGCGCCATGCTCTGATACCAATTTGTAGGGAAAATGATGGCCTCTCTCTCTCTCTCTTTCTCTCTGAGGGTGATTCAAGATGATGCCCAAACAGCAAGAGAACACAAGATTATTTCATAATGTGTATCACATTAGCGAATTGCACTGAGAATATGCACATTACAATAGAGTAGTTGTTGGTGGTTATAGCCCTACGTGACCTTTCACATCACCAACCATGTGTCCATGAACCCATACATTCACCTCTCTTCATATCATCTTCGACCATAGTCCCCAAGACCTTACAATTGAAATAATGAAACTAGGCAAAGTTCTTTAGTACACACATGTTGTGTATTTCGGATTCTAGTAGTGTGTCCATTGGTGTGTACCACCCCCTTAGAGTGTGAATAGCCCTTATTAAGGTTAGGTCAAAAGATGAGGCTTTATGCCTATGAAAGCAATGTACATGGTGGAAGTACTATCATAATTCATTCATCATTGTGTTGTGCAATCTCTCTTCATTGTGCTCTCTCTCTCTCTCTCTCTCTCTCTCTCTCTCTCTCTCTCAAGCACCATGTAATCTCAACATGGTTTCAGAGCCACCCTATCCACCTCTCATTGTGTTTTCCATCCCACCATGCTCATGTTTGGCTAACCCTTTTCTCCATGCCATCATGCTCATCTACGTTTATGCGTTTTTTAGTGTTTTGTATTTTTTTTGGGTGATTTTAGGGTTTCTACATTTTTTTTAAGAGTTTCTTCATTTTTAGTGTTTCTGTCCTATCCATCTACCCGGGATGTCCCTCAAAATCTGAATATTTTGTAGTCATGGGTTCGATGTCCGGGATGTCCTCCAAAATCTGAATATTTTGGGTTTCTTGTAATGCTCTATCGTTCCCTCTTTACCATGCTTAGAGCGAGGGGGATTTGCTTTAGTATGCTGATGTAGGCTGTCTTTGTCTCCTGAGGCAGCACCTGACCTCGAGTATTCTGCAAAGACCATGCTTGTTAAGCCTGTGAGCCATGCTTGTTGAGCCTGTGAGCCCTTGCCTTGCTCACTGGCCTCTCTAAGCCATGCTTACTAGCCTTTGAGTTTGAAGCGGGGCCATGTCTTGATTCTTTGCTAGTGTTGGAGTACATGAACTATTGGAGGCTATTGAGACGTTACCTCCATCATTCTAAAGGGAGGTTGGTTGGGTATTTCGAAGTCTAGTAGTGTGTCCATTGGTGTGAACACCCCCTTAGGGTGTGAACATCCCTTATTAAGGTCTAGGTCAAAAGATGAGGCTTGATGCCTATAAAAACATTGTGTATGGTGGAAGTATTATTGTTATTCATTCATCATTGTGTTGTGCAATTTCTTTCCATTGTGCTCTCTCTCTCTCCCCTCCATCTCTCTCTCTCTCTCTCTCCCCTCCATCTCTCTCTCTCTCTCAAGCACCATGTAATCTCAACAACACATTTATCACATTTTATTTCCAACAAGGAGTAGTTGCATGGAATATCTGAGTTGCTGTGATACCATCTAAGACAACCACTTAGCTCTTGGATAGTTTTTGAAAAACAATCGCACACAAAAACCAACACGTTGAAGTGGTTGTGGGCGTATCTCCCGAGCTTGAGGCTAGACCAACATCGAGCCGTGTGTGTCACCCAAACTCTTGGAACACGACCTAGGCCTTGCTTGGGTCTTGATCCCCAAGGAGTCCTCTGCCACTTGTGAGTCAATAACTCACTTATATAGGTTTGACCTAAAATAAATGCACATGTTTTAAGGAATAGGTGCTTTCACACTCATGTCATAAGTGGCTCATAATTCAAGTATTTACCTTCAGTGTCCCAAACACAACAGAACTCACCAATAGAGATTAATGTGTGGTCATTTATTTCATGATTTGGTAGTTTTCATTATAGGCCTAAGCCTCATCTTGTGTAAGTTTGCATGCACAAAGTCACAATGTTTGAGAAAACCCTCATGGCATCACAATTACATGAAGCAAGCACAATGATGAGATTGGTTCTTTCAAGGATCACACCCTAATAGAGAACAATGTCGATCACTTGAGACCCTTTGTAAGTAGAATGTTTCAACATCGTGCTCATGAAAGGAAGATGCACGCTCCTCAGTTTTTTACTCCTGGAGTGTTAGGTCTAGATTCTTCACAATTCTCCCTCCATTGTCCATTTGCTGAAATTGGCCTAGGTTTCTTGTCTTTTGATCAGATAGGGTGTTCTATTGAGATGCATTAGCGGCAATAGATTGTTGCTTGATTCCACATCCTCAACAGAAGTTGTGAACTCATAGTTCTTATATTTTCCTCTTGTGTCCAACGTTAGTACTTCAATTCTGTAGCTTCCCTCATTCTTAACAAAGGCCTTAAAGTTTCTTGAATATATTTCCCTTGAAAAGTAAGTCAACTTAAGTTTTGAGAAAGAATCATAATATGGTGACCTACACAGCTCGCCACAAATTTATGTTTGGGTTTGGGATTCCTGTGCATGCCATTTAGGTGTTGATTTTTCATTTGGCCCATGCGTCTTTCTATAGTTTCATGCTATCTGAGACTACTGTGTATATCAGTCCTCATGATTGTTAATTTGTAGCATGCTATTTGGATCGATATACCCTAATTTGTCATTTAAAGAGTAGTCATTGCATGCTTCTTGACATGTTTGCTTGTTCAATATGCGAGCCTGACTGAAATTCTTTTACAACACAAAGCTGTCACTGGTCACACACAACCCTGTCCGGAGTCAAAACCGGGATGCTAACCTCTCAAAGATGGTTGCTCCTCGGAAAGGGGGCCTTACAAAAGAAGAGTAAGTGATGATAAGTCGAGATGAGAGTACCAAATGATGAGGGTGTGAGGGTGGCGCGTTGATCGTCAACATTTTTACAAGGCCCAATTAATAGTTGACATCTTTCGCAAAAACTATTTTTTTGGAAACGTTGGGAAGACCAAATACTCCAATCTGTTGAATTTGAACTATTTCCAGATTTAATTCATTGCTTGTTTATGGAGATATGAAGGACATGGGTGGAAAATCTCTGGAGTCCTGAATAAGTCACTTGCAATGATTTGTTTCTTTGTTCAAAAGGTTTTAATAGTGGTGTATGCCTTGCTGCTGATTTTGTATATACTGCTCTATCTTTGCATTTTGTTCTGAATTTTTTGTGAACAATGCAGTGGGACACCACATGAATTTAACTAAAAGTGCAAGCTTTTCAAAAGTCTGTTGTGTGCACTTGCCACTTCACCTGCTGTTTTATACACACTAACAAAGCTGCCTGCTGTCTCTGCAGTTAGAAGAGTCATGTAAAGATCAACAACTCTTTCAAGAAGAACCTTGTGTTCCTGGATTGTTGAGGTCTTCACATGTGGCTTCTCCCATGCATACTGGGAAGTCAAGAATGAGTAGGAAGAAAAAAAGGAGTGGCTCATTAAATCTAGTCTCAATCCAAGATATTCCAAGCTCAGGAGGTCATTGCCAGCCAGATGAGGAACAGACCGATCACAGTTGGTCAGGACCTTTAGATTTACTTGGCTTTACTCCAGTGGACACAAGTGCAGATGAAGAGAAAAGGTTGCAGCAGAAGCTTGATTTCCTTCAAGGACAGGAGCCAGAAGCTGACATACGTGAGCAGCAAGGATCTGTGGAGGGTTTTCTAAGTAGACCAGGGAAAACATTCACTAAGCATTCTCAGAATTCAGATGATTCCCAGTCCTTGGTTGCAACAAATGGGAAATATCAAACGAAGGTACTGTCTTCAGATGGCAAACATCCAAATGAAGCCCTAAAGAAGCGAAAGCTTACCCAAATAGACTTTGACTGGATTCTGGATAGTGTTGATAATAGTGCAGTGGAGGAGGACATTGCAACAGAGATGCATTCTGAAAGGCCTCTCAAGAACAAGAGAGTAGCACAGAAAATCAAGAGTCTTGGAACTTTAGTGGCAACTGCTCCTAAAGATAAGGATAAGGATAGGTTTGGAGAGCTGGGTGGCCAAAGGAAGACATGCATAAATGGATTTCAAGAGTTAACCTTAGATCAGGAGGTTAGTTTGATTCCAGCGGATAGGCCAAGCAGTTATCAAGGTAAGATTTTGAAGCGCAAATGTCTTGAAGGTATGAAGGGTAACACAAAGGGGGGGTCTTGTGATAGAAATAAGCATGCACGATTGTGTCCCTCCAAACGCCTCTTGTCATCTGACAATCTTGATTCATATAATTCATCAGACTACTTGAAGTCTCCCAAAGGCAGTTCTATTACATTAGGTAGAGCTCTTACTGAGTATACAGCCCAAGGTGGGATGCATTCTGGCTCTCTTGCTGCCTGTCCAGTGGAGGAGATGCCTCATTGCACATTTGTGAAGGACTTTGATTATGGAAACGTGACAGGGGAGCAAAGAGTATCCCTGATGAGCAGGGTGTCCAAGGATCAGGCTGGAGTAAATAATCCCAGAGGTGCAGCAGAACAAAGGAATATTATGCATGCAAACACAACCAAGCAGAACCCACTGGTTCAGGTGCCTTCTTGTGATTCAGATCAGTTAAGACTGGCTGGAAATAGGACTGCAGATTGCAGAAGTAGCTTTGAAGCTTCCTCCGAGGAAACTTTCCCTCTCAGCATGGAAGAAGCTTTCAAGGGAAGATTAAATGCTGCCTCTTTGCATGAGCAGGCAGTCAGAATCAGCCTCTCTCCCTCTCCAGCAAAAAAGTTTGCTGTTCAAACTTTTAATGGTTGCAATTCTGCTGCTAGTTTGGGCTGTTTTGCGACTGTCAACGATTTGATTTTGAGAGATGATGATGGCCAAGATAGAGTTAAACTTCTATCTACAAGTCAGAAACCTCTCTTTGCAGAAGATTTAGCATGTTTCCAGTCTGTTGACAGCCTCAGGACCAGTCACATGGCATATGATTGTGCAGCTGCTCCTGAAGTTTCTAACTCCGTGGTCAGATCAGAAAACCAGGATCTGTTGACAAGCATGTCATCCTTGTGGTCAGAGAATTCTAAACTTTTAGCTGCGGCACCAGGGATAAAAATGATAAAAAATAATGGACAGGTGCTAGCATCTGCAGAAAGGTTAGAAAATCTAGGCAGAGCCCCACATTTCTCTCTTTTAACAAGTGATTTATGTGACAGAATAGGGGTAAACAGCAATCAAAGCATACTCAATAGACAGGATGTGAGCATTTTGGGAAGAAGAAACCTTTTTGCTGCTAACAAAAGTTCTCCAAACCGAGATCACGCTAGCTTCACTGAAGGCCTCCAAAGAGGCATACGAGCTGCACATGGCACTATGGATGAGAATAACATACTGTTTGACAGTCTACATGATAACTTAAGTTCCAGAATCCTGACTTCTGAATTGGGTCCAATGGTTGTGTCCCCAGCACCAGGAGCTTTGTTGGAAGACAGCCATAATCTTAGTCATGAAGTTGATGCCCTTGATTATGCACCAACGCTTGCCATGTCTACAGAAAGGATGTCTCTACCATCAGATTTGTTGGCTGATCTTGCCAAGACTATGGCTGGTAACTCCACTAGGGCACAAGACTCCTTGCCACCAAAAAATTGTGTTATGAATGATCAGCAGAGTACATTAAACGCTTCTCTCAAGCGTACACCTAAGGACTTACATATAGGTCGTGAATACTTGAATCTTATGCCGTTGCAAGGGATTGTTAACTCAGGCCACACATCAGTGAATGGAGGGACTGTGCAGCCTCACTTTTTGCAAACTGCATTGCAGGCAATGAAGGGAAGCACTTCCGCAACCATCCCTGAACGTGTTAATCCAATGGCAGGCAGTGTTGATGTATCTGGGAAGCTTCGTAATTCTTCATCAAATCCACCTATTTGTGGAAATCTTTCATCTGGAAGAATGAATGGGAGGAGAGAAAGTTTGTCTGGGGCAGAATTAACATCAAGTCTTAATGGTTATGGTACTGTTGAGTACTCTGGAGATCAAGGTGTGGTGCACATTTTTGGTAATCCTGTTTTCAAACTCATGGGCCAGAATGTCATTGTGACGAACAACAATATCAAATCATTAGGTGTGGAAAGTCCTGTTGATCAGAATGGAGCACAAAGCTTTCATCCATCGAGTTCGATTAGGCATCTTGGTCTGTTGCAGGAAACTCACAGTCGGTATCCACAAACACTTAGTCAAGATATCTCTTCCTCTTCACGCCTTGAAGCTTGGCATGGGGATGCTTGCAAGCCAAGGAATTGTTCTCTTATGATGGATAAAATGGAGATCCATCCCCATGCCTTAAAAAATATACCCTCAGCTAAATTTGGCCACATGGAGCATTCTGCTCATAAAGATTCTGCTTTTATAAAACCACCGATTTCAGTGCCCATTCCAGGAGAGAGGTCCCGAGTTTTGAGTTCAACTGCAGAACTTCATTCGAAGAAGCAGGGATTTGTCAACAGAGTCAATAAACCACCTGCTGAAGTTTTTATTATTGATGACTCTTTGCCAAGCAGTGACGCTTCTGTTCCTGCTACCTTGAGCAGAGGCCGTGGCATAGTTACCCAACATAGTGGCAAGCCTTATACAGCAAATAACTTCTTATTGTCTGGGAATGAGCCACAACTACACAGTCAATCTCTGACATTGCAGTCTACCTTAGCTGATATTCACAAGCTAGGCATGAGTGGCTCTAGTACTCTATTTGGAGGCAATCAGCAGTCTGGCACGTTAGCTGACATTGTTCAGAGCTCAGAAAGGAGCAATAGCTGGTGTGTAGATTGCAATGCAGTAGCAGATATATTTCAGGCTGGAAAATAGAAGTTCCCAATGCATTTCTGAGCATATATTGATTGTTTTGTTATATTTTCTTATGCCGTTTCTTTGTTACTCTATGCTTTTATTTATAACAGACAGGTTCTGGAACACATCACCTGAGCTAATGCAGGGAATCCAAGCTACACATATCTGGTGCATGATTCCCCCACACTCACCAGAAAGCCTCTCTACAGAACCTTAATTATCATTTCTGACATGTAGGTGCCTCAGCCTCGGGTTTATTTTTTAAAAAGCTTTCAAAGTGCAGTTGAATGACAATTTTTTTTCCTCGGACATAACTAATTTGGATTCTGAAATGTGCCTTGCTTTCAGTTATGATTATTGGCATTTGTGTACTTCCACCATAGAGCTATTCCTATGTGTTTCTTACATGGAAGTGAGCTAAAGTTAGGTTAATGCATTACCGGACAAAGTTCTAAACAATTCGAGCCGCAAGGTTAGTCTTTCACTTTGTTAAAAACTTGCAGTCAAACTTGGTGTATAGTTTTGGACAAGCAAAGAAAACAGGTTCTTTTTACTTAAAACTGCAGGATTAAGAAGGCATTCTTTGGCAGGAAACACTGGTGTCTTTGAAGTTATTAAAAGGCAATTTTTGTGTTGTGAACCACCATACCTTCAAAGAGTTAAAATCTTGCTGCAATGCTAAAGCACGCTTTCAACTGTAGAATATCATTACGTACTTTAAAAAATTTACAGTTCTCTACAGCATGCTGACAGGCTTACCTGCTGTATGCCGCCGGGGGTGCTGCGGGGCAGGGGGTACCCTTGCTTGTTTGAGCATTCATTTCGCTCAGTCCTTGAGCAAGAATTTTGCAGCCAGAAGCCATCCAAATCATCCCCTGAACTCACCTGAAGAGCAGCAGATCTTCAGGGCCTTTCGAACCGCAAAGGTACTTCCAGTTTGGGAGGAGAAGCTACTTTGTTGCTCCAGAGGAAGATGATTTGTGTTCAGTTTTTAGCCATTGCTTAGTACTCCATTCTTAAATCAGTGAAGCAAATACTCCAAAAAAAGGAGGGAGGGGGTGGGGGGAGTGTAATTGTTTAATAGCTTTATGAATAATCAGATGCACCAAATTTTTTGATCAAAGAGTAAGTGCTTCCTGCTAGAGTGCCTGACAATCAGTTGCATGCAATGACACTATCCTAATATCACGCCCCTTGAATCAAGTGTTTGAGGGGTTGTCACATTTCTCGGTTGTCTCCACCTGTGTATCTTTCAGTATTCTTGTATGTTGCCTAGCTACAGCCAGCTGAGTTGCATGCTTCTTGTTGAGGTTTCTCATATTGCTGAAAGAAAACATCACCACAATTTATGGCCTCTGATGTGGTGGTGACAACACATGAAATCAAGCATCTTGTAGAATCTACTATTGCTTATCTTTGGTCTCTTGAGTGGCAATTAATTCTAGGGAGCAGTTGGAGCTTGAGGCTAGACCAATAGTGAGTCTCATGTCCCATAACCGTGAGAGCCTACTATCCGAGTGTAAGTAGTGCCAAACCTTTTGGCTCTTCAACCAGAGGAATGTCCGTTGTCATAGAATAAGCCCGTATTTCACTTTTATAGACTTTATGTGAAGAGTGTTATTGATTCGAAGGTCACTTTACACTATCTCAACTCGGTTAACCCTTGAGACACATACAATGCTAAGTTTTAACTGTTTCTATACATTTAGGCATTGTTCTGATGTGTCACTCTTGTTTTTTGGGGACAGCACATTTTCTCTTTCAAACTAGAACGTCCAGTATAGAGTCAGTAGTAAGAACATTCGAGAATGAGACTGAACAGATTTTCTATGGATGGTTCCTCCACTTGATAAGCATTTAGAGAAATGCATTCCTAAGAGCAAATATGTGATAATCTACGACTTATAGTGGTTCGTGAGATAAACTAAGCTCTATCCCCAAACTGAACAGCTCCTCATAAGAAACGAGTCTATTTCAGTTTCTGGACCTAAAAGTCATGATGCATATTTACCTTTGTGTGCAGTTATAGTTTGGAGGTCAGTTCATTAAGTTACTTACTCATATCTTTGTGAATTGCGAAGCTCCTTATGAAGGGGTAAGCTTAACAACTTTCTGCTCCTCCTCAGAGAGTCATAACCTAATCTCAATGAAGCTCTAAGAGTTCACCTCCCCAATCCTATTCAAGGCATCTGCCACTCAATTTAGGCTACCCTTCCCATACTTTATTTCCATATCAAAGTCTTGCGTCAGTCAGCCCACCCCCTCAACTTAGGTCTATCACATACGTACTTAATCGACTCATGGTCGGTCAACACAACAAACTTGGTTCCATAGAGATAATGTTGCCAAGTTTTCAGAGTGTGTGTTTTCATGTGCACACATGGACATGGCTGATTTCTTAGTGCTAATCCTTGATTGGGCAAGAGATAAAATAGTAGGATTAGCAGTAGCAGCTTTGACAAGCAAGGGAAGGCGTATCTGTGGATCAAGACCCTATCGGCTAGGTACTAGAGATGGCACATCTCAGGTTGGCGCATTGTTTGTCCATGGAGCTGGTTGACTAGCAGTCGGCCAATTGATTAAGTCATCCATGAGCCTATAAAAGGCAATCAATGGTGGTGTTCATTGTAGTTCATCTGATCCTCTCTTGAGGGCATGTCACTTGCACAGCAGTGGACATGGATAACCTCATCATTAGTCCCGGATTTGGCATCATTTTAGGGGCGATTTAGAGCCGATTTTGCAGCCCAATAGGCTCCCAACGTGCCCAAGACATACTCCCATATATGGGACACTTTTTGGGCACAATTTGGACACAAAAGATTTGGACGAAGTTTTGTGGGCTGAAATGGCAAAACTGATTGAATTACGAATTTTCCTCCTCCCTATAAATAGCCAAGTTCTCATTTGTACATCTTTATCTATTACTCTCGCTATCTTCTCCTTTGTTGAGGAGCTGCCACGTGCCGGCTCCTCACATGTCCCACGGGGCAGGGAGCCTGGCCAAGTATGAACATCACGCCTAGTCACGCTTGGACATCACGTCTAGCTACTTGTGTGTGCCGGTCTCGTAGGAGCCGCCTCCATTGCGTCCAGGTACCCCCCCCCCCCCCCTCTCTGAGTCGCCTCCTCTTTCCATGGCCCTTACTAACACGTGACCCGCTTGACCTAGTGCAGAGACAACAGAGAGTGGAGGTGGAGCTCGTCGCCACTTGGTGGCCAGTGCAAAGAAGCAACAAGAGTGTCGACCAGCTCAACACCTCCATCACGAAGCTCTTCGGCCTATACCACCTCCTGCTCCATAGCTCCCTCAAGGACGTGGAAATCAGGCTGAGCACCTCCGATCAGACAACTCCTTTGTCATGCTCTCCTGCCAAGAATTCATGTCTGAGGTTATCCTTAATTCACTTTGCCTCATGCAGACTCTCTCCTTGCTTGGCCACCTTTCCTCCTGGAAGAATGCCCTGCCTTTAAGTCCACCCCTTTTCTTTCAGCTACATCGCCATTTAATGTTCTAGCACAAGAAATTAGACGATGACATTGGTAGCTCTACAAACTCCAAACCTGGTTTTCAAGAGTGGGTAATTCCGGCTAAAGACCGAGATCTCCTGCAAGCTCCTTCCTCTCCACTGCAGACAGCCAACCTCATCGTTGCATCCAATGGCTCTGGTGATTACAAAAGAGTAAAGGATGCTCTTGAAAGAGTTCCCCAAAACCATAGTAGCGACCGCTTTGTAATCTACATCAAAGTTGGCATCTACGTCCTCTAAACATCAGCAAGTCTTTGGTCTCACGCTGATGGGAGACGGATGCAATAGAACCATCATTACTGGAAATGCGAACGTTGCAAGTGGAAAGTACACCACCTACAGGTCAGCAACATAAGAAGCAGAACTCTTAAATGCTTCGTAAATCCAAGTTGCATGCTAATTTTATACTAAGTATATTAAACTCATGAAGCCTCCCTGAGTGTTGATCACAGGAGCAGCTTCATCAGCTTAATAGAACCATCATTACTGGCAATACGAACGTTGCAAGAAGAAAGTACACCACCTACAGGTCAATAACATAAGAAGCAGAACTCTTAAATGCTTCGTAAATCCAAGCTGCACGCTAATTTTATACTAAATATATTAAACTCGTGAAGCTTCCCTGCGTGTTGATCACAGGTGTAGCTGCAGATGGTTTCATGGCCAGGAACATGATATTCAGGAATGAGGTAGGGCCAAGTGGGTATCAAGCAGTTGCACTGAGAGCCGGTGCAGACAACTTTGTGTTCAAGTGCTGCTTCTAGGGGTACCAAGACACGTATGTGCTCTCAGGCAAACAGTTCAACAGAGATTGCTAGGTTCTAGGCACGTTGGATTTCATCTTCGAGAATTCTCTGGTGGTGTTATAGAATTGCTAGCTGGTGGCTTGCCGTGGCCCGTTACATACACAGCGCAAGGCAAGAAGGAAGGCTATTTGCTCACAGGCTTAGCCTTCCAACGGTGCAACATCATGCTAGATGACCTCATAGCCTCCCCTTTGAAGGTGGAGGATGCTCCGCGTAATAGCTCGTTTTCCCTCCAGATGGAAGTGTTACAAGATCGTGGATGACCACACAGGCTCGAGGAGAGGCCCTTTGTCATTGTGGTGTAGAAAGCTACAGCTCGGAAGGGGTAGGTGACTAGGTCTATGGACGAGCTATGGCAGTAGTAGGTGATGGGGGGGTTTGCTAATTCAAGGGTGAAGCTGGTCGCGACTTGGCCTTCGACAAAGGTAACATGGGAATACTTGTGTCATGTGCATGCACATGTACATGCTAATCCCAGGGCTGATCCTTGAAGGGGAACATATAAAGAACAAGATTAGGACCAGATTTTGGAGCTTGTGCTTCTAGTAAGGGCAAGAAGACCTTGTGGAGGACACAGGAGGCTGTCGGCCAGCTTGTAAGTGCTCTATGCTTCTGTCAGTTGGAGCACAGATTTGGTATTTTGTCCAGGACCTGGCCGACAGCAGGTCAGCCAGTACATAAGGGATTGAAGGGCCTATATAAGGCATGACTTGCTCATTAATTGATACATTCAGTCCTCCATGGAGTGAGTCATAGATGTAGGATTAGATTAGGTTAAATACCACCTTTTGATGGCGACGTATGGCTTGCAAGATTTGTACACCTTTTTGTACTACAGAATATACTCAATACTCAGCTCTCTCTCTCTCTTTTGTCCATCTTTTGTATGCGTTTTGCATCAAGCATGTTCCAGGATGGTGTTTAGGGCTGAAAGAAGACTTCCAGAGCTTCCGCATGTGACATTGGTATCAGAGGATTAGGCTCAGCAAGGCCTAACACTGATTCTGTCTCAGATAAGGTGCACAATCCAAGGAACACAAGACATGGAAGAAGTTCGCAGGAGATTGGTTGGTGGTGATCCAGAAGGCCCAAGGGGAATGGCAGTCCTGTGAGTCGGGTGCCACTTGGGGCACACCAGGAAAGGCTTTTAGGCAACGGTTCCAAGGGAGGATGATCCTTCAAGGGGTGGAGTGAGAATGCTAGACTCAATACTTGGGAAAAGAAGACCAGAGAAAGTGTTTAGGGGGATACGGCATGAAGGGATAGGGGAGAGGATGGAATAGATGCATAGATCTTCATCAGATTTGGAGTCGGATTTGGAGACCGGGCAGGGTTTTCAGTGAAAAGGTTGCTAGGAAGGGAAGGATGACAAGTTTGGGACTCTAGGAAGAGACAAAGGGACGATGACAGTCATCCAAGAATAGAAGTTGGAATCCCTTCATCAAGTTTAGTAGAGAGGGATGTCATGTGCATGCACATGTACATGCTAATCCCAGGGCTGATCCTTGAAGGGCAACAGATAAAGAACAAGATTAGGACCAGATTTTGGAGCTTGTGCTGCCAGTATGGACAAGAAGACCTTGTGGAGGACACAAGAGGCTGTTGGCCAGCTCATAAGTGCTTTGTGCTTCTGTCGGCTGCAGCAAAGATTTGGTATTTTGTCCAGGACCTAGCCGACAGCAAGTCGGCCAGTCCGTTAGGGATTGAAGGGCCTATATAAGGCATGACTTGCTCATTAGTTGATTCATTCAGTCATTCATGGACTGAGTCATAGGCTTAGGATTAGATTAGGTGGAAATACTGCCTTTTGATGGCAGCCTATGGCTTGCAAGAGTACGCCTTTTTGTACTATAGAATATACTGAATACTCAGCTCTCTCTCTCTCTCTCTCTCTCTCTCTCCTCTTCATCTTTTGTAAGCGTTTTGCATCAATCATGTTCCAAGATGGTGTTTAGGGCTGAAAGAAGGCTTTTGCATGTGACAACTTGCCTGTTTCTGTACGCAACATGGAGCAGCTATGCCTATGCCACTTATCTGTGTTCAGGTAGATCTCTCTCTAGGTACGTGCATATACACGTATGTATATTATAAATAAGCCAACACGGTTAGCTTAATTGTTATGAAATAAGCCAACATGGTTAGCTTAATTGTTATTAACTCCATTGCAAACACAATATGATTAAATTAATTGTTATTAACTCCGCAAACCCAGTATGATTATCTTAATTTTAATATAACTCCATCGCAAACCCAACATGATTATCTTATTTTTATTAACTCCATTGCAAACCTAGTATGTTTATCTTAATTTTATTAACTCCGTTGTAAACCCAATATGATTATCTTAATTGTTATTAATCCCATCACAACGTTAACTTGCAGGTGTCTCAAGGTTGACCTTGATGTGGGTGGAGTCTGGACCTTACGCTTAGCCATGGTTGCAACAAAGGAGTGAACCATTGTTGGAGCAAAAGAGAATTAGAGCTATGATGGGCTTGAATTGAGTCCCCGAAGCAGAAGCAAAAAACTTCACAGAAATGATCTAGCCAGAGGGTTCCGCTATTTCTCGCTCTACACTTTCTCAATCCTCTCCCTCTTCACCTCTTCAATCCTTATCTTCTCTAACCCTCTGCCCCCTCTCCAATTCCCTCAGCACATGACGATGGGATTTCCCCTCAGCACATAATGATGATCATGGGATTTCATGTATCATTATCATGACTATCATTAGCAACATTATCATCAACATTATCATCTCACCACCCATTCAGTTGGGTTCAAGAGCTGAGGTAAGATGAGAGGATTCTCCTCCTCATTCAGCTTGTTCTCAAGTGTGTAAGCTTTCTTGCAAGTGGCCAGATGGACTACACTAATATGTTGCAAGAGAAGCTCTCCCTCCTGAGAGACTATTCAGAGAGTGACCACCCACTCCATGGAAGGCCTTGCCACCAAAACAATCAACCCCCTAACCTTGTCGGATTAGGTCACTAATCCTGAGGATTAGCACTAGGTACGTAATAAAGATGCAAAAACTTGTTATGGAATGCTTTCAATGAGTTAGCAGCTTTTGTAGAGTTGAGATGTTGAGGACTTCGATGTAATTTTCCTTGAGAGTCAGCACCTATAAGGATTATTTTGACGCGTGTGTGCTTACATCTTTAACTCAGAAAATCGTCATTGCAACACACTAATTGTAGCATCAGTTGCAAAAAGGGACTTCTTAATCGAGAGACCTAATGATTGTGGTGGCATAGGCACATTGTTGTGGAATGCGTAACGCTTCCACTGGACTATTCTTGGACATGCACCCTAACAAACTTTATCAGCTTCCAAAAGGTGTTATATGTGAGCGAGTTGATCAGAATATTGTAGTTCAAACAATATAAACCTTACTGCAATGTTCCAAGCAACCTAGAGAAGAGAAGAGCGTGTATTTTTTGAATGTGAAGCGCCAGAGTGGGAATGCTGCAGTTATAGTAGCACATATTTAGCCCCTCCACGTTTTGGGGCATGAAAGTTGTGCCACTTTCCTTAGGAAACTCAAAGGGAGGCTCAGGTACTTTCAGGGTGTTCTAGTTTTCTGTCTGCCATGTGTGTATGGTCATTCACAGAAGGCGAATCACATGCCTTGGTAGTTGATTACCATTATAATATGTGGCTGAGATAGTATTGAACACATAGTTAACTAGATTGCATAAAGCGTTTGTGCCATGAGCCCACTTCATGATCCTACAGTTTCCCTTACTTCATCTATATTCGAGGTCTCCAGTTGTCATCTCAACTTCTATTGGCTTGTCGATCTAATGATCTGAGTTTTCGCATCTGCCACAATAATAAATCTCTTTGCCCTGGTTGTAGGACTCTCTTTTTTTTTTTTTGTGGTTGATTTTTCTTCTTCTTATTTAT
Source organism: Cibotium barometz (assembly GCF_041138505.1). NCBI lineage: Eukaryota > Viridiplantae > Streptophyta > Polypodiopsida > Cyatheales > Cibotiaceae > Cibotium > Cibotium barometz. The sequence goes on along the minus strand of NC_141048.1, from coordinate 43,534,188 downwards.
TGGCTGGTGGATGCATTCTTGCCATCTAACATCTCTTGTTGGATGATGGCCATTTATGCATAATTGACAGTCTTGATCAATGTTATGCTGACCGCTGGTGAATCATCCTCTCTATTTTTCTTCGACTCCTTTTCTAACAGTATACTTGCGGTGTATGCAGGCAACACTCCCAAGAAGCAGAATCTTTCACAACACAAAGACCTAAACTCGAATTTCATGATACCAAAACTTGAGAACATTCCTTTATTACAGGATGTGACAAAAAATGGCCAGGCGAACTGTGATGGCTCATATGGAAGTCATGGAGGAGCTGGTATGTCTATTTAAAGGCTCGGAGAGGTGGGGTGGCCATGATTAGACTGCGCTTGTCTGCAGTCATAGTTGGAACTTGGTGTCACTATTCTAATAAAGAACTATCCGGGCACATCTTGGGTCTTGTTTGAGCCTTCCAAAATTTGGGGAGTGTCCAAGAGTAAAGTTTACGTACTCTATATGTGGACGGAGATAATGGTCCACTTTAGCATGTAGCATATTCGGCATTATCCCAAATCTTATCTAATAAGCTATCTGTACAGTAAAATCCAACTTCTTTAATTTCTTTAATTATGATTTAATTTCATTCTTTCACTAAGATGACAATTGGAATTGTTTCATTTCTTCAAAGTGTGTGACTACACATGGGCATCTAATAAGTGGTATTTGACATCTTGCTAGGTTTTTACTGTGGATTTCTAGAACTAATGTTGAGGAATTTTCTTTCTTCTTGTCCTCCCTCCTTAACTCGTATTTCCAACAAAACCGGGGCCTTGTTGCATTAACTTCTAGTGTTTTTAATGTGGGGTGTAGGTAAGTATCTCCCAAGCATTGAATTTTTCTTTTAACCAAATGGGAGAGATGCCGATTCAAGAAGTGTGTTAATCTAATCATTTTTTAATTCCCAAGTTCTGGCAACCCTCGTTGAAGAGATTTTTGTTTGGATTTGTGGGTATATACCCATGTCATCATGTTTATCAAATAGGTAACATGGTCACCGTATGGATGGTGGAAGGTCGGATTTGTAGCATGGTCGAGCCAACCGTTCAACCTACTCACACTTGTTGAGCCGTTAATTTAATACATTTATAGAATTTGTCGCTGTAGAGGCTTCATCAGTGTTGCGGATATTGTTATAATGGCAGAAGTTGTTGTATGTGTTGAGATTTTTTTCGTAAGCTTGCTTCAATAGCAAGGTTTTGGGCTCCAGATAAGCTTTTTTTTTGTTTTTTGTTTTTTCTTTGTTTTGTATTTGTGATAGAGAAACACCTCTAATCATGACCATTTTGCTAGGTTTAACTTCAAAGATTTGTGATGTTTTGGACTTGGATTATGAAGGAATTATCTGCAAGCTTGTTATTTCAATAGTAATAAGGATTTAAATTGCGTTCTCTTTAGCAGCATGATAGCCTAGCGATGCTTTATGAGGACAGCAAACCCTAAATTCATCAATTTTGCATCCATTCTCAAATAAGAGATACAAAACATGAGATCTGTGTGTCATCTAGAGTCTGATGGAAGTCTATATTTGTTGCTATATCTAGTTAACAGCTCAATACTTTTCTTTGCACCGCGATAGTGTCAACCAGGGGCAGAATAACAACTTAGCTTTGAATTGCATTAAATCCAAGAGTTGCTAGGATTTGGTGTGCGTTCATCTTTCAAGGATGCCATATCATTCCAAGAATTATCCATCCCTCTCTCTCTCTCTCTCTCTCTTTCTCCACCCAAGTGTGGTAGGAGTGGTTAGTTCATGGAGTTTATATGCAACATGTAGCTCTCTCCTTCTCTCTTGTGATGTGAGCTCTCAAGGATATGGAACAAAAAAAAAAAAAAGGTTTGGAGGGTTCGTTAGGATTACATGCCAACATTTCTTGAATCTTCATCATGCAGTATCATATACGTGGTTTATTGGGATATGGACTCAATCCATGTAAGTTTAATTTATGTTTCAATGATATCTTTTTACTGTAATCGGCTTAGACATTCCATTTATATCTCCATATAGAGCGTTTCAATGCACGCCCTTACACGTTATACCATATAAAGGCTACAATAACATGAACATTGAACCCACTACTTGGCTTTGGTGAATACACTACTTAGCTTTGGTGTCCCTTGAATGAGGTAAATAGACCGTGACATTGTATATTGTACCTTACTTGGATCAATGAACTCCCCCAATCATGGATTTGCATAGGAAGATTGGTAGACAACTAGGGATGTCCTAGGTCATCTGAAGGCAGTGCACAAATGGAATAAAGAGGGGGCCAAGTTCATGGTTGAATGTATGCACTGTCATTTCAATGAATTCACGGCGTCATGCACGTTTTTTTGGCATTTTGGTCGTTAAATACAGTTAGTTATTTTCAGTGGTAGTAAAAAATAAATAAAGTTGAATAAAAAAGGCATTATTTCTACTAGACCTGTCATTTGAAAGCTCTATTTTTTTTCCCTAGTCGATGATGTAAAAGCAAGAGAAGGTTAGAGTTTCGTTAATCAAATGTGTATGATTTGCCAACTTTATAACTAAAATTAGAAACAAGTTCATCAATTTCCTTCAAGATTAGGGTTGGTCTTCCAAGGTATTTATGTCTTTACTTATATATGGCCCTTGGCTATTGTTTTTCAAGAGGTGCAATTAATTTGTGGAGAATATATTGTTTTTAAATTTATCTTCTAACATTGAACTATAATCTATCATTTAGCATCAAATCTCCGCGGGTTTCCGTTAGTTTTGGAAATGTTTATTGGTGGCACTGCATGGAGTGTTTCTCAATGTACTCCTCAACAAGCAAGAGAGAGAGAGAGAGGTGTCTCCGCTTCTCCCCTATTGCTCACGAGTAGAGGTTACTTTTTGATGGGTGTCATGCTCGCTTTTTTCAATTTTGGTCGTAAAATATAGTTACTTATTTCGAGTGGATGTCAAAAATTTGAGTGGACGTAAAAAATTAAGATAAAACATGGAAAAACGGGCACTACTTCGACTAATCCTATCATTTTGAAGGGTGACCTAATGCGTCAAAAATCATCCTTGCTCATGATGACTATTGAGTCTTGCCAACTCCTCGTGTGGCATACGTGCACGTGCTGTTTGTCATAGGTGCATGTGAACTGTTGCACGTTGTGTGCCCACTGCCTATGCCTGTGCCTGTGCCTGTGCACTGTCATCTATGGCCCCACCATTTTGATATCATCCTTACCATAGCCTTGGGGTGGGGCTTTGGGCCCACTTGGTTGCCTTGTGGCATCAGTGGCTTGGTCGAATGGCCTAGTTTCTATCCCAAAAAAATTACAAGAGAAATTTCAACAAAACCTTCCCCCCTTTTGACTAGAAATTCCAACCTAAGAAATGACAGTTACCTTGGATTAAATAGGTGAGGACCTCGATTGGCTCCAGTTGATCTTGCCAACCACCTTCCAATTTGGTGATATGTTAGTTCATTTACCATTAAAATGTAAGGCCAACAACCATGCAAATGCACCATTCAAAATTGCCTCTACTTAATTAAGTTACTGGAACCTTTATCTAAATTAAGAGGTGATTGACCTGGCTAACTTCACATCTTTTCTTTCACATATGGGCTCCAATTTGAGTTTTGCCTGACTTGCTAAAACTTGGATGCTCTTGTGCACATATCACATCGATTAAATATCAAAATTAAACACTTTATTTATTCCTCAAAAGAGTTCTCCTAAGGTGGCACACCTCTCGTTGCACTTCAATGAAGGGATCTCACTTCATCCACCCAAAAAATCATGGGTTTCATGGCTACATGGAAGCATAAGCGCAAGAGGAACCATTTTGAAATGAGGATAATCATTTATCCACAATTTTGTCGTGTTGATATTTGAAAGGGGGGCATTAACACATGATGGTGTTTGTAGTGTCAAGATTAAACTTATGCAATTATTAAACTGCACACATGACATGATTATTGAGTTCAAGTGGTAAGCAATCTTCAAAGTTTAGAAGGAAAGGTGAGACAAGATGCATAATAGAATTCGTGGCTAAAAAATCAGCATGAGTGATAGAATAAATTCATGGTTCACAGGTGGAATGATCAATATTTGTGAAAGGAAAGAGGAAATAAAAGCGTACGTCAATAATTCATAATCTACAAACACCCAAGATATTACAAATTTTAAAGAACGTCTATTAAATTTCACTTCTCAATAGATAGTGTGAAGAATGGTGAACCTGATTCACCATGTTTTTAAATACCCTACATTTTTAAAGTAACATTTGTGCTTGTGAAAAACCGTATAAGGCGTAAGGGGGTGTGGGGGGATGGGATGTTTCTTTGTTTTGATAAACGAAATTAGAAAAATATGTCTCAAGACTCGAAGGCCCTAACTCCACTATAGACATTTGATATACAGATAATAGGGGTCACTACGAGTGACAAAATAAAAATCTTTCCCCACTAAGTAGTCTTCCCAAGAACCTCCTTAGACACATGTAAGTAAACACCCACTTATCTATCCTCTTGATAGCCTAAGGGCTTAAGGCAGGGATTAGATGCTCTTGAATTGATGTATAGGTGTGTGCATTGTTGTTGATCTGTATATTATGTAAATAGGATGAATGACATTACATTTGTAGAGTTGGTGTAGGCATTACAAACTGGGATAGGATGAGCCACTCACATGATGATGGGATAGTTGCACATATTAGGGAAACCTAACCAATTCATGGCATGTGATAGGTATATGCAAGGAAAGATTTGAAGGAGTCGATGTGTGACAAGAATAGTAGAGTTGGATTGCCAAAGTTTGGGCCTAAAACACAAAGGTGGTATCTTGAGGAGAAACAACTTGCACATACCTTCTTGGCACTGATAGAGAACCCACCAACTGGAAGAAGGCCTGATGTGAAGATATGGAACAAGGAGGCTATGAAAGAGCTCCTAAAGGGTTCATCATTGAGACTGTACTGGTGGCTCGCTTACAACTAGGTTATCACATCAGTTGGGATGAATCATCTTTTGTGTGAGAGGATGAGAGGTGGGACTAGATCTATGGACTATTAAATAGTGAAAAGTTGTACTAGTGAACTGATCCTAGATCTGTGCACTATTAAATAGTGAAGAGTTATACTAGTGAACTGATCCTATGACATTTGTAAAAGGTGGACTACTGTATATGGCATTTGTAAAAGGTGGACTATTGTATATGTAGTTCGTGACTAGGGGCATCTTTGAAATAATCATCAAACCAACGGATATGAAAAGCTAAGGTTACAAAAAGGTAACCTAAGCTTTTATTTGATGTCGGCTGCCCTTTTGATAATTTAGAAGAAATTATAAGACTGAGGCAACGCCTGCAGAAATCTCTGTATGCTCAAGAAGGCGACGAGACTGCAGAACGCGAACGCCATCTCTTTCTCTCTCTCTCTCTCTAACGCCATCTCTCTCTCTCTCTCTCTCTATATATATATATAGTGATGACTGCACAACGAACACCATCTCTCTCTCTCTCTCTCTCTCTCTCTCTCTCTCCCTCTCAATCTCAAGTTGCGCGCGCGCGCTCTCTCTCTCTCTCTCTCTCTCTCTCTCTAATTGTAATCTCTATCTGTCACAGGATGCAAGGCGGCGTATTCTCTTGCTCTCCTCTGTCAGAGGTTGCGTTTTCCACAGGTTGAGATCTCTCTGTATGCGCGCGCGCGCGCTCTCTCTCTCTCTCTCTCTCACACACACACACACACACACACACACACACACACAAGCTGCATACTCACAAAACTGCCAAATTATATCACGACAGGGAGAGAGAGAGAGAGAGAGAGGCTTGACTAGTACTTAGCTTTCATGCATACCTAGCAAGCGCCATTCTTAAATCACCATTAAAGGATTACCTGAGCCCGTCACCATTCACTGTGATATTGCGCATCCCACTCAATTGATCATGAAGATCAAGTTTCCCATCCCACGGATTGAGTACATAGAAATCATTTAGATCGAGCTAAGTATTATCAGCAATTTAGACCGGAAGAGTGGCTATCACTCCAATAGCAATTTGAAGGGACGTCCCAAAATTTTCTTTCAGGACCGAGCGCGATGATTATGAGTTTGTGGTGACACTCTCTCTCTCTCTCTCTCTCTCTCTCGTTTTGTTCTCTGAGGTTCATTATTAATCAACGCATTCAACATTTGATACAATTTGTTCTCTGGTTTTTTTCATAACATGGCCACGTCTTTTACAACTTATTTTATGGCCTTTAACCTTTTCATCAATAGTGATACATACATGTGTGCTCTTTCTGAATACATGTGTGTGCACAAACGCATGCATGCATGTGTGTGTGCGCGCGCGCACTCGCATGCTCCTGCTCATGCAGGTGTGCATAAATGCGTGCCCAGATGCGTGTCATGTGTAAGAGAATGAGAGGGGCAGGAGGAGGGAGATGGCTGGGTGGGGTGGGGGGTTTCAGGAGGGCACCACCAATGGGGCTTGTGGTACAGGCTGGCTGGTGTGACGCCATTGCCAACGGTTCTCCCCATCCACCTCTACAAAGTACTTGGGGCTCCATACCTTGCTCTCTTGCTTCCTTTGCTTGGCCAGGGCCCTCTGCCTTTCCTCCACCTCCTGCTTGCCCTTCCTGGCTGCCTCCCAATCCCTCCTCACCAGCCCCTCCATCGCCGCCCTCCACACCACCACGGACTCCGTTGCCTCCAGCTCCACCTGCACCCTCATCATTCATACACACCACATCATAAGAGTTACACAGAAAACAAACTTTAAGAGTACAAAGGCAATATTGGATTATGTGATAACGAAGGAGAAAAAGTTGTTGTAAGCATGTGATTAATAGAGAGCACCATTGTAGCAGTAAATTTATTCATAGGAGGCGGCCCCTCACCTTCTCATTTCGCAAGACAGGAGCCTTCAAGTTGGTCAGGGCAGCCACAGCATCAAACAAAACAGAAGTCTCCCCTGTCTTCATATCCTTCAAGGTCACCACTCTGCACACAATGCAGCAACAAAAAAAGGTATTTGGCTGTAATCAAAGTTCTTAATTATTTTTCTTGTGTAGACATGTATACTCGTTGACACACATTATGAAAAATTGCATGTCTACACATGACATGGTTTAGATAGGCATGCTTAGATTTATGTACATAAGAAGACATTTACACATGATGTATGTCTACAAATGATATATTGTATACGTGCATGCTTAGATGCTTGTATGTAGGTATTCATGTCTACACATGATAGTGAATACATGCATTCTTAGATGCACTTATTGATATATGCATGTATGCATGATTTCCAAGCTTACCTGTTCCAAGCACCACTGAGCTCATAAAGCACTGTATTGCTGTGGGTGTCCCGGATTTCGCCGGTTATTTGACATGCAGCCCCTCTCAAACCAAAGCAGGTTTTCCCTTTGTAGACTATATTGGCTTCAAGGCCAGAGGAGGCACACTTGGCTGTTGAGCTGCCCACCCATTCCATTCCAGATGCCGGGAAAAACCGAATCAAAACCTTTGGGTATGTCAACTTGTAGGACTCTTTGTGCCTATCAAGCCACAGGGTTCTTGTCCCACAAATTGCAGCCTCCACCTTGTTCCCTGCCACATCACAACCATCATAAAGCACATAAGATATCTGGCAAAACTCTCGTCTCAGCTCCAATACAGACATGAACACTCACAAGAAACCTCTCATGATAACCGTCTCATCATCCGTACATCTCATGACCAAAATCAAGCATGACTAAGCCGTTACATGAGGATTTTGTTGTAGATGGAGCTACCATAAAAACGTGGACATATGGTAAGTGAACACTGTAGCCGAAGTTTGCTGACATCATTCGTTGCATAGAGGGCTGTTATGGGTGGATGGTGAGATACCTGCACCACACCTTATGTTACTACACATCCCATCAAATGCTCCATGGATCCACAGATGCACACCATCCATGCATATATAGATGGATATATCTATCCAGAGAAATATAAACGCACATAGTTTGAAACCATACATAATACAAATGCAAGCATACGCACATATAAACATGTGTAATACACATACAAAGATATATATCAAATTCATATGTATGTGTATATACATACATACAATACATGTGTATGCATATGTGTGTCAGATTTGGTGAGGGATGGCAGGAAGGACCTGCTCTAGCAAGACATTGACAGGTCCGCAGGAGACGTGGTGAGTTTCGCCAAGGATGGGGTTGAAGGGAGCCTGGCCAAATGAGGGAAGCCTAGTGGTAGAGAGCTGCCAGGCCAGCACCCGCAGGAAGCGTTGCAAAGGGGTGGGTCCCTCCGCACACGCCCCCAACAAATCTTGGCTGCAGCAATACACAGTCTCCCCGTAGGTTTGGAGCTGTGACTTGGGGTAGTTCAATTGTATAGGCACCTGGAAAACCATCCCTCACTTTCAGAAAACAAGAGAAGCTTTCTCTCTAAGGCGGCATGCCTTCAGTAGAGCTAACATCAACACTCTAAACAAAACATTACATGTTAAACAACTTCAATTTAGCATAAGTAGCTAGATTTGAGAAGCTTTGCAACAGATGTAATGACTAGCTGGCCAACATTTGGATTGACAACAATTTTGGGCCCATTTCCAGGTGATCCAACTTCAATTATAGAGCATTGTTTCAGCTGCACTTGGCTTAACAACGCTTAGCGCAAATCTCAGATAAATCTAGCTTAAAGTAACAGTGTTGGGGGCATCTTAAGCCTAGCTCATAGTGACAGAATAACAGAATTTCTCAACTTACAGTGACCAAAACGGGTGCATTTCAGGCTAAATTCAATAAATGTGAGGGCTGTTACATTTGATTTTCGAGCAAAGCACAAAAACTGGATGGTCAAAATACAAATATAAATGTTAATTAGCTATCATAAACAACAGAATTCTAATTAACCGCTTAATTGTAATATGCTTACTTGAAACCTTGTGAGATCAGAACCAGGCAGCACATTTTTGAAAAGATCTAGCAGCCTTGCAAGCAAGCTTTTTTGCTTTTCGCCATCGTTAGTGGTGGGCTTTGGGTCCAGAAGAAGGGGGGCTGAAATCACTAATTGCCGACCCTCATACAAATCCATGAAAGCTATATATGATTAGCTAATTAATGAGTTAATGCAACAAACAGAAACCCAAGCTTCAAGGCAATGTAATTGCTCAGTTGAGCATGCCAAGCAGCAACAGGAAACAGCTCTCTCTCAGCGTTTGAGAAGAGAGGCAAAGACATGAATTTCCAATGCTTATGTTTCTATCGCTCAAAGCCCATAGTGACCTAAGCTGATTGCAACATGTTTGACAAGCACACGTTTCGCAGGCTTTTATTGTGTTCCAACTAACATCTAGAAACTCATTAATGGTGGTCTTCCCTACCTCAAAGGAATATGTACCCCTATTTATATGATTATTTGAAGGTTGCCTAGGTACCCTTCAAAGGAATAGGTAAAGAAAGAGGTTTTTTTTAAAAAAAAAGAAGAAAATCCATTTATATTTGTATGCTTGCTTCCATGTGATAGTGCATATATATATATATATATATATATATATTCACTCCATATAATAAATTATCATGGGTCTTTACTATCTTGGTATAAATTAATTAATACCTAACTTACCCTTTCAAAAGGCCCATCCTCCCCGTGCTGAAATTTGCAGCCTTCCAACAGCCTTCCAAAGCTTCATATGAAGCCTACCATTAAAATTTAGTTTCTAAAAAAAGCCACCCGAAGTGAATTTTTGTAGGATAAAGGCCAAGTTGCCTTCAATTTCCTAAAATTTGAAGTCCAAGGCAAGGATGCAAATTTTAGTCATACCTCCTCCTCCCCATCTTGACTCCTAACGTCCACAACTCCTCCGTCTCTCTATAGCCAAGCTAAAGAGCTTTGTGCAAGCTCGGTTCCAACACAAAGATGATCCCCTTACTTGCATACATAATACCCACCAGCCTAGAGAGAGAGAGAGAGGGGGAGAGAGAGAGAGAGAGAGAGAGAGAGGAGGGCTCTCTGCTACCAGCAGGCAAGAGAACGAGAGAGGGGTCTCTTTTGGTGGCGCTTAGTGTTTGATGGTTGTGCCTCGAAGTTCGTGTACAGAGGCATAGACAGAGAGAGAGAGAGAGAGAGCGCCAGAATACATCTCGCTTAATGCTAGGGCCCAGGAAAGGCAGCAAACACAGATGGAGATATGGTTCGTTATCAAGAGAGATCGAGGCATGCATGCCACTTGCCTTCACATACGATCTTCTAAAACTTTATTATAAATCTCAAAACCTTTGATTTTCTACTAAGATAATTTCTTGAATCAAAAAATCGACATTTAGTGTCCTCTTCTCAATCCAGAAAGAGGAAAACAAAAACAAAACCATAGATATTTTTTATTTATGATGACAAAAATTCCAGTGGATTCAAAAATGGGGAAAAAAATATTAAGTGTCATTTATTGTACATTCATGTGATTACAATACCAGTATTTTCTTTTTTTGCATAAAGGAATGTATTCTAGCTTGTGGATGTTCTCCTCATTGTCACTATCATCACCTTCACTAGCTATAGTAATGTTATCATTTTTCACTATCTTTTTACCAACTCTATGTGTTTGCTCTTCCTCCATTATTTCAATTATTTGCTTATTTGTCTGGTATACATTCTCTACTATTTCATATGTCTTAAAGGCATATCTCAAATCATCCACATCATTCTCATTACTTTTCCATCTTTTCATGAATCAATTTAATCTTAGATGTGAAGTATCAAAATTTTGTCTGTTAATAAAAATTTCAAAGATGATCCAATCAGAAGATGGGTAGTACTTTCCTATCCTGATCATTTTATGAATGGTTGTGCAAAAACTATTGCCTAAAGGATGCTTTAAATAGAACTTCCAAAACATCAATGCTCTATCAAAAATGTGTGTTAAAGTGAGACAAACTTTGTTCTTGAGATTATCTGTACCACATTGCATGTAACTACTATATGCCTGCACATGGGTGCAAAAATCATAATTGTAACTATGAGGTGTGTGTACATATGTGTTTGAATTTGTACATTTGGGTGCTTACCCTTTTATGTGTGTGTGTGTGTGTGTGTGTGTGAGAGAGAGAGAGAGAGAGAGAGAGAGAGAGAGAGATAGAGAGAGAGAAATCAATATTACATTTCAAATTACCATGTGATTAAGCATGTGCATCCATGTGTGATTTCTCTTTACATTTCAAATTACCATGTGATTAAGCATGTGCATCCATGTGTGATTTCTCTCTCTCTCTCTCTCTCTCTCTCTCTCTCTCTCACACACACACACACACACACACACACACACACACGCACACACACAAACTTAATGCATGCCAAAGTCAATGTGTACAAACATCATACTTAAATAAAGAAAAAGAATATTAAAAGTTCCTTCAAAAACTCACCTTGCATATGTGTGTTAGAGCCTTGTGGTTACCTTGCGTAGCAATAAAAGAAAAAGAAAGAATGCCACGCAACCACCTTGCATGGGAGAAACAAAAGCGACCCTCATATTCTCACACCAAATGAATGAGCGCCTGGCCATTGATTTTCAAGGTGTATTTAATTGCTCTTAATCCTTTCTATTAACATTTGTCAAATTTATACGAATGTGCCTAGCGAGTGTGGTTACTAATTTATTTTATTAACATGCTTAATCCAACGCAGAGCTGAGACAGGCTTACTATTATATGCACATTATGTGTGCATATACTAGGAGGCTAACCCACATTAGGCTTGTGAGCATGGGAGCATGGGAATAAGCTCTAGTGGAGCATGGGTTAAGACTAACCTTAAGGGTTAAGGTTAGGGTCAGGCATCCAAGGGTCACACATGGGAAATGGAGAGTCAAAAAGTCACTTGAGAGCCCTCCTATATAATAGGGGCATGGGGCACACTCAAGGGAGGCTTGAGGGCTTGAGGGCTTGAGGCTTGGTTATGTTATGCTCTCTTGTGTAGAGGATCATAACTACTCACCTACCATTTCGAACTATAGCTACATCCTCTTGTGTAGAGGATCATAACTACTCACCTACCATTTCACACTATAGCTACATGCTATTGGATTGGAGTTATACCTCTTGATGGTATGGGACATCAAGGTAGAGGTATGATATATTTCATTATATTTCATGTGTGCATCCCTTGGGCTCGGGGGTGGTCGGGTGGTCGAGTTTATGCATGTTTATGCATAACAATTATCTAGAGAGATCTTAGGGTTTTAACAGTGGTATCAGAGCAATCTCTAGTTAATTGTTGATTCTTTCATATTGCAATTTTTGGAAGCACATCGAGGAGGGGAGGCCGAGAAGGGAGCATGTTTGCAAACCTACACAACAAACAAACCATCATGAGAATAGACACACGAAGAAAGAGAATGAGAGAGAGAGAGAGAGAGAGGGATGGCTCGCCAGCCAGACACGACACATGGGAACGAAGAAACTCAAAGAAAACTGGCTCGAAGGAGAATCGCTCAGGATGAATAGAAACGAAGTGCAATAGGATTAATCGCTCGAATTCAAATTTAGCCACATAGAAGAGGCAGCTTTGCAACCTACGAGATGACAGAGGGGAGATTGAAGGAGGCGGCAGCTCTCAGCTCTGCATGGAGGGGTGGCCTCTGCAACGCACAGAGGATGGAGTGGTGGCCTTGCAACTTGCGAGATGACAGAGGGGAGATTGAAGGAGGAGGTGGCTGCATGGAGGAGTGGCTTGCAACGCACATAGGAAGGTAGCAGGCATAGTGCAGTGAAAGGTGGCCAGGCCACGTGGAGGGGGGTCAACGCCAAATAGAACTCAAAAAAAGATGCCACATGGAGGGGGGGTCAACACCCAATTAGATATAGGTAGATGCTCGCCTTTCCATACCTCTCAAATATCATTGTTCGTCATGACTACATGCTTGCCTTGTTTGCCCTTAATGGCCATGCCATGTCAATATCCCCCTAAACACATCATCCTCATCCTCCTCCACCTCCTCAATCTCGTCATGTGTAGCCAGTTTCCAAGAAACTGGTTTTTAGGTAACATACACACTTCTTTTTCACTCTTGATGAAGCCAAAAAATGAAGAAAATAGTCATCCTTTTTGAAATTTTAACACATATACATTTGGGTCAAGAAGAAGGGGGGCTAAAATCACTAATTGTTGTCTCTCATACAAATCCATAATAGGTATATATGAGTATCTAATTAATGAGTTAATGCAAGAAAAACCTAAGCTTCAATGTCTCTCATACAATCCATAATAGGTATATATGATTAGCTAATTAATGAGTTAATTGCAAGAAAAACTTAAGCTTCAAGGCAATGTAATTGCTTAGTTAAGCATGCCAAGCAGCAACATATAACTTTGGAAATAGCTCTCTCAGCATTTGAAGAGACAGACTAAGACATGAATTTCCAATGCTTATGTTTCTATCACTAAAAGCCCATAGTGACCTAACCTGATTGTAACATGGTTTGACAAGTACACATTTTGTAGGCTTTAATTGTGTTCCAACTAACATCTACAAAGTCATTAATGATAGTCTTCCCTACCTCATAGACTTCATTGCATGTTATTTATACAAGCATTTGAAGGTTGCCTAGGTACCTTCAAAGGAATATGTAAAGAAAGGGAGGGGACCCCTTATTTTATATAAGTATTTGGATGTTGCCTAGGTACCCTTCAAAGGAATAGGTAAAGAAAGGGAGGGGGACTCCTTGAAAGGCTAGGTTTAAAAAAAGAAAAAGAAAATCCATTATATGGTATGCTTGCTTCATGTGATAGTGCATATTCACTCGATATAATAAAATATAATGGGTCTTTACTATCTTGGTATAAATTAATTAATGCCTAAGTTACCCTTTTAAAGGCCAATCCTCCCAATGTGTACTGAAATTTGTAGCCTTCAATGGGCATAATTGCCTTCCAAAGCTTCATAGGAAGCCTACAATTAAAATTTAGTTTCTAAAGAAAGCCACCCTAAGTGATTTTTTATGAGTAATGGGATGAAAGCCAAGGTACTTTTGAGGCCTTCAATTTCCAAAATTTTAAAGTCGAAGGCAAGGCTGCAAATTTTAGGCCTACCTCCTCCTCCCATATTGATTCCTAAGGTCCACAACTCCTCCGTCTCTCTATAGCCAAGCTAAAGAGCTTTGTGCAAGCTCGGTTCTATTAGAAATCTGACCCCCTTGCCCCTGCATACAACCAACCTAGAGAGAGAGAGAGAGAGAGAGAGAGAGAGAGAAAGAGAGAGAGAGAGAGAGCTATCTTTTGCTAGTGGGCAAGAGAAAGAGGAGGGGTCTCTTTTGTTGGTGCCTAGTCTTTGAAGATTGTGTAGAGGCATAGAGAGAGAAAGAGCCAGAATGCATCTTGCTTAATGCCAAGAAATGCAGCAAATATAGATGGAGATATGGTTTGTTATCAAGAGAGATCGAGACAGTGGTGGCATGCATGCCACTTGCCTTCAAATACGATCTTCTAAAATAAAATTTATATTTATCAGTAAAACCTTATTATAAAGCTCAAAACCTTTGATTTTCTACTAAGATTATTTACTGAATCAAAGTCTAATCAAAATGTCGGTGCCCTCTTCTCAATTTAGAAAGAGGAAAACAAAAATAAAACCATAGATATTATTTATTTATGATGATAAAATTCCCATGCGTTCAAAATTGAGAAAAAATATTAAAAGTGTCATTTATTGTACTTTCATGAGATTACAATAATGCTCGCTGGTCCCCTCGCAGCTCTGTGTGGCATTGTGTGCTCGCCGACCCCGATCAAAATTTGAGTGTAATCATTCAAGACTAACACCAAATTTCATGTGGTAAATTTACCTTTGATCTCTCCGGATCAGGTGCCAGCTTTGAGTTTACTTCTGAACCACATTGTTCAGCTCTAAACTCAATATCCATGTTAAGAGATCTTCGAATCATCACCCCCCTCTAGACACAATAGAATTTGACCGTATAACCACCAATGATTAGGAAAGTTTATCAATAATGTAAATCATGTGGACATAATCTACATAGTGACTATGCACCACAAAAATAGAAGCCAAGAAAGTGAACTTTTACGTGTTTTCCTTGGTGTCCCATACCACCAAGGTCACAAGAGCCTATGTACAACATTTGATGTCCCATACCATCAAATGACTATGAAAACTACTGTGACACAAAAAGTGAACCTTCTTTCTTTTGGTTGGATAATTTCATATCCCCAAAACCTAAGAGTGATGCAAAATATCACCATTTGTACAAGGCACAATTTATTTTAACCATGTGTTCACCGTTTAGGAAATTCCAAATCTAATCTCAAAATTCTATAATACTTGCTCCAGAGCATACAAATAGAATTAATCCAATAAATCTTGGGATACGTGTAACCCCAACCTCTAGGATTATAAATTTTTACATAGTTTACAACACGAAAACAAGGAAATTCAACTGATATTTTCCAAGATGACATAACATGTCATATATACCCCCAATTATCGAACAAATGGAACTTTAACCCTATTCCACATAAACTAGAGTAACTACGAACTCAAACTTAAACATGATGAACAACAAACAATAAATATCCTTATATTTGGGTTTACACACTTGAAGTCTATTAATTCGTGTTTGGGATTACTATGTACCCCATTGATTTTGAGCATGGGATTTTATGAATCCTAGAGCTTAAGATCAATATGTATCTTCAAAGCTATTTGATATTGGTTAACAAGGTAGGAAAAAGCTTTTTTCTCTTCCTTGTAAGATTCCTCCCTCCAACTTTTGAGATGTAAAGGTGTAAGAACCTCCCCTTATGTTCTTGTAATCATCCCCTCTCTGAAATGGAAGAAAGATATTGTTTTACCTTGTTTTGACCTAGAGAGAGAAAATGTCTAGAGAGAGGTAATTCAAAATTAAGATATCTTTGGATACAAAAATTCTCCTAGTGTCTAAAATGGATTCCCCTGAAACAGAAGTTCAAAATGAACTTTCCAATGTGCATTAGGAATTAATTGAAATGGTATAAGGGACCTTAGCTTAAGGGTCTACATTTTCAGAAATTTTTGGATTATGGTCTAATTAAGGTTCCAATGGGCCAATTGGATTAATCCAGGTGTTGGGATGAGATAAATCCAAAGAATAAAAGAAAATACCCAAAAATGAGTAAATGCTCACATAAGATGATGAGTTGACTGAGTACAAGGTTTATTAGTTAAAAATTAAGAGATATTAGTAAAAAAATGAGATATTTTGGAGAAATGATACATTTTTGAAACCTTGGTAAGGAGAGGGGGACCTTTGAGGTAGGCACATTTTTCCCATGTGTGGTTAGGTTTTTTAATTCAAAAAAATGTGATATTTTTATCTCTCCTCTCTCTTAGAACAAACTAGATCAAAAAGGGAGCCAAGCTGGTCCAAATCTTGTCCAAATTGAGTCAAACTGAAGCTGAAAAATTCTAAAAACCAGTTAGACTTGGTTAGTGGCCTCTCTCACCTATAAATAAATCCTCATTCCTTTGTATTTTCATATTGGAGCTATACCATGCTAGTATTATCTTAAAATAATCATATTTCTATTATCACTTAAATTTTCCTCTCTCTTGGGAGCTTGAAGCTTCTCTCTCTCTCTCCAACAACCCTTGAAGTTTCTCTTCTCCTCTTGGTGGACCAATTGATTGGTCGGGGGCTTCACTGCTAACAAAGAATCAAGCCAAACTTGGAGGTAAAATTGATTTATATGGTTTTTTTCAAATTATCTCAATAACTTTCTTCTTCTCAACCCCTTTCAAGCTTGAGAAGCTTTCAAAATGCTAGTGTTTATTCAAATCAAGCTTTTCCTAAGTTTCTTAATGTTTAATTAGCATCAAGTTAATCTTTATGCTTATTTGTAATGATTTCTTTGAGTAATCTCTCTCTCAAAAAGAATAGTCATCTCTATGGCTAATTCTTTAACAAAAGAATGTTTCTCAAAGATAATTTCTTATTTCAAAGCTAAACTCTAGGCTTGATGAGCTAGAGATTAAGAAAATGATTTTTTCATGATTTTGTGCTATTAAAATAATGGTTATTTCTTTTAGATTATTTATGAGTAGTTAAAAACTACTTTAATTCATTCTAAATGAGAAATGGATTATCCTAACAAATTGAAAAAAGAGGAATGTTGAAATTAGCTTAATCTAGTGGGATAATCATAGTTATGTTTATAATTATGGTTAAAATTATGATTTGAATACCTAGTTTGTTTTTAAGCATAAAAGAAGAACTACTATCATATTTTCATTACAAGCTTTTATTCTTTTAGGAAAAATTGAGAATTATCAGTAATAGCGAAGCTATGGCAAATTTTTCAAAAAATAATACATATCTTATTTTTATGCATAATGCTAAAAGAGGACTTCCTACCATATTCTAGGATTAGACATCCTATGCAAAAAGAATGATTTTCATCATATTCATGAGAAATAATTTTTTTGCAAAAATATTTAATTAAGAGAAAAGAGGAATTTTTGGTAAATTTATTTTTATGCAAAAAGAGGAATTCCCATGATATTCGAGATCCAAACAATTAAATGTTAAAAGAGGAATTTTTGACATAATTCAAGTTATGAGTATTTATCAAAAGTAAAATTTTGAGTATTATTATCTTTATTGAGAAATATGGGTAGAATTGATTTTTGTAAATCCCATGAATCTCTTATTCAAAAAGAAGAATATTGAATATATCTTAATCGAGAAATTTGAGAAAGAATGTGAAAATATCCATCGAGAAAACTTGGATAATTCTTATTCAGAAAAAGAGAATCTGGAATCCCTGGGAGGATCGAGGATCCAATGAGTAAACGGAAGTTTAAAATTAGTTCTCATTACACTTGTGGACTTTGTGAAGATGTCCACCGGAGAATCCTCCATCTTGCACAATCATCCAATCACATGGGCATATCCCAATCGCTATCCATGGAGCCATCAAATCCATGCACCCAAATGGTGATCTTCACACAATGTGGTGATTCAATCAACCATGCTCTGCATCTCTTTTCAAGGCACAAAACTTGCCTACATCCATGCTAATTAAGTGAGATAGAGATGCCCACAAGGTCAAAGCAATGTTGCATGCCCAAGGTTGGCTCTGTCCAGTAATCCAAAATTTTACCCCTACGACATGGAAGCTTTGTAATGATTCCCTTCTTTCTATTGACATCACCATGCTTCAAGGCAAGTGGGCTGAATAGCCACCACCATTTCAAAAAGAGGCTCAAGGAGTGCCTAGATCCATTCGGCAATATTTGGTACGCTCCTTACATTTTGTGATTTATCAATGTACCCGCCAGACTAGGTGTCCTAAATTGTTCCATTATCATAGACAAACCCAACCACATTGACACTTGCCCTATCAGCCAACCTGTTTATGCATCAACAACAACCAATTCCCTATCTCACACCATGTGTAAGAGTCAAAGAAAGAAGAATGAAAAGTGTCAAAGAAAGTAGAGTGTTGGAGTTTTCATCGGAGAAGAAGCTACTACATGGGCCCGAATTTTTCCCAATGCCCATGCATGCCACCTATATATATCCATGGGCTCTACATGTATTATACACATAGGACCTATTATTTCATGAGCCTGCATTGAGCCTTGTCAATGATGCCAACCCTCTAGGTCCATCTCTGGATGGTGGGACCATGGTGTGCAATCCTTGCCCATGATATGACCCATGGCCTAGACCTCCCTTAAATCATTAGGAATCTTTCATGGCCTTATCTTGACCACACCATTAATTTTATCCACACTACCTCTATCCCAAGTGTTTGACAATGCCAACAAATCCCTCAAACCAAAGAGGCTGCCGACCTCCATTGTTGTGGGCACTACCATGCATAAGTCCATTGCCATGCCTTCACCAAAAATGTAATAGTCTTGACTCCCCAAGAAAAGGGATGTCAAGTGAATCTCCAATTAAGAAACAAAGGGAGTTGAAAAAATTCATCGAGTTAAAGGAGTTTTCCTATAGCAGAAGTGCACACACATGGGCACACCTTCTTCCCATCGCCCACACATGGCACCTGTATATTTCACTATAGGCATCATAAATTTTTCTCTTCTTGCATCTCACACAACACATACAAACACATGCACTTGTAACTAACCTCATCAATGTCAACCCTCCACGTACATCGATGGATGGGGAGACCATGGCAGGTGTAAGCTTGGCATGACCCATCACTTGGAGAACCCTTGACCTTGTAGGTACCTCCGAAGAACTTCAATGTATATAACCTCGGCTTTGACTCCATTTCATCACCAGCACAATCTCACCTTGGCTGATGTTTTTTCCAAGAAGAAGCCTCATCTCTGAGCATCATACTGTGAGATAAGGACACACTCTCATGTCGTGCCATGAAGATCTAGATCACCATCTACCCACCATACAACTCATACCATGGTGGTCTTGGAACTAACTTTGCCATCAGGGTATCGATCACTTCTACTAGCTACCTCATGTTGAAGGGTCCACACTACTTCCACAACCAACGAAGGCCTAACATGAAGAACCTCCTATCACTTTCCATGCCATCTCAATAAGTTGCCTACCATCAGGGCCACCTAGAGTTTCCCATATTTTTTCCCTACATCTAGTTACAAAAATTGGTCTCGAATCTAACCTTAATCCCCCCAACTGTGCGGCATATCTTGGACTATCCACACCTTCTACCTCGGTAGTAGCTTCACCAACACACACTTGGGTGATGCAAGGATGTGGTTACCATTAGGAAGGGGGCATGTTAACTGCTCCGTAGGTTAACATGGTTTCACACGCCTGACCTACTATAAGGCAGTTTTCTCTCTTACTTGCACAAACGGACACTTAACTTTTGTAAGGTAGTGTTGGAACATATAAATTAGCCTTACCATATGCTTAATGTCAAATAGGAAAAGTCTATGTACTAAGTCTGCATAGTTGCTTAAGACTAGTAATAGAGGCCATACCATTTTTAAGTTTGGCCAACCTAGTGTGAAAACTAATCATGTGTATATAAGTCATTTTTCGCAAAAAGCAATACACAAGCATTCCCTTACAATAATTTTCTTGTGATCTCCCCTTCTTTCCTCTTCTTTCTTGCTTGCATGATATTAGATTCTTACATGCTATATGGATGTTTGTTTGGATAGGTTTAATTGTAGGTTCTCTTCTTCCATTAGCTTCTTCTTCCCCCACCTTTTGTGAGAGAGAACCATTACGAGCTGGTACACCCACATAGGACCTAACCAGATATTCATGCAAACTTAAAACTAATCACACCACTTACACACCCAATATGAAACTGCCTTTTTTCATAGAATCAGCTATCTTTAAAAACAATCATTTAATGAAACCATTGTGTCACTGATCATGATCCTCAAAATCTCCGGTTGAATCCTTATTTCCATCGGTGTACCTATGGCATCATTGGCAACCAGAACGCTCACCACATGTCCACTCAAGGGCCTTTTTGATAGTTCCTAGCTCATAGTAACTGGCCATATATTCACATATCAAAATGGAATCTCCGTTGAAGATCAGCAAGATCAACCAACGGATCCATATAAAAGAGCCATGGACTCATCCGTTTAGGACCAGCAAGGTCAATACACCAGATCCATGCCCGAATTCAGAAAACAACTCTTACTCCTTGTTTCAATATCTTCCCCGATGCACGCGTGGGTATCGTCGTGGTGCCCCAAAGCCCGAGCACTGTATGGTCAGCACCCTCTAGGATCCTTCGCAGGTGACCTAGCGCTTCACTCATAGGCCGCTTCCTTGGTCCCTCATCCACCATACCGGAAGCTCACCATTTTAATCGAACTGAGGCTGGTCAAGACCTCGGCCGACCTTGCTACGCGAGACGTCCTCCATTGACTCTCCGTCAACTGTTTGCAACTTTACTAGATTAGGTTTCCACGACCTCATTCACAAGACAGTTAAAATGCTTCCCCAGCATTCTTGACATAAAACAGTCATTTTAAAAACAAGTCATAAATACAGTTTCTATAACGAACTCTCATCTTTCCACATTGTTCCATAGCAATTCTCATTTATTTCATGTGTATTCCCATTCTCATCACATCATTTTCCATCTCATCACATCTTTTCTCATTTATCCGCATTAGATCTCATCCACTCGCATCTACCCATATCCACATCTCATCACATCATATTCATTCACATCTCATCCATTCAGACCACATCACATTCACTCACATCACGTCTCATTTATTTTACCTCACATCTCATTCTTTCACATCTATCTAGATTCACATCCCATCACATCACATTCATTCATATCCATCATATTCACATTCATTCATATTCATCACATTCACATTCTTTCATATCTATCACATTCACATCCACATATATTTATGACACATCACATCTCTTTTCATCACATCACATTCTTTCCGATACACATCTATATCCATTCTTTCACATACTCATTCACATCAATTCTTTCACATATACATTCACATCCATTCTTCACTTATACATTTACATCCATTTTCATCACATATCACCCACTCATATCCCATATCATTCATTTATATCCTGATTCACATGACATCACATCTCATCCATTCATTTAGATCTATCCTGATTCACATCACATCTTATCATATCTACTCACCTCACATCTCATCACCTCTATTCATATCACAACCACCCATCCATTCATTCACACTTATCTGATTCACATCACATCCCATCACTTCACATCACATCCATCCATCCATTCACATCTATCTGATTCTCATCACATCTCATCACATCTATTCACATCACATCTATCCATCCACATCTATCTGATTCTCATCACATCTCATCACATCTATTCACCTCACATCTCATCACATCTATTCACCTCACATCCATCCATCCACATCTATCTGATTCACCTCACATCTCATCACATCTATTCACCTCACATCTCAGCACCTCTATTCACCTCACATCCATCCATCCACATCTATCTGATTCTCATCACATCTATTTATCTGACATCTCATCACCTCTATTCACATCACATCTATCCATCCATCCATTTAGATCTATCTGATTCACATCACATCTCATCACATCTATTCACCTCACATCTTATCACCTCTATTCACATCACATCCATCCATCCATCCACATCTATCTGATTCTCATCACATCTATTCACCTCACATCTCATCACCTCTATTCACCTCACATCCATCTATCCACATCTATCTCATTCACATCACAACCACACATCCATTCATTCACACTTATCTGATTCTCATCACATCACAACCACACATCCATTCATTCACACTTATCTGATTCTCATCACATCTCGTTACATCTATTCATAGAATTTAAACATAGAATTTAAGAGAATTCTAATTTTTGATATAAAGATTCTTTACGCATCTATTTATGCATAAAAATCAACTTCAGTGGGAATAACACTTTTGAAATAAAATTGAATCCTTTATGCATCTTTCTAGGCATAAATTCAATTTTAATGAGAACAACACTTTTGAAATAAAAATGAATCTTTTATGCATTTTTCTATGCATAAATTCAATTTTAATGAGAATAACACTTTTGAAATAAAAATGAATCTTTTATGCATCTTTCTATGTATAAAATCAATTTTAATGAGAATAACACTTTTGAAATAAAAATGAATCTTTTATGCATCTTTTTATGCATAAAATTAGTTTTAATGAGAATAACACTTTTGAAAGAAAAATAAATCCTTTATGTATCTTTCTATGCATAAAAATTAATTTCAATAATTTAATATCAATGATATCCATGCATATTCATAGGTGAATATGTACATGGAGTAAATAAAAATATTTCTTTTAGAATGCACAAACAGTGGGGATTACTCTTTTAGAATAACATAAAGATAAACTTTATTTTCACAAAATTTAAGAAAATTTTACCATAACCTCCTTTGTATGGCTGACCATTTCTCAATTTTTACGTTCTAATATCACATTAAAATAATCCCAAGTTGAAGTAAAGCAATCTAATCACTTTCAACAAGTGAGTAAACAATAAGAAAAGTTTAAATCAATTTATTTGTTACTCATTTTAGGATAAAGAAAGGTTGAATTCTTAAGGAATAGAAGGGGGTGGCCTTTTCATCAAGGCATAACATCAAGATTCACTTTAATCAACTAAAAAAGCAAAGAAATCAGAAAACCATAGATTAGAATTTAAAAAGTAGAATTTTTAGCTTACATGGAGTTTTGTGAGCTTTCCTTTGGCTTGAGGGATTGAGGGTTCTACTCTTATTTGGATCAAGAGTGGCCACCAATTCTTTTGGAGAGGATTTAGTCAAAAACAATTGAATTATCAAGTGAATTCAATGTATTTGGCTCTAGGAAAGAGTAGAGTAACAGTGCATAAACACTATTAACCTTTTACAAAGGGGGAGGCTTCTATTTATAGGAAAGAATGAGCCTCTAACCAAGCAAGCTGATTCTAGAATTTTTGAGATCAGTTTGGTCAATTTTTGACCATTTTTGGGTCAGTTTAGCTTACTTTTTAAATCTAGTTGAAACAGGAGAGAGGAGAGATAAAAATATCTCATTATTTATGAGTTTAAAAATCCTCCACACATGTGAAATAGACGCCTCCTTCATGAGGGGAGATCCCCACACTGAGGTGTCAAAAATGCATCATTTCTTCTAAATATCTCTTCTTTTTTAACTAATAAACCTTGTCCTTAGTCAACTCTTCATCTTATGTGAGCATTTACTCATCTTTGGGGGATTTTCTTTTATTCTTCAATTTATCTCCTCCCTACATTTGGATTAATCTTATTAGTCCATAGGAACCTTAATTGGAGCATAATTCAAAAAATTCTGAAAATCTAGACCCTTAAGCTAAGGTCCTTTATACCTATATTTAATTTATTACAATTGCACATTGGAAAGTTCTTTTTGAATTTGTGTTTCAGGGGAAACCATTTTAGACAGTAGGAGGATAACACTGTTGTAATAACACTGAAATAAAAATGAATCTTTTATGCATCTTTCTATGCATAAATTCAATTTTAATAAGAACAACACTTTTGAAATAAAAATGAATCTTTTATGCATCTTTCTATGCATAAATTCAATTTTAATGAGAACAACACTTTTGAAATAAAAATAAATCTTTTATGCATAAATTCAATTTTAATGAAAACAACACTTTTGAAAGAAAAATAAATCCTTTATGCATCTTTCTATGCATAAAATCAGTTTTAATGAAAACAACACTTTTGAAAGAAAAATAAATCCTTTATGCATCTATCTATGCATAAAATCAATTTTAATAAAAATAATACTTTTATAATAAAAATTTTTATTATGCATCTTTCTATGCATAGAAATTAATTTTAATTATTTAATATCAATGATATCCATGCATATTCATAGGTGAATATGTACATGGAGTAAATAAAAATATTTCTTTTAGAATGCACAAACCGTGTGGATTACTCTTTTAGAATAACATAAAGATAAACTTTATTTTCACAATATTTAAGAAAATTTTGCCATAACCTCCTTTGTATGGCTGACCATTTCTCAATTTTTACAATCTAATATCACTTTAAAATTAATCCCAAGTTGAAGTAAAGCAATCTAATCACTTTCAAGTGAGTAAACAATAAGAAAAGTTTAAATCAATTTATTTGTTACTCATTTTAGGATAAAGAAAGGCTGAATTCTAAAGGAAGAGAAGGGGGTGGCCTTTTCATTAAGGCATAACATCAAGATTTACTTTAATCAACTAAAAAAGCAAAGAAATCAGAAAACCATAGATTAGAATTTAAAAAGTAGAATTTTTAGCTTACATGGAGTTTTGTGAGCTTTTCTTTGGCTTGAGGGATTGAGGGTACTCTTGTTTGGATCAAGAGTGGCCACCAATTCTTTTGGAGAGGATTTAGTCAAAAACAATTGAATTATCAAGTGAATTCAATGTATTTGGCTCTAGAAAATAGTAGAGTAACCGTGCATAAACACTATTAACCTTTTACAAAGGGGGAGGCTTCTATTTATAGGAAGAAATGAGCCTCTAACCAAGGAAACTGATTCTAGAATTTTCCAAATCAGTTTGGTGAATTTTTGACCATTTTTGGGTTAGTTTAGCTTACTTTTTAGATCTAGTTGAAACAGGAGAGAGGAGAGATAAAAATATCTCATTATTTATGAGTTTAAAACTCCTCCACACATGTGAAATAGGCGCCTCCTTCATGAGGGGAGATCACCATAGTGAGGTGTCAAAAATGCATCATTTCTTCTAAATGTCTCTTCTTTTTTAACTAATAAACCTTGTCCTTAGTCAACTCTTCATCTTATGTGAGCATTTACTCATCTTTGGGAGATTTTCTTTTATTCTTCAATTTATCTCCTCCCTACATTTGGATTAATCTTATTAGTCCATAAGAACCTTAATTGGAGCATAATTCAAAATTTTTTAAAAATCTGGACCCTTAGGCTAAGGTCCTTTATACCTATATTTAATTTATTGCAATTGCACATTGGAAAGTTCTTTTTGAATTTGTGTTTCAGGGGAAACCATTTTAGACACTAGGAGGATAACACTATTGTAATAACACTGAAATAAAAATGAATCTTTTATGCATCTTTCTATGCATAAATTCAATTGTAATGAGAACAACACTTTTGAAATAAAATCAATCTTTTATGCATCTTTCTATGCATAAATTCAATTTTAATGAGAATAACACTTTTGAAATAAAAATCAATCTTTTATGCATCTTTCTATGCATAAAATCAATTTTAATGAGAATAATACTTTTGAAATAAAAATGAATCTTTTATTTGGATAAATTAAATTTTAATAAAAATAACACTTTTGAAAGAAAAATAAATCTTTTATGCATCTTTCTGTGCATAAATTCAATTTTAATGAAAACAACATTTTTGAAAGAAAAATAAATCCTTTATACATCTTTCTATGCATAAAATTAGTTTTAATGAAAATAACACTTTTGAAAGAAAAAATATCCTTTATGCATCTTTCTATGCATAAAATCAATTTTAATAAAAAATACTTTTATAATAAAATTTTTCATTATGCATCTTTCTATGCATAGAAATTAATTTTAATTATTTAATATCAATGATATCCATGCATATTCATAGGTGAATATGTACATGGAGTAAATAAAAATATTTCTTTTAGAATGCACAAACGGTGTGGATTACTCTTTTAGAATAACATAAAGATAAACTTTATTTCCACAAAATTTAAGAAAATTTTGCCATAACCTCCTTTGTATGGGGGCTGACCATTTCTCAATTTTTACGTTCTAATATCACTTTGAAATTAATTCCAAGTTGAACTAAAGCAATCTAATCACTTTCAAGTGAGTAAACAATAAGAAAAGTTTAAATCAATTTATTTGTTACTTATTTTAGGAAAAAGGAAGGCTGAATTCTAAAGGAAGAGAAGGGGGTGGCCTTTTCATCAAGGCATAACATCAAGATTCACTTTAATCAACTAAAAAAGCAAAGAAATCAGAAAACCATAGATTAGAATTTAAAAAGTAGAATTTTTAGCTTACATGGAGTTTTGTGAGCTTTCCTTTGGCTTGAGGGATTGAGGGTTCTACTCTTGTTTGGATCAAGAGTGGCCACCAATTCTTTTTGAGACGATTTAGTAAAAAACAATTGAATTATCAAGGGAATTCAATGTATTTGGCTCTAGGAAAGAGTAGAGTAATAGTGCATAAACACTATTAATCTTTTACAAAGAGGGAGGCTTTTATTTATAGGAAAAAATGAGCCTCTAACCAAGCAAACTGATTCTAGAATTTTCCAGATCAGTTTGGTCAATTTTTGACCATTTTTGGGTCAATTTAGCTTACTTTTTGGATCTAGTTGAAAAACAGGAGAGAGGAGAGATGAAAATATCTCATTATTTATGAGTTTAAAACTCCGCCATACATGTGAAATAGGCGCCTTCTCCATGAGTGGAGATCCCTACACTGAGGTATCAAAAATGCATCATTTCTTGTAAATATCTCTTCTTTTTTAACTAATAAACCTTGTCCTTAGTCAACTCTTCATCTTACGTGAGCATTTACTCATTTTTGGGGGATTTTCTTTTCTTCTTCAATTTATCTCCTCCCTACATTTGGATTAATCTTATTGGTCCATAGGAACCTTAATTGGAGCATAATTCAAAAATTTCTAAAAATCTGGACCCTTAGACTAAGGTCCTTTATACCTATTTGTAATTAATTCCAATTACACATTGTAATATTCTTTTTTAATTTTTATTTCAGGGAAAACTATTTTAGACACTAGGAGGATTTTTATATCCAAAAATATCTCAATTTTGAATTACCTTCCTCTAGACATTTTCTCTCTCTAGGCCAAAACAGGGTAAAACATGATCTTTCTTTTATTTCAGAGAGGGGAATAATTCTAAGATCAGAAGGGGAGGTTCTTATACATGCACACCTCAAAAGCTGGAGGGAGGAATCTTACATCCTACCCCACTTAAAAAACGCGAGATGTCCTCATCTCGCAACTAGAGGACAACTCTTTCCCTTAAGATCCAATTGATTCTGGGGTTCTTTATAGTCTGGTGAACCCAACAGAATCTTGGGATAAAGATCCCTTATCTAGAACTCATCATCAGATAACAATTCCTTTAGATCATACCATTCATATCCTTAACACAAATATGGTCCATTAGGCCAAAATTTTTATCAACTCTTCATCTTACGTGAGCATTTACTCATTTTTGGGGGATTTTCTTTTATTCTTCAATTTATCTCCTCCCTACATTTGGATTAATCTTATTGGTCCATAGGAACCTTAATTAGAGCATAATTCAAAAATTTCTAAAAATCTGGATCCTTAGGCTAAGGTCCTTTATACCTATTTGTAATTAATTCCAATTGCACATTGCAATGTTCCTTTTGAATTTTTGTTTCAGGGAAAACTATTTTAGTCACTAGGAGGATTTTTATATCCAAAAATATCTCAATTTTGAATTACCTCTCTCTAGATATTTTCTCTCTCTAGGCCAAAACAGGGTAAAACATGATCTTTCTTTTATTTTAGAGAGGGGAATAATTCTAAGATCAGAAGGGGAGGTTCTTATACCTGCACACCTCAAAAGCTGGAGGGAGGAATCTTACATCCTACCCCACTTAAAAAACACGAGATGTCCTCATCTCGCAACTAGAGGACAACTCTTTCCCTTAAGATCCAATTGATTCTGGGGTTCTTTATAGTCTGGTGAACCCAACAGAATCTTGGGATAAAGATCCCTTATCTAAAACTCATCATCAGATAACAATTCCTTTAGATCATACCATTCATATCCTTAACACAAATATGGTCCATTAGGCCGAAATTTTTACTTCATCTATCGTACCATAACAGAATTGAGTCTCATTTTAGGGATCCATCAATCCAGCCTACCCCATCCAGTCCCGTGGGTTAGCCAACCACCCCCAGCCACTGTAGTGATAGGATCCAAAAGAAGTCGGTGACCCAGAGCCTGAGCACCGTATGGTCAGCACCCTCTAGGATCCTTCGTCGCAGGTGACCTAGCGCTTCACTCATAGGCCGCTTCCTTGGTCCCTCATCCACCGTACCGGAAGCTCACCATTTTAATCGAACTGAGGCTAGTCAAGACCTTGGCTGACCTTGCTACGTGAGACGTCCTCCATTGACTCTCCGTCAGCTGTTGTAACTTTATCAGATTAGGTCTCCACGACCTCACAAGACAGTCAAAATGCTTCCCCAGCATTCTTGACATAAAACAGTCATTTTAAAAACAAGTCATAAATACAGTTTCCATAACGAACTCTCATCTTTCCACATTGTTCCACAGCAATTCTCATTTATTTCATGTGTATTCCCATTCTCATCACATCTTTTCTCATTTATCCGCATCAGATCTCATCCACTTGCATCTACCCATATCCACATCTCATCACATCACATTCATTCACATATCATCCATTCAAACCACATCACATTCACTCACATCACATCTCATTCATTTTACCTCACATCTCATTCTTTCACATCTATCCTGATTCACATCCCATCACATCACATTCATTCATATCCATCATATTCACATCACATCACATTCATTCATATCCATCATATTCACATTCATTCATATTCATCACATTCACATTCTTTCATATCTATCACATTCACATCTCATTCTTTCACATCTATCCTGATTCACATCCCATCACATCACATCACATCTATCTTGATTCACATCCCATCACATCACATTCATTCATATCCATCATATTCACATCACATCACATTTATTCATATCCATCATATTCACATTCATTCATATTCATCACATTCACATTCTTTCATATCTATCACATTCACATCCACATATATTTATGACACATCGCATCTCTTTCCATCACATCACATTCTTTCACATACACATCTATATCCATTCTTTCACATACTCATTCACATCAATTCTTTCACATATACATTCACATCCATTCTTCACTTATACATTTACATCCATTTTCATCACATATCACCCACTCATATCCCATATCATTCATTTATATCCTGATTCACATGACATCACATCTCATCCATTCATTCACATCTATCTGATTCACATCACATCTTATCACATCTCATCACCTCTATTCATATCACAACCACCCATCCATTCATTCACACTTATCTGATTCACATCTCTTCATCCCTACTCACATCACAACCACCCATCCATTCATTCACACTTATCTGATTCACGTCACATCTCATCACCTCTATTCACATCACATCCATCCATCCATTCACATCTATCTGATTCTCATCACATCTCATCACATCTATTCACATCACATCCATCCATCCACATCTATCTGATTCTCATCACATCTCATCACATCTATTCACCTCACATCTCCTCACCTCTATTCACCTCACATCCATCCATCCACATCTATCTGATTCTCATCACATCTATTTACCTCACATCTCATACCTCTATTCACATCACATCCATCCATCCATTCACATCTATCTAATTCACAACACATCTCATCACATCTATTCACCTCACATCTTAGCCATCCACATCTATCTGATTCTCATCACATCTATTTACCTCACATCTCATCACCTCTATTCACATCACATCCATCCATCCGTTCACATCTATCTGATTCACAACACATCTCATCACATCTATTCACCTCACATCTTATCACCTCTATTCACATCCATCCATCCATCCATCCACATCTATCTGATTCTCATCACATCTATTCACCTCACATCTCATCACCTCTATTCACCTCACATCCATCCATCCGCATCTATCTGATTCACATCACAACCACCCATCCATTCATTCACACTTATCTGATTCTCATCACATCTCGTTACATCTATTCATAGAATTTAAAAATAGAATTTAAGAGAATTCTAATCTTTGATATAAAGATTCTTTACGCATCTATTTATGCATAAAATCAACTTCAGTGGGAATAACACTTTTGAAATAAAATTGAATCCTTTATGCATCTTTCTAGGCATAAATTCAATTTTAATGAGAATAACACTTTTGAAATAAAAATGAATCTTTTATGCATCTTTCTATGCATAAATTCAATTTTAATGAGAATAACACTTTTGAAATAAAAATGAATCTTTTATGCATCTTTCTATGCATAAAATCAGTTTTAATGAGAATAATACTTTTGAAATAAAAATGAATCTTTTATCTGCATAAATTAAATTTTAATGAAAACAACACTTTTGAAAGAAAAATAAATCTTTTATGCATCTTTCTATGCATAAATTCAATTTTAATAAAAACAACACTTTTGAAAGAAAAATAAATCCTTTATGCATCTTTCTATGCATAAAATCAGTTTTAATGAAAATAACACTTTTGAAAGAAAAATAAATTCTTTATGCATCTTTCTATGCATAAAATTAATTTTAATGAAAATAATACTTTTATAATAAAAATTTTCATTATACATCTTTCTATGCATAGAAATTAATTTCAATAATTTAATATCAATGATATCCATGCATATTCATAGGTGAATATGTACATGGAGTAAATAAAAATATTTCTTTTAGAATGCACAAACGGTGGGGATTACTCTTTTAGAATAACATAAAGATAAACTTTATTTCCACAAAATTTAAGAAAATTTTACCATAATCTCTTGTATGGCTGACCATTTCTCAATTTTTACAATCTAATATCACATTAAAATTAATCCCAAGTTGAAGTAAAGCAATCTAATCACTTTCAAGTGAGTAAACAATAAGAAAAGTTTAAATCAATTTATTTGTTACTCATTTTAGGATTAAGAAAGGCTGAATTCTAAAGGAAGAGAAGGGGGTGGCCTTTTCATCAAGGCATAACATCAAGATTGACTTTAATCAACTAAAAAAGCAAAGAAATCAGAAAACCATAGATTAGAATTTAAAAAGTAGAATTTTTAGCTTACATGGAGTTTTGTGAGCTTTCCTTTGGCTTGAGGGATTGAGGGTTCTACTCTTGTTTGGATCAAGAGTGGCCACCAATTCTTTTGGAGAGGATTTAGTCAAAAACAATTGAATTATCAAATGAATTCAATGTATTTGGCTCTGGGAAAGAGTAGAGCGCTTTTTTTCCTGATTGAATCAAGCAGATTGAATCAAGCACAGTCGTTGATTTATTCTTTAGAGAAGTGGATTCTAAGCGTATTCCTATTATTCAATTTTATTGTTTTAAAACTCTACTGATTCCAGCCTAACCCCATCCGTCCCATGGGTTAGCCACCGCCCAACCACCACTGGAATAGTAGGACCAAACAAGTACTCACCCACCCATAATTGAATGCCTTTCTTAACTTTTGCTTTAGAATACAGGTATGCACACACTCCTCTTTAAACTTTAACTTATAAAACAATCCATTGATAAACAATTACTGGTTACACATGTCATAACTCAAAATTTTAATTGAGTCTTTGTTTCTCACAAAACAGGATCACTCTGGACTCTCCGTTGAGACCAGCGGGTCAACAACGAGATCCAGTATTAGATTACAAAATAAACATTGGTCCATCATACAATATCTTCCTCGACATATGCATGGGTGTCCTCGGCACCGCGAGCCCATGCATCACCTGGTGAGAACCCTCCAGGATCCTCCTTAGGTGTCCTTGCACTTCACTCAGGGACCGCTTTGTCGGCCCTCCTCCATCGTACCGGCGGAAGCGCACCATTTTAACCATACCGAGGCTGGTCAAGACCTAGGCAGGCTTTGCCGCGTGAGCTGTCCTTTGAACACTCCCCGCCAGCTATTGCAACCGAACTTCCCTTAGAAAACACATATACCAAATGCTCCCTCCACCAGCATTCTGGCGTAAGACAGTCTTTTAAGAAAACAGGGTTTCTATGCAAGTTTTCAGTTTTGATTTCCTTTAGAATACAATGAGTATATCTCAATTCCGTATCCCAAGACTTCTATATCACAGTCTGGATTCCCAAGCAGAATTCCTCGAATTCTTAATCCTCGGATCAAAATCAAAGGTCTCAACTTAGTTTCAAATTCGGTGGGTGATTTGAGTGTAGATTATGGAACTGATCACATCATCATTTCTTGAAACTGACGAAGGAGTTATGTCTTGGTTTTCAGGTTTTGAGTCTGGAAAGATTCTTCTTGAACTATCTTTATCAAAGGAAAATATTTTAATTACTACTTTACTGAATTTAAAACTAATCACGAATTCCTATAAGGAATCATTTATCTAAAATTTCGATTTCGATAGTTTCACTGAATTTTCACATTGTCATCTTAGAGAATATGAAACGGTAGGATTTTCTTTCACGGAGTATTTACTTAATCATTTACCAATATTCATGGGAATTAGACATAGGATTAAAGAGAACTCTTATTTTGATGTAAAAATAAAATTCTTTTATGCATAAAAATCGATATTGGTGAAAGTAACACTTTTACAAAAAAAAAGTCTTTTATGCATAAAAATCAATAATGATGAAAGGAACACTTTTATAATAAAAAATTATTTTATGCATAAAAATCAATAATGATAAAAGTAACACTTTTATAATAAAAAAATTCTTTTATGCATAAAAATCAATAATGATGAAAGTAATGCTTTTATAATTAAAAAAAATCTTTTATGCATCCCTTTATGCATAAAAATCAATAATGATGAAAGTAACGCTTTTATAATAAAAAATATTCTTTCATGCATAAAAATCCATTTTGATGAAAGTAACACTTTCATAATAAAAATTTATTCTTTTATGCATAAAAATCCATTTTGATGAAAGTAACACTTTCATAATAAAAAAATTATTCTTTTATGCATAAAAATCCATTTTGATGAAAGTAACACTTTCATAATTAAAAAAATTATTCTTTTATGCATAAAAATCCATTTTGATGAAAGTAACACTTTCATAATAAAAAATTTTATTCTTTTATGCATAAAAATCCATTTTGATGAAACTAACACTTTCATAATAAAAAAATTATTCTTTTATGCATAAAAATCCATTTTGATGAAAGTAAAACTTTCATAATAAAAAAAATTATTCTTTTATGCATTAAAAAAATAATCAATATGCATTTTCTATGCATGAAAATGACACTTTTAGAATATAGAAACGATAGGGATTACTCTTTTAGAATAATAAAAGATAATACTTATTTCCAAATTTTTGAAAATTTTTGCCATAACCTCCTTTGTATGGCTGACCATTTTTTAAATTTTTTTACTTAATTTTTCTTAAAAAATTAACTCTAATTGGTTTAAAGTAATCTAGACTAATCAAAATTCACTTATAAAAGAGAAAACAATATAAAAAGTTTAATTCCAACTATTAACTAGGATAAAGAAGGGCTGATTTTGAGAATGGGAGAGGGGAAAAGCCTTTCGACCAAGGCATAGTGTCCATTTATCATTTCAAACAACACAAAAATTAAAAAAGCATAAAAGAATAAAGAAAAATATAAAATTTCTAACTTACATAAATTCTGGAAGCTTTCCTTTGGCTTGATGGTTTGAGGGTTCTACTCTTGTTTGTAACAAGAGTGGCCACCAAATCTTTGGAACAGGGAAAGGTCATAAACTAGTGAATTATTAAGAAATTCACAGTTCTTGGCTCTTTGGAGGAGTAGAGTAACAGTGCATAAACACTATTATTTTTCAACAAAGGGGGAGGCTTCTATTTACAGGAAAAAGTGAGCTAACCAAGCAAACTGATTCTAGAGTTTTCCAAATCACTTTGGTCAATTTGACCATTTTTAGGTCAGTTTAGCTTACTTTTTGGAACTAGACTTGAATTAGGAGAGAGGAGAGATGAAATATCTCAATTTTTGAAGATTTAAATCTCCACCCCACATGTGAAGTAGGCGCCTCATTCATGAGGGGGGAATCCCCATTGTGAGGTGTCAAAATCTCTTTTTTTTAGCTTTTCCTTTGGTCCTTAGTCCACCAGTCTTCATCTTATGTGAGTATTTACTCAATTTTTTTTGGTTGGGGGGGGGGATTTTCTTTATTTCTTCTATTTATCTTCTTTATACATTTGGATGAATTTGATTGGCCCTTCAAAACCTTAATTTGAAATTTTTCAAAAATCTGGATCCCTAGGATAAGGCCTCTTGAACAGATTATAGTTGATTTCTAATGCACCTTCTGAAAATCTTTTTGAACTTCTGTTTCGGGGGAACTTATTTTAATAAGAAGAGATATTTTTCCATCCAAAAATATTCAAAATCTGAATATTCTCTCTCTAGAATATTTTCTCTCTCTAGATCAAAATAGGTAGAAACAAGATCTTTTATATTTCTGAAGAGGGATTTGATTACAGGGGGAAGATGCTGGACATCTTGAGAGGCTGGGGAGGAATCTTACATTCTCTCCCACTTGAAAAACGCGAGATGTCCTCATCTTGCAAACTGGGAGTAATCTCGCAATAATTCGGCTTCCTTCTCCCAGGGCATCTTCAAAAGGATAGAACTTCCATTTAACCAATATTTCTCTCAGAATTCTATTCCTGAGAACCTTTTCACGAACATCAAGGATTTCTTCAGGTTGGAGTTCCATCTGTCCTTGGGTTGAAGAAGTTAAGATTTCATCATCAAGCACATGATTCGGGCTTGGTATATACTTTTTAAGAAGGCTGACATGAAATACATTATGTACTTTAAGATGAGGAGGCAGAAGAAGCTCGTAGGCTAAGTCACCTACTTTCTTTGTAATCAGATATGGCCCACAATATTTGGGAGATAACTTCTTGTACTTCCCAACAAGAGATAGAGAACTTCTTTTGGGGCGTACTCGAATGAAGACCATATCTGCTTCTTTGAATTCTCTGCCAGTCCTCTTCTTATCTGCATACTGCTTCTGTCTATCTTGGGCAGCTTTTATATCTTTGTGAATTGCCTGCATCTGCTGCTCGATATCATCAAGCATCTGTCTGGACATCTCGATCACCCTAATCAATGGGTCAGACCAAGTTAACGGAGTTAAGCAATCTTGTCCATACAGAGCTTTGAAAGGGCTCATCCCAATACTTCTGTGATAAGAAGCATTGTAGGCAAACTCGACCAGGTGCAGATAGCTTAGCCACTTCCTGGGTTCCCTGTCATAGCATGACCGAAGTATATCTTCGATTACTTGGTTTACCCTTTCTGTTTGACCATCGGTCTCAGGATGGTAGGCTGTGTTGAGATCCAAGAAAGTTCCTACTGCTTCAAAAAATGCAGTCCAGAATCTTGACGTGAATTTAGGGTCTCGATCACTTTCTATTCTTCTGGGTAGCCATGCAATCTGAAGATTTCCTTGAGAAACACTCTGGCCACATCCACTGCAGTGTAGGTTTCTTTTACTGGAATCAGATGGGCAACTTTGGTTAATCTATCAACTACCACGAAGATGGAATTGTAACCTGATTGCACTGAGGGTAATCCAGTAATAAAATCCATACTGATACATTCCCACTTCATTTGGGGGATGTCTAAAGGATGTAACTTCCCAGGCATTTTTACTCTCTCGGCCTTGACTTTCTGACAGGTCAGACATTGACGTACATGATTAAGCACATCCTTTTTTAGACCAGGCCAAAAGAAGCTTTTCTTCACAGACATGTAGGTTTTGCTGAAACCTGGATGTCCTGTAATAAGGCTGTCACCATGGGCTTCATTCAGAATTTGTCCCTTGGTTCCCTCATCATTGGGAATACATAGCCTGTGATTATAATACATAATTCCATCATCCAGGCTGTATCCTTGAACTCGGTCCAACTCCTGTGGAGTTTTGCTTTCCCGCATAAGTAGGGTAGGAATAGGGCCAAAGAATCTATCTTGCATGATCTTCTCTCTTGCTTCAATAATCAAGGGATTTGACACTGCAGTAATTGCAAGCAAGGAGGCTTTTCTGCTAAGGACATCTGCTACCACATTTTCTTCGCCTGGGCAGTACTTGATTTCAAAATCAAATTCCTGCAGGGTCTGCATCCACCTTCCAATGTCATGGGAATTCCTCTTTTATCATCAAATATTTCTCATAAAATAAATTCATCTAAATTAAAATACCCATTAATTCAATATGCTAGGAATTTCTCTTTTTCCATCTAAATGATTGAATTCCAAATGTCATAGGAATTCCTCTTTTACCATTTAATTATTTCTCATAGATAAAATAAATTTATCTAAAATTTATCTTTGAATTTTAATAAAATATCCAATAATTCCAATATGCCAGGAATTTTTCTTTTCCCATCTAAATGATTGAATTTCAAATGTCATAAGAATTCCTCTTTTACCATTTAATTATTTCTCATAGATAAAATAAATTTATCTAAAATTTATCTTTGAATTTAAATAAAATATCCAATAATTCCAATATGCTAGGAATTTCTCTTTTCCCATCTAAATGATTAAATTCCAAATGTCATAGGAATTCCTCTTTTACCATTTAATTATTTCTCATAGATAAAATAAATTTATCTAAAATTCATCTTTGAATTTAAATAAGATATCCAATAATTCCAATATGCTAGGAATTTCTCTTTTCCCATCTAAGTGATCGAATTCCAAATGTCATAGGAATTCCTCTTTTACCATTTAATTATTTCTCATAGATAAAATAAATTTAAATAAGATATCTTTGAATTTAAATAAGATATCCAATAATTCCAATGAGAAATGAATTAATCATTTATCTGAATATTTTGATCTCGATAGATTTTTTGAATTTTCTTTTTACAATCTGTGTGAATATAAAATGATAGAAATTTCTCTCTTAGAGTATTTAATTATTCATTTATCAAATACTCATAGAATTTACACATAGAATTTAAGAGAATTCTAATTTTGATATAAAAAATCTTTATGCATAAAAATCAACTTCAATGGGAATAACACTTTTATATTAAAAAATTCTTTTATGCATCTATTTGTGCATAAAATCAATTTTAATAGGAATAACACTTTTTTTAAAAAAGAATTTTTTTATGCATCTATTTATGCATAAAAATCAATTTTTATAAGAATAACGCTTTTATAATAGAAAAAATTCCTTTATGCATCTTTCTATGCATAGAAATCAAATTTAATAAGAACAACACTTCTATAATTTAAAAAAAAATCCTTTATGCACCTTTCAATGTATAGAAATAAAATTTAATAAGAATAACACTTTTATAATAAAAAAATTTCCTTTATGCATCTTTCTATGCATAAAAATCAAATTTAATAAGAATAACACTTTTATTTAAAAAAAATTCTTTATGCATCTTTCTATGCATAGAAATTAAATTTAATAAGATTAACACTTTTATAATAAAAAATTTTCTTTATGCATCTTTCTATGCATAGAAATAAAATTTAATAATTAATATCAGTGATATATCCATGCATATTCATAGGTGAATATGTACATGGAGTAATTAGAATATTTCTTTTAGATGCAAAAATGGTGGGAATTACTCTTTTGGAATAACATAAAAATAAACTTTCTTTTCTATAAAAAATTTAGAAAATTTAACTATAACCTTCTTTGTATGGCTGACCATTTCTCATTTTTATCTTTCTTCACTTAACTTAATTAATCCAATTTAGAATTATAGAACTCTAATCTACACAATTTTCTAAATTCAAGAGTGTAAACAATAAGAAGAGTTTAATTAAACACTTAGTTAATCTTTCTAGGATTAATAAAGGTTGGAATGTAAAGAAGAGAAGGGGGTGGCCTTTTCATCAAAGGCATAGCATTTGAATTTAATTTAATCATTTGCAAAACATAAAAATCAAGAAAACCATAGATTTTTCATTAAAATTCGTAAACAAAGTAAGAAAATTAGCTTACATGGAGCTTGTAAGCTCTCATTTGGATTGAGGGATTGAGGGTTCTACGATTGTTTGAAGCAATAGTGGCCACCAATTCACTTTGGAGAGGATTAGGCCAAAAACAATTGAATTATTAAAAAATTCAATATAGATGGCTTAGGACAGGAGTAGAGTAACAGTGCATAAACACCATTAAGCTTTTAAAAAGGGGGAGGCTTTTATTTATAGGAAAAAGCGAGCCTCTAACCAAGCAAATTGATTCTAGAATTTTCTAGATCAGTTTGGTCAATTTTTGACCATTTTTGGGTTAGTTCAGCTTACTTTTTGGATCTAGTTTTGAAACATGAGAGAGGAGAGATGAAAATATTTTATTATTTTTGAGTTTAAAACTCCTCCACACATGTGAAATAGGCGCCTCCTTGAAGAGCCCCCTTCTCCTTACCAAGGTGTCAAAAATGTATCATTGTACCCAAAATATCTCATTTTTTTTAGTAATATTCATAGTTTTTTACTAATAAACCTTGTACTCAGTCAACTCTTCATCTTATGTGAGCATTTACTCATTTTGGGTATTTTTCTTTTATAAATTAGATTTATCTCCTCCCCACACTTGGATTGATCCTATTGGCCCATAGGAACCTTAATTGGACCATAATCCAAAAATTTCTGAAAATCTAGACCCTTAGGCTAAGGTCCTTTATACCTATTTTCAATTAATTCCAATTGCACATTGGAAAGTTCTTTTTGAATTTTTGTTTCAAGGGAAACCATTTTAGACACTAGGAGGATTTTTATATCCAAAAATATCTCAATTTTGGATTACCTCTCTCTAGATATTTTCTCTATCTAGACCAAAATAGGGTAAAACAGGATCTTTCTTTTATTTCAAAGAGGAGAATAATTATAAGATCAGAAGGGGAAGTTCTTACACCTGTACACCTCAAAATCTTGAGGGAGAAATCTTACACATAGAGGTCAAAGATTGACATAGTTGTTGATTACATGTCATTGAATCATATGCCCCAAACTTTGTGCCGTAGTGCCAAAGGTTTTGAGTCAATCTAGATGAGCACTTTGTAGTAAGTGGCTTGAGCGTCTTGTTAAAGACGGCTCTATGGATATTCCAACTCGAGAAGGGTGTATCCACAAGTACGAAGCTGCTTGTAAAGATTAGAGAGTTACTTAGCCAAATTGAGAAAGAATTTGGTATTTAAGATAGACAGGATAAGTGGCGAAGTCCAACTTTACCAAAAGTCATAAAAGGATTTGCTTATATAAATTTTTGTTTTGTAATATGTTTATGAAGTGCGTACAAGACTCGTTATTTTTTGTTGTCATCAGTTACAGTTGGGTAGTATATTGCCACCTACATGTAGGTAGTGCATTGCCACTGTAATGAGGAGGCAACAAATATTTGTTATACACCAGATTTCATATTGGTATTGAACACAAATTGGATGTTATGTTATTCATGTCAAAGCAATCTCAAAGTACAGAGATTGATTTTGTTTGTCTATCAGTGTAAAGGTGTGTTAGGGGCATCCTTAATCCACATATCGCAGCATATGTATCTACTACTACAGACTGTGTAAGCAATAAAGAATTTCTCATTTATTGCTTTATAGTAAATCATTTTCCATAATTGAAATGGTTTACGATATTGTTTCACATAGTAGAAATGTCCAGTGAGACCACAAATGTAGAGGTGTGTCTGGATGGTGCTATTAGCTTTTAAATGTGACCGTAGATAGCCCATAAACATGTCCGTAGAGACATGGTTGGCCGTAGAGACATAAATATGTATTACCAAGTAACCAAAGTGGTTTCAGGAGTAAACATGTGGATAGGCATGTATCTACTCGTGGGCTAGGAGTGGTACTCTCATTGGTGCACATTACTCTTGATTGTCTAGTAGTGCATAGACACTATACATCACATAGACGTCTATGTGGAAATCGTCTTTGTTGCAAGATGTGTAAACTGTGTTGCGTTCTTAAAAGAACGCAAGAACTTTTCGAGAGAGGAAAGTGAAGCTTTTCTTAATCTATGTGTAAGGTCAATTGAACTTTACCACATTATAGAACAATTTGCTAAAGACTTGTAGTTGCACAAATTTATTGAATTAAAGTCCATGTGGTTTCTAACTACGAGGAAAACATCTTTGATGTTGTAGAACATCTAAAGAAATTCCTTGAATATCAGAGCACATTCATTATGATGTTCTTAAGGATTTGAGAACTTCTAGCATATACTAAAGGCATGGTGTTATTTAATGCCTTAGTAGCAATTTGTGTTTTATTAACATCTTTTATAGTTGCAAGTGGCAACTATGGTTTAGTATTCCAGATGAAACATGAGTGTTGCATATTTCCTTGGTCGTAGTATTTAAGGAAAATATGTGTTGTGTGTCATGTTTTCATAGTACTTAGGAAAGTTACAAACGTAGATGACCATATGGTTTACACACAGACACTTGTTTACAACTTTTTAAGCCGTTTTCGTGGATGAAAACTCTTCTTGAATGAAAAAGTAAAAAGGTTAACATTTGACCAACTAATAAGATGTGAAAACATATGAGTTTGAAAGGCTCTTTATCAAACATCTCTACAAACTATATGGCCTGCCCCGTAGATATAGAGTTGGGTAGAGATAGAAAGTTTGATAGTCATCTTTGAAGGAAAATCTTCAAAGGTTAGGTTAAATGTCACTCTAAGTAAGTGAAATTAACCATCCATTGATTGATGGTGGTCAAACTAAAAACCCAACCAAGTTCTAGAGCATATGCTTGTGCATAGATGAATAATCTAGTGGAGAGGAGTACCTCTCACCTTTGGAATCTATTTTCTATTGTTCATGACTAGATTTTCTCCATTTATGTTGTTTAATGGATTCTAGTATAGATCTCCTATGGCCATAGAGGTATGCAAGGAGAAGAGTCAACAAGTTACTAGCATAGCATGGTATCATAGTCTACAAATATTTAGTAGCATAGTCTACAAATGGTTGGTAGTGTAGTTTACAAACTTGAATTGTCGGAGAGCTCTCAAGTACACCTACTTTTCATATCAATGGCATGTTAAAACAATGTATCGCCAAGGCAACATCATTTTTCTTAAAGTTGTAGTAGCTGAGTCCTTGGAGTGTTATGGCTCACCCTAACCCCCCTTGAAACACCAACAAGAGATTACCTAGTGAACCGCAACTGTCATGAGGATCTTTCCAATGACTGAGCTTGTAACCCTTGAGGTCTCCAAGCTCTACAACTCCTTGAGAAGAAATTCCACTGCACCTCGTGAGCGTTGTCACACCGCCACGTTGCACTACACAGGTACTCGTTCCTTCTCTCACCTCACATCACTCACACACTCACTAGCATGCATTAGATTAGCAAGAGGGTTAGCAAGAGCAAGACTCAATTGCATAATGGGAGAGTATGTTGTATTATGAGAGAAATTCACTTATATACATAGCTATAAGTGTTCACACTCACTTAAACTGTGGCCGGCCAGGCACTTTAGGCTCATAAGAGGCCTAATGCGATTAAAATGACTCCTCTCATAATATATCCATGAAGTACATCACTTGGGACTTCATCCTACATGCTACCACATGCTCTTGAAGTGGGAATTGCCATAAATACTCCGTCACACCATTACGGGCACCCGTCCAAGTTGTAGATTTGGACACCATTGCTTCATATCTTGAATGTATGACCCTTTGGTGTATTTACCTTGACTCGTTGATGTAACATTCCTCCCTTCCTGATGGCAATCACGTCCTTGTGATTGCATAGAAGACCTTTGTGTGGGGAAAATGGACAAGGTTTATGGATGGCTTTGATGTTGATTGACATGCAATGGTCATTTTTCCTCCGGAAGGAATGAGAAAGGTTAGTTAGTAAATGAAAAGATTAGTGGTTTATTGGGAATTCCTAACGGGATGGGGGGTGGGGTTTTTTGTGAATAATTTCATTTTTATATTTGTGCGAGCATGTTTTGTTGTTTTTTTAAAAGGTTATTTGCTCACTTGTTTTTGGAAATCATAAGCAAGGTTACATGTGATTTGTGTTAGTGGGGACACCAAGAGATGCTAATAATAGGAGAGAAGATAAGGAAGGATCCGAAGGAACATAGACATAATCAGCAGAATGAGATGGTGATTCTCATTTCCTCATTTGATTCATTGAAGTGACATTCATCATTTGAAGAAATTGTCCTTCGATGATGTCCCTTTGTGTGGCAGGATTCTTGTCAAATGTTGTTGAGTAGGACCTTTTCCTGCATGCTTCTTCCCATGTGCTTTTTATGCTTTTATGTATATTAA
The DNA here is from genome assembly GCF_041138505.1 of Cibotium barometz. Lineage (NCBI taxonomy): Eukaryota > Viridiplantae > Streptophyta > Polypodiopsida > Cyatheales > Cibotiaceae > Cibotium > Cibotium barometz. The sequence goes on along the minus strand of NC_141048.1, from coordinate 43,491,466 downwards.
AGTGTTTTTATGAAGAAGATATACATGAAGTACAAGAAGTAAGTCATATAGACTCTTATTGAACTGCTCTGTGTGTTAAAGTAGCCACTGGTTGGGCGAGGATTAAAAAAATTACGTCGACTTGCGAGGCTAATATAGATATCTTCACTATGGATTGGAGATCATTGATTTGCAAAGATGGTAGCATCGTTTGGAGATGTTTGTAATTTGAAGGAAAATTCCAGGCGATGGGTTATAGCATTGACTACGCTTTCGCCCACCATGGCCCCCCCTCCAGAGATGTACCTGGAGGTTGTTGATGGTGAGGCTTTGGTGCAAATTTTCTCCAGTACTGTATGAGTATGGATATGTACTCATGGAGCAGCTGCTACATTATCATAGCCAAAAGAATAATAAGCTATAAGCTTAACAAATTATAATGGCTATTGAAGATCCTTGGGAGTTGCAATAGCTTGCAATAGAATAAATTTCTCTCTATTCTTGCTTACTTCTATTCTATTAGATTCATGCATGCTAGATGGAGGCTCTTTTGAATAGGTTTACTTGTTGGTTTCCCTCTTGCATTAGCTTCTTCTTCTTCTCTCACCCTTTATGAGAGAGAACCATCGTGAAGGATATTTGAATCTTTTATACATAGACTTCATAATAGAGACAAACAAAAAGATATCATTTGCTATTTGTTCACACTTTTAAACAAACAAAAAGATATCATTTGCTATTTGTTCACACTTTTAAACAAGTTGAATCATTTTATACATAGATTTCCCAATAGAAAAACACAACAGATATCATTTTCTTATTGTTTCTAAATTGTGGAAAACATGTTGAAGCTGGTGTTGTATAGTAGTGTTTACATTTTTTTTCTCAACAAATCATAAAACTTATGGCAACAATCTTTATGATGTTATCATGAAAGTTTACAAATTTTTGAGCTAGTTAAAATGTCTTAAATTTAAATAAGTTTTTTAAAATTAGAAAATAATATGTTCAAGTAAAAAATAAAAACATTGCAAGTCCATTGTACACAATCCTCTATAGGTTTTTTGTGATCACTTGTTTTCATATGTTGAAGCCTAGATTCATAGTCAAACAATTTGTAGAAATCTAACATGGGAGTAAGCTATAGAGTGTAAAAAAGGAAGAAACTCATGGTTTCAACATAATAGAGTACTAATCATAAGTTTTTTAAAATTAGAAAATAATATGTACAAGGTTAAAAAAAAAACATTGCAAGTCCATTGTACACAATCCTCTATAGGTTTTTTGTGATCACTTGTTTTCATATGTTGAAGCCTAGATTCATAGTTAAACAATTTGTAGAAATCTAACATGGGAGTAAGCTATAGAGTGTAAAAAAGGAAGAAACTCATGGTTTCAACATAATAGAGTACTAATCATAATTAGTAATTAGATTAACAAAATAACAAGTCAATGATATGTGATGAACACACATAGTTGCATTAGATCTGTACCTCTTAAATAGGATAAGCATACATCATCATTAGCCACTAATTTAGCTCTACAATTATGCTTAATCAATCTCCCCCTGATCAAGGGCCACCTCCCCCCACTTTTAGGGGGATTTTTTTTTTGTGAGCTTCCAAGAATATCTTGTGAGCTTCCCCACTAATCAAGGGCCATCTCCCCCCACTTTTAGGGGGATTTTTTTTTTGGTGAGCTTCCAAGAATATCTTGTGAGCTTTTGAATTTATAGTTTTTTTTCAAGACATTGTCACTAGGTTATGGTGGAGTTTATCGATTATTCTCTCTCCTCCCCTATCTCTCTTCTCTATGTCTCTCTCTCCAAATCACACACCATAGTGCATGTTGGATTGCAATAAGTTGTGATAAAGCTTTGCATGGTGGGGGCATCTATTTGTCTTTTATTATTCAACTCTCGCACCACACAAAGCCTTGGCCGTACCCAACGTGCTCAAAAAGATGCCTAGGTCCCTCAAGAAGATGTTTGAGGTCCACAATATCCCCACCCCACCTAAGTCTACTTTAAGACTAGCTTGTGCCATCACACACACACAAACACACACACACACACACACATGTACGCATGCAAGCACGCATGCACACACACACACACGTGTCACCATTATATTATAACTTTTTTCTAGTGCATAATTTTAGACTCTAGGCAGTATGTTTCAATAAGTTTCATGATCTCAAGAAACAAGGTTTGAAAAGCCCTTAGACCTTTTTTTAAAAAGAAATCTCACACAACACATATACAAAAATAAGTCGTCATTATATTACCTGACGTTTTTTTCAAGTGTAGAATTTTAGACTTTTGACATTATGAATGGACTCACAAGGCTCAAATATGGTAAAAATGACTATAAACTTGAATATATTTCAATGAGTTTTATGGATCTCAAAAAAATTTGGGAAGCCCTCAAAATAAGCCAGCCAACGCATACACTGACTTCTGAGGGTTTCCCAAACACTTAAATTTCCAATGTTAGAAATCCATTTATGATGTAAAAAGTATGAAATTCTACACTTGAAAAATAGTTTATAATATAATTATGACCTGTGTATATGTGTGTTAAAAAAGGTGTGGGAAGTCCTCAAAAGTAGCTGCTAGTGCTGGCTCCTAAGTGCTCTTGATACTCATGTTTATAATTGATTTTACCATATTTAGGCCTTCCAAGCCCATTTTTAAGTTTGAATTTGTGAAATTTTACAATAGATATTTTTTTGCAATGTAATGGTGACTTGTGTATGTATGTGTGTTGTATTGTGTGTGTGTGTGTGTGTGTGTGTGTGTGTGTGTGTGTGTGTGTGTGTGTGTGTGTGTGTGTGTGAGAGAGAGAGAGAGAGAGAGAGAGAGAGAGAGAGAGAGAGAGAGAGAGAGAGAGAGAGAGATTAGGTATGAGAGAGGAGAGTGAAGATAAACAAGAAAGGAGAGAGAATAAAGAGAATAATGAACTCTCCAAATTATTTAAAAAAAAACTAGAAATATAAAAGCTCACCATTTCTTGTCAAAATCTCGCGAGAGGAAGCTCACAAAACAAATCACACCTCACTTTTAGGTGCATTGAATAACTACAACAACTCATCCACTAGCCCAATTGAAAGAGGCACGTAATTTTGAACTAGATTGGGACTTATTCTTGCTCACATTGTACTCATTTTTATGCATACAAGCTACATCGAATCCACCTCCATTATATCCTAAGGTTGCATGCCCCCCCTCCTCTTTAAATTTCTATCTCTATCATGTGCTAAAGTTTAAGTACATGCCATGAATGTACCACTCTAGTTGCCTTTATACAATAAGCACATCATGTAGATCTGACTTGGAACTTTACACAAAGATAGGGATTACGGGTATAATTACAAGGTGAGAGTGCCTTTGATTTGCTTCCTATCCAAATGAAAACAAAGTCTCAGCTTTCTATCTAATGACTAATGTATCACCACTAACCTTACCATTCTCTTCTTTTAAAGTGTAATCTATCATTACAAATCTTACCATTCTCTTAGTTTTCTTTTTAAGTGTAATTTATCATCACTAATGACTTTCTATCTATCATTACCAATCTTACCAGTCTCTTAGTTTTCTTTTTAAGTGTAATCTATCATCACTAATGACTTTAATGTATCACCACTAGCCTTACCATTCTCTTCTTTTTAAGTGTAATCTGTCATCATTAATGACTTTAATATATCACCACTACCCTTACCATTCTCTTCTTTTTAAGTGTAATCTATCATCACTACTCTTACCATTCTCTTATTTTTCTTTTAAGTGTAATCTATCATCACTAGTCTTACCGTTCTCTTATTTTTATTTTTAAGTGCCATCTATCATCGCTAGTCTTACCATTCTCTTATTTTTCTTTGTAAGTGTAATCTATCATCACTATAGCCTTAGCATCCTCTTCTTTTTCTTTAATAATGTTTGGTTCAAAGCATAAAACCTTCTTATCTAGTAGTTGGCTTGTTTTATTACTCTCTATAGTCTTGATTTAGATGCTTTAGGCACCCAACCTTTAACCCTTTCTAGGCTTTAACATATGAAAATAAGTGCTCACACAAAAAACTTGCAAAGACTATGTACAAGGGACTTGCAAGATTTTTACCGAAATTATTTTTTCAATTTCAAAAAGCTTACAAAATTTAACGCATTTTAGTTGTTAGTTAGCATGAAAATCTCTACAATTTTCAAGAAAACTTGATAAAGATTATTGTCATAAGTTTTATGATTTGTTGAGAAAAATCTCGTTTTTGGTGAATAAATTTTAGAGTGCAAAAATGTATATTACGAGAATAATTTTAAATCCCACACCCAAGTAGGGGTATGCTATGTCGCGGTAGTCACTACCATAGCATAAGAGAGTCAAGAGCCCTAGTCACCACCCAAGTAGGGGTATGTTATGTCGTCGCGGTAGTCATCGCCATAGCACAAGAGAGTCAAGATCTCTAGTCACCACCCAACCATAGAGGAATGTGGATAAGTGTCCACACTGTTGGGCCTATATAGTGGCCTGCCTACCCACACTAGCTCGGCCGCCCACCACGGTCCTCCAACCGGGGTGCCTCACCCCTGAACTCCGGACACACTCGCCACATGCGCTCCGGCGTGTGGACTCCATGTCTGATTGAGCTCTACTGTCGCTAGGGCGACTCACGCATGCCATTACATGCTACATGACATTAGCCCCCCCCCCCTCTTCTAAAGAGTTTTCATCTCGGCGAAAACAAACTGGATAAAGTTGTTGGTAAGCATATATATTTGTTCTCACTTGAGACCTTTTTTGACATATCATTCCACTTAACAATTTCTCATCGATACACAGTATACCTCGTGTTCCGATCTTTGAACCTAAGAATTCTCCTTGGTTCATGTGGAAGTGCGATAACTCCATGTTAACCCATTCCTAGGGTTAACAAGAGCTACCACCATTACCTTACATCAAGGAGTCAAGGTAGATACACCAAAGGGTCATACATTCAAGATATGAAGCAATGGTATCCAAAACTACAACTTGGACGGGCGCCCATAATGGTGTGACGGAGTATTTATGGCAATTCATGCTTCAAGAGCATGTGGTAGCATGTAGGATGAAGTCCCAAGTGATGTACTTCATGGATATATTATGAGAGTAGTCATTGTAATAGCATTAGGCCTCGGGAAAAGCTAGTCGATGGTTCATCACATTGATGCTGATGATCAAGACAAACTTCAGAACCTTGAAGTTAGGCTTTATCTATGGCTTTTCAAGACAAGGTGATCGGTGGAGTGCAGCGAAAGAACTCTATTCAATTGAGCGTAAAGAACTCTATTAAACGATTCTCAATTAAAGACATGTTTCATGATGGGCTTAAAGAAAAACAGCTTACACAACTTAATCGTTGTATCCAATCCGAAAACATTTGATCAATGTTGTAAAGAAGCAGTACATTTAGATGAAAACATGATGGAAGATGATCATGCTATGAGATGTTCCTCATCCAAACCAAGCCAAGTGAAGCAATGGCAAAAGAACGATTGATCTCGGAATTGTCACTCCCTGAATTCTATGTAGCCTTGCTTAAAAGCTTTCAATCGACATCTCTAAGAGAGGATGAAATCCTTCAAAGCCAAACAACCTTAATGCCTCTACAAGTGAGGAGTGAAATGCCTTGTGTTTAGTATAATCACTACGACTATCCCAATCCCCATTGTGCATACAACCTTCCACTTCAACCAAAAAGAAAAATCCATCAAGACAACAAAAATCAAGGTATCTTAAAGGTATCAAAATGTGGGTGGAGAAGCAACTACTTGTTGCTTAGGGCTACTATGAAGGTGCTAATCAAATTTGGGTGCCTCAACAATCAAAGCTCTTTGCACATGGTGTGTTGAGTGTTGAGTAGGGAAGAAGAAGATTTCAGCCTCTCACCTTGTGTGTTCGCTATTAGGGTTTTGTGAGTGTGTGTGTGCTTGCAAGAGCTCAAGCTCTCTTCCCCCGTGCATCTTTTCATGGTATCAGAGCCAAGTTCGTGCTAAGGGCTGAGCTGCAAGCAAGAGAACCACAAGAAGCGGTACGAGGGTAAGAGCTTCAACTACTCTTCCCTATTGTGTTGGTGACTACACCCTTGTCGGGAGCTCTACGGGAGGCACCGGTAAACGATCTCTGATTGAGGAGCTTTCTTCGCGGGAGTAAAGCTATTGGGAAACTATACAATCCTATCGGACTACATTTTTTGGGCCGAAAACGCGTTTCGGGCGCGTCTGGACCTCCGCTTTTCAGAAAGCAGGCGATTTCGAGCACTGTGGGTAAGTCATCGATTCTCTACAGAACTCTGTTTTAAGAACTACAGGAAGACAGATTGACTGTGCAGACACTGTGGGTGCTGCAAAAAGGTCTACAGTTGCCATTGGGTGTATGTATGCACATTGAAGTCACTGGTTGTGACATTTGAGAGTACTACAATACCGCTGTGTAAAAAATACAGCAGTTTGTGCAGAAAAACCAAAGTGCAATTTCTGGTAAAATTGTGTGTTTGGCAAGATGTCAAATGATGGGATAACTCAGATTGTGGCTGAGAAGCTTGACAAGAATAACTTCCATGCTTGGAGGTTCAGGTTGACGAATTTCCTAATGGGAAAAGGCTATTGGGACTACATAGAAGGTGAGCATGAAGAGGCACCAAAGATACCAGACATAAATCCGACTGCTGTGCAGATGTAAAGGAGTTTAAAGACTGGAACAAAGGAGCCAGGAAAGTTATGTATTGGCTTTCCATTAGTATACAGGACACCATGATTGGGCACATTCAAGATGCCAAGTCCCCCAAGGAGGTGTGGGACACTTTGGTAAAGCTCTATGAAACAAATACCAAGGCACGCAAGATACAGTTGAAGAATGAACTTCATACTGTGGAGAAAAAGAGCATGTCTGTGAATGACTATGCGTTGAAGATAAAGGGTATTGTGGAATCCCTTGCATCTATTGGTGTGTCAGTTGATGATGATGACAAGGTAGAAGTCTGTCTACGTGGTCTCGGGCCATAATACAAGGCATTCAAGACGTCCATTCAGACTCGGGAAAACATTCCCAACTTTACAGATTTGGTGTCTATGCTGATTATCGAAGAGAAGAGCTTGGGTGAAGACCAAAAGTCTTCACAAAGCAAAAACAGTTCAGAGCAACAGGCCTTCTACACGAGTTCAGGAAGAGGACGAGGTAGAGGAGGCCATGGACGCGGTCAAGGAGGTGGCCGAACAGGTCATCAGAATTATGGCCAGCAGCAGCAACAACAACAGTCCCAGAATACACAACAACAACAACAACAACACACAGGTGGAAGAGGCAGATTCAGAGGCAGGGGGAGTCAAAGAGGCCGTGGAAATTGGCAAAGGCAATACAATGATGCACGTGAATGCTATTATTGTGGTAAGCCTGGACATGTGCAGGCAGAATGTTATAAGAAGCAGGCTGACATGCAAAATGGGAAAGTGCAGCAAAACAACTATGCATCCTCAAGCAGAAATAATGAGGATAATGAAAGGTTGTTTGTTATGCAACATGTCGTGAATGCCATGTCTAAAAATGTTGATGCAGCACAAAAAGATAATGTATGGTATGTGGATTCAGGCGCTTCGAACCACATGACGAGTCATGGTGGGGAGTGGTTCAAGGAGATGAAAAACCCGGAAAGACCAGGTTTTGTGAAAACAGGGGATGACACTGCTCATCCAATTGCCCATGTTGGAGATGTGCCATTGTCTATGCACGATGGCAAAGTGAAGTACCTTGCAGATGTACTTCATGTACCGAACACAACAAAGAATCTAGTTTCAGTTGGCCAAATGATTGAGCAGGGTTTGCAGGTTCGGTTTAACCCTGATGGTTGTTATGTTGAAGACTTTAAAGACAAGTGCAGGTTGGTTACAAAAGGCAACAGAGTGGGCAGAATGTTTACGTTGAATGTAAACATGCCTGAAATGAGTGCTGCGATGTTTGCAAATGGTTCAAGAATTGTTGCAGACACAGACATTTGGCATAAAAGGATTGGACATGTGAATGTGTAGAGATTGAAGTCTATGCAGACTAAGGGAATTGTGACAGGGCTGCCAAAATTTAAAGTGGAAGGTATGCAGAAAATATGTGAAGCATGCCAATTCGGGAAGCAAACAAAGCATGTGTTTCCACGTAACAGATATGTGAGCAGAAATGCACTAGATGTTGTGCATTCAGATGTATGGGGTCCTACGAAGACCATATCTATGGGAGGCTGCAGGTACTATGTGACTTTCATTGATGACCACACAAGGAAAGTGTGGGTATATTTCATGAAGGAGAAGAGTGAGGTGTTCACTCACTTTCAAAATTTTAGAGTTTTGTTTAAAAAGCAAACAGGAAAATATGTAAAGTGCCTAAGGTCAGATGGAGGGGGAGAGTACTTCTCCAAGTTCTCTGAATTGACAGTTTACATGCAGATACACTCCGCAGCAAAATGGAGTTGCTGAGCGGAAAAACAGGCACATTGCTGAGATTGCGCGAGCATTGATGGAAGAGAAAAATATGCCGCATAGCTATTGGGTTGAGGCTGTTTCTACAGCAGTATACATCATGAACAGGACACAGCCATACATGATGTAACTCCAGAGGAGAGGTTTACTGCCATAAAACCAGATTTGTCTCATCTGCTGAAAGTCTTTGGATGCATTGCATATGTGCATGTGCCAGATGAGCTGAGAACTAAGCTGGATCCAAAAGCTGAAAAATGTGTGTTTATTGGATACTCCCTTAAGCAAAAGGGATACAGGTGTTATAACCCTGCTACACGTGAGTTGAGAGTAAGCAGGGATGTTGTCTTTGATGAGATGAGCAACTGGTATGCTGCTGAAAAAGAAGCTGTTGGGGCTGATGTGAGTGGAAGTGTGGTTGCACAGAATGTAGGTCAGCAATCACAGTCTTTGAGTGGACCAGGAGAGTCCTCTTCTAGTGGGTCTATTGATAGACCATGGCGTGGCAGGCTGTGTCAGAATACCAGTCCTGCAAATGTGATTAGTACATCACGTAAAGGAAAAGAGAAAGTGGTTGAGCCCCTTGGTATGCCTGACATTTCTGCAGGGCATTCTCATGTTGATGGAGAGTCTAGTGGCTTAGATATGAGCCTTGATGAGGAGCTTGGGATTCCGGCTATGAGAACACCTGGTGTAAAGAAGGCTATGGAAGCCATGAATGAAAAGCTGTGAAGATCAGGGAGAGTGAAGAACCCTGTGCAGAGATTTACATATGATGGTTATGTGGCACATCACTATGCATATATGGCAAAGGTTGTGCAGGTTGTAGAGCCCACATGCATTGATGAGGCTGTTGGAAATGTGTGTTGGGAGAAAGCTATGGATGAGGAGATGGATGCACTATATGGAAATGAAACTTGGGATTTAGTGCAATTGCCTGAAGGCAAGAAAGCCATTGGATGCAAGTGGGTGTACAAAGTTAAACATAACAGTGATGGAAGCATAAACAGGTACAAGGCTAGATTGGTAGCCAAAGGATATGCGCAGACATATGGGATTGATTATGAGGAAACTTTCAGCCCAGTTGCCAAGATGGCAACGGTGAGAGTTGTGATAGCAGTGGCTGCGTCAAAGCAATGGTCTTTACATCAGATGGATGTAAAGAATGCATTATTGCATGGGGATTTGCAAGAAGAGGTGTATATGTTGCAGCCACCTGGTTATGAGGATGTGGGTCACCTCGAGCATTTTTGCAGGTTGAAGAAAGCCTTGTATGGCTTAAAGCAAGCACCAAGAGCATGGTCTGACAAGATTTCTGAATATCTTGTCACTATTGGCTTTCATGTAGCCAATGCAGATTTCTCGTTGTATGTGAGACATGGTGATAGAGGAGTTGTGCTTGTTGTCATCTATGTAGATGACTTGATCATTACAGGGGACCATGATGCAGAGATCTTTGATGTAAAGATCTTGCTTAGACAGAAGTTCGAGATGAAGGATTTGGGGGAGCTCAGATATTTCTTGGGCATTGAGGTGATTAGGTCACCACATGGTATTGGATTACTGCAGAGACAGTATGGCTTGGACATGTTGTCCAAGTATGGTATGACAGGCTGTAAGCCTATTTCTGTGTCATTGGATCAGAATGGCAAGTTGAGTGCAGATTCAGGAGAGATCTTGGAGGATCCTACTATGTACAGGCGCATAGTAGGAAGTTTGATCTACATGACGATCACCAGACCAGATTTGAGCTATGCTGTTGGGTTGGTGAGTCAGTTTATGCAGGTTCCACGAAAACTGCATTTGGGTGCAGTGAGACGCATACTGAGGTATGTGAGGTCTACTTTGCATTGTGGACTATTCTATGAGACTGGGACAGAGATATGTGTACATGGGTACACAGATGCTGATTGGGCTGGTAGTATCTCAGATAGAAGATCTACCAGTGGATTCATGTTTTCTTTGGGGAGTGCTGCTGTGACTTGGAGCAGCAAGAAGCAGCCTACGGTTGCTCTATCCAGTACAGAGGCCGAGTACAGAGGAGCTGCTATGGCAGCATGTGAGGTAGCTTGGTTGAGAAAGCTACTTGCAGATTTGGGTCTATCAGTGGATAGACAAGTTGTCATTTTCTGTGACAACATTAACAATATACAGTTGGCAGTCTTTCATGCTCGTATGAAGCATATAGAGGTCCACTACCATTTCGTGTCAGAGAGAAGGTCTTGGCAAGAGACCTTGACCTTGTTTATGTCAGCACAGAGGATCAGGTAGCTGACATCTTCACAAAAGCATTGGGTACAGAGAAGCTCCGCAGATTCAGGGCTTCGCTTGGTGTACATGAGATGGAGTTGAGCTCGAGGGGGAGTGTTGAGATATCGAGCTCGTCTAGTGAGGCGGTGGACACTGATGACCCGCCTGGGGGATAGGCCCCACACTTACACCACTGGCATGGTTGGTGAGATCTTTGGTGATATGTGGCCAATGGGATGACAGGCTGCGTGACAGCCATTCTAGAGACTGGCATAGTTATAGCGCCAGCTCATTTAGTCGGGTTCACACTATAGAGAACCCGTGTATGTATTTGGTTGAGTACCTTTCATATTGTGTGTACTCTTATCTTTGCACATGGTGTGTTGAGTGTTGAGTAGAGAAGAAGAAGATTTCAGCCTCTCACCTTGTGTGTTCTCTATTAGGGTTTTGTGAGTGTGTGTATGCTTGCAAGAGCTCAAGCTCTCTTCCCCCCTGCATCTTTTCAGTCCCCCATCCAGAGATTAACAAAGTAACAAAGTAAGTTGTAGATACACGTGTATGTGTGAACCATGAGATATGAGATGTGAAAAATTTAAGAAGCCCGTAGTAGTGAAATATGCAGGTAACATGCACGGGCAATGGGATGAAGGTGTGCCTATGTGTGTACAGCTGATATATCTGGCATGCCTTTGAAAGTGACCAATTTATGGTCATGGAAGTATTTGACCATGCTATAAAGATCTATCTGCTGGAAGAAGTTGCGACCTTAATTGAGATCAAAGACTACCCACTCCTTGGTTCTTGGCCTCTCCTCAAGGATGAGGATGATGAGATGGAAGAACCGATATGTGGTGAGTGACTATAGCAAGGTGAGAGAAAGGTTTAGAACCTTGGTGTAGTAGAGGTCATTAAAGTTCTTTATTTGGATCCGCATCTCCATGGTGGTGAGAGGTGTGGAGCCATGAATGTATGAAAAATTATAAGTTGGCCCCTTTTCTTTCCATGCACAGGAACTTGTGCTAAGACCCCCTTCTTTCCACTGAGCAAATAGGTGATCCATGTGTTGACTCACCAAGTAGATTTTGGCCATATTAAAGGGTATACTTACATGGCTATGGAAGTTGCCATGGAAAGTGAGATCTTGTAAGTGGTTATGGAAGTTGCCTTGGAATGTGAGATCCTGCATGGGTATGTGAGGTCTTGTTCTTTGATAGACAAGGACACCCCTAGGTCCACATCATCTTCACTGGCTTATTTCTGAGTAGTTGGTGGTGGTACCTCATTGAGATTTGGCCCTTTATAGAATGATTCAAGTATAGGGGACTCATGGATATGAATAATGAGGTGGTTGAGTTGGGGGAGAAAGTCTAGAATTTGGGGTTAAATGGTGGATGAGATAAGGGCTTCCATGGAGGATGGTGTGGTCATATTGTTGATGGGAGGGTTACGAGTGGGAGTAGAGTTGGGCCAGTTGGAGGTTATGTTGGTCTTGAGCCTTCTGGTTCTGGTGAGTGAGGAAGGTAAGTACACGGGCGGTGGCACCCATGATGTCATCAAATTTAGCCCCATTGGAATTGAGGTGGTGGTTATCAAGATCCAAACCTCAACCATGGCTCCCTATTGGATATCAATGCTCCACCCTCATATTGTATTATCTAGCTCATGTTTATACAGCCTCCATTATGAGGAGTAGCCGTGGTTGAGTAGCTCAAGCACCAGGCATTCCCGTATTATTGACACGAGAAGGTAGTACCTGATGAGGTTAAATGGTGTAGAGACGACTTAAATTAGATTTGGCACACTATCAAATAGGCTACATGCTACACTGAATAGTTATTACATAATGGTCCACACATGGAGTAGGTAGACTTTACTCTTGGACACCCTATCCTAATATTGTGGGGCTCGAACGGGGCCCAAGATGAGCTTGGATGGTTGTAGCTACTGTGCAGTTATCCCACCTCTTAGGACTATGACCGTGGACCTACGAGATCATATCAGGGCCACCCCACGTATACAGGTCTATATAGATACACGACATCATCAGTGTGAGTTTACTCTCTAGCTTCTACTAGCATACAACCCCTATCTTAGCAGTTCCAGATCAGCCCCACTCAAGCTCCCTTCTCATAGGAGCACACAGATGTGAGAATTTGCCATCTATTATATCACTTCAGTAATACAATATTCTTCTCTATCTCTGTTATTATGCAATTTAAGTTTTTAAAGTTTTATGTTGTGAAAGATCCTAGTTCTTATGAGTGTTCTCTTTTATACACTACATGTTGTATTCTCTTACACTCCCTTCCTACTACAGAATTTAGATGTAGTGGTTAGGAGATGTAGGGCCCTTCACATGAGATCCTCGATAGACATTCGATGAAGTGACCCATCTAGCATCTCAATCTCCCATGAATTGTCAGTATTATGTTAGGACTCAATGTAGTGCAGGGTGAGAGGGAAATCCAAGCTGGTTGCACGGAAGGATGTGAGGCTAACCTTATCGATGAGGTAAGAGGCTACTTCGGGTAAATTAAACACGACATGACATTATTTTGTCGATGGGTATGTGACTCTTAAGATGTTTTCGAGGGGGGTTTTGACTTGGGCATGAATGAGACAGCCTTTGACAGTGCAAAGCATTTCAGTATCTAGGAAGCAAGAATCGTCCCTTATGGTGAGGGACCAAATGATCCAGAGGCCGCTTTTTAGGCTTCCCACATAGTGGTGATTATGTGGGTGTGATGCTGTCAGCCATGGTGTATGTGTGAATGCTCCTTGTATAATGGATTAAATTCGTAGTTTTAATAAGTAAGTGCATAGTCTTGGGTGAAGGGGCGTGGTGAGTTGGTTATGTTTGGAATTTGGTTTAGACTTGCCAAGTGGAAGCTCTTCGACTTTCCCGATGTGTTTTTTATATTTTTCCGAAGGTGGAAGCTCTTGGACTTTCCAGGTACTAGTGGACTAACTTGTGCTTCGCACGTATACAATTCCCCACTTGATATTTTTCAAATTCCTAGAATTATAGGACCTTGCCCCTCTTCCAAGAGTAATAGGAGCCTACCCCTCGAACCTCCAAATTGCATCTTGAACCCTCAAATTCTTGCCACATGGCAGCTTCGTAAAACTCTTCATATATATATATGTATATATTTATACATACATACATACATACATACATACATACATACATACATATATATATATATATATATTTATACATACATACATACATACATACATACATATATATATATATATAGAGAGAGAGAGAGAGAGTTACAGATATAGAGATAGTGTCAATTAGATGGATGGCTCGAGTGGGCCTAACCCGCCTACTATATATTTACTATATAATAAAGAAAAATACATATTTTAGATATTAAAATAATAAAAATATTTAAATATAATATTTATTTATTTACATAATAAATATATAAATTTATTCTATGTTATATATGCATATATAATATGCATATTTAATATATAACAAATTTATATTCATATATATATACACACTTATTATAAATCTATTATAAGAAATAAATAATTATGTTTATATGTATATCTATGTGTGTGTGTGTGTGTGTGTGTGCATATATATATACACACACACATAAATATAAACTTATAAGTTTATATTTATGATATATTTATTAACTTTATAATTAAATATTAAATATTTATAATTATTATATATTTATGAAAATATGTATATATATATATATTTGTTATATAACAAATAGATGTTTATTATGTCATAGTATGTATGCATGTCAAACCCATATGCATGCCTATCCTTCTACCACAAACATGAAGGTTTCTTTTTCTCCTATGGTACATCAACGTATTTGAAAACCTTGAAAAAAATAAACAAAGAAAATATACTATTTTTCTCCATGCCGAGCCTTTATATATATATATATATATACATATATATATACATACATACATATGCACACACGCACATACACTCTTTTTATATTCTTTATATAATAAATATAAATGTACATACATACATACATAAGCACACACGCACATACATTCTTTTTATATTCTTATATAATGAATATAAATGTACATATTTGTGATATGTTTATATTATAAATTTATATTTATTATATAAATATATGTATATTTATATAATAAACATATATATTAATTCTCTCTCTCTCTCTCTCTCTCTCTCTCTCTCTCTCTCTCTCTCTCTAGACCATAGATATATATATACACATCATATTGTTTATAGTATATATATATATATATCTATACATATATATATATTTATTTATATTTATATAAAAAAGCATGAATATCTTGATTTTATCCATAACATGTACATATTATAGCACCTCTCTCTCTCTCTCTCTCTCTCTCTCTCTCTCTCTCTCTCTCTTATTAGATTTATTGTAATTTAAATGCATTATACTCCTTCTATGATAAATGTGTGTGTCTGTGCACGTGCACGCGCGCGCTCATATGTATGTATATATATAATATAAATATATATATCTTTTTATAATAAATATTTATTTATTATAAAAAATAAGCATATTTAATATAAACACACACACACACACACACCCACGCACGTGCACAAGCACATATACACACATATATATATATATATATGTATTTAAATAATAAACATAAAAAGTATATATATGTGTGTGTGTGTGTGTGTGTGTGTGTGTGTGTGTAAATATTCTCTCTCCCTCTCCGCTATAGATATATACACAATATACTCTTTATATAATCTATATATATATGTATGTATGTATGTATGTATGTATTGCAATATTCTCTCTCTCTCTCTCTCTCTCTCTCTCTCTCTCTCTCTCTCTCCTAGATGGATATACATACATTATGCTCTTTATATAATATAATATGATATGTATGTATGTATGTATTTATATATTTACATATATTTGCTCACACACACACACACACATATATATACATACATACATCTATTTATATTTACATATATGTGTGTGTGTGTGTGTGAGCAAATATATTTACATATATTTGCTCACACACACACACACACATATATATACATACATACATCTATATCATATTATATTATATAAAGAGTATAATGTATATATATCCATCTAGGAGAGAGAGAGAGAGAGAGAGAGAGAATATTGCAATACATACATACTGTTATCCATCACAATTAATTATACGATTAATACGGATAAACGGTGTTAAACATAAGATTAAAGACTGTGTAATTCAGAAAGAACAAGCTTCAAGAGTAAAATATACGGTAAACACAGAACATGGCAAAGATTGCCCGAAACGGAACACACAGACAAGATTACTCCTCCTCAATAGCAGGCTAACCAGCACCACTTGACATTCCAGTGTATGATTAGTTGCGACTCTTCGTTAATGTGTACAAACCAGACCGCCCATTACACTTGGCACGCACGATGGACTCGGGAACCCACAATCTTCTGCTTCAATATTAATCTTCGTCTTCAGAGAGTAAATTAACATATTCCTGTATCGATGTTGCAGCCACAACGGCTCGTCGGTCTTCTTGTTGTCTGGTGTGCGAGGCCTTGGCGTACGAACCCGTGGATCTTGTTGCTCTTGCCAATCCTACAACCATTGTAATGGGTGCAGTGCTGAGGGGTCTACTCTGGCAGGCTCACCGCGAGTATCCGGTAGTCGGGCGAACTGGACATGTTGTAAGTACTTTTTCTGGAAAGAAAACCATTGGCCGCTTCCCACTAGGGTGGTTGCATCGGTAGATAGAGTGCTAACTGATGCGCACACATCTCTAACCAAAAGCATAGGCGTCTTCGTTCTTCCTTCAGCCTCCTTTCTCTCCTTATCCATTCCCATCCAAGTTGTCGTGCTCGACTCGTACCCCGCATTCTCCATCCTCCCTGCGGTCATCCCCTTTGCGGTGGCGAGCTCCTCGGATTTTCCCGTAGCACTACTAACTCTGATTGTAGATCCTGTATTCTGTGCTCTAATGCAACTGCATGCTCCCTCATCATTTCTAACTGTGGATTTGAGATGGAGCCTCGAGTGCCACAGAACAGGCTTTCTACTATCTGCATGTCAGCAGGTTTGATCATTTCAGGGATTACTTCCACCATCTGTTTTCCCTTATCCAAGGGTCTTTACACAAACTGACTTGCCTGGCACTTGCCATGAAACCAGAAAGGACTACTGCCAATGTCGATTCAGGTACTGCTGTGTTGCTGACTCCGAAGGAGGTGCAGCTCTGGTCGACCGTACCGGTCATTTCCCTAGTGCCTGTTTGCGGAGGCAACTGGGGTTGTTGCTACCATCGCAGCCGCATTTCTCTTTGGCCACCCACTCCTTCTTGATCATCATCTTCATCGTCTGGTTGTGGGGGTAGTGAATCCCGACAGAGTGGTTGTACAGCTAATGTCCAAATCTGCAGTTGGCACTGCCATTCTTCCCGGACCTCTTCACCTGTTAACACAGCTACCAACCCATCCAATTGCTCCATATTCAAAGTAACAGCTTCTACACCTGTTAACACAGCTACCAACCCATCCAATTGCTCCATATTCAAAGTAACAACTTCTACACCTAGAGTTTGGTTAAGGACTGCCGCAAGTGCATTCTACACACTGTATCTCGCAATCTCCTGAGATACGCCTGTCGGTAAATTCTTCTTGTGCGGTCTGGGCGGTTCAGGTAGTTTGGAGTGCCTCTGCCCTTCTGGTTTGTACATCTCGTAGCCTTTCATTATCTACCTGCATTCGGGCCAACTCAGCTTCGAGTTCTTGAACTCTTTGGTCAGTTGTTGTCACCGCCGGCCCACTGCTCTGCTGCTCTTGTGAGAAACTGGGCACATGCTCGAAGATGTTCTGCTTGTAAAGTGAAATCCGAGGCTTCCTAAGGAAACCCTCTTGCGATTTGTTCAGGCCTTAGCGGAACGGTTGCCATAGTCTTGCGGCCTCTGCCTCTGCCTGTGTGCTAGGTGTCAGCACAGCTGCTGGTGCCGTGCATGGCGCATGGACTCTCTCCACCTTTTATAAGCAAAAGACCCTGCCTCTGAAATCTTTCTTTTCCCTAATTCAATGAGAGGCGGTCGAGAACTAGGAGTTACCGATGCCTGTCTTTCCGAGACTTCTGCTACTTCAGCTTCTGCGCCTCGACTAGTCGTAGCTTGTTCATGTGCTGACGACTGCGGGGGGTTTCCTCGGTCTTGCAGTGTTGCCCAAACCTCCACCTGTTGCTCTAAACTAATGGTGGTTGCCACCACCACCACCTCCGGAGTTAGGTTGGGTAATCTACTCATAGGCACATAATGCTCAGGGTCTGGAAATAAGATAGTGAGAAATTGTCCCAACTTAGAGTTGCCAGTGGCGTTTCTGGCGATTTGCGCTGCCACCCGAGCTGCTTCCTGTCGAATCCTCAGCTTCAAAACTTTGGCCCATGCCACCGGCCTGGACTCAGCTGTATATTCAAATAGCCTTTGGCCTTCACAGAGATGGTATAAGTCTTTGCCTGCATCCAAATCGCTTCCAAGAACCAGCGATACCCTTGGCGCCGCAGGTGTTCTCAAGAGCAACCCATCAATTTATATTCAGACCCATTTGGCTCCAAAGACGCACTCCATCACCTCTCCAGAAGGGGTGTGTGCCACTATGGTGGTGCCATCCAACGGTAGGAATAGGGTGTGGTGCACCCTCTCCTTTGTTAGTATACAGCGCTCTCCTCTGAGGTGCACCACATCCCCTCGCAACTAACTCCTATGCAAGTGAAACAGCTAGGGGATGGACAAGGATTAATGCCTAGTCCAGTATATCGAGAACTCCTAGAGGCGCATCTGGTGAAGCCATGCTGCCAACTGGTCATCCACTGGAGCTCGCAACTGCTTCACATGGATGAACTGAATAGGTGTCATCACCATAAGCCTTTTGGAAGGAACCTGCGACTACACAGATATTGTTGGAGGTTGGAAGGGGGGAGAAGTGGGGAAGCAAGACGGCAAAGTGCAAAAGCGTGGCGAATCAAGTGAATGTGCAAACTGCTTTTCTTGTTTGTTTTGAAAGAGCGCCCCATCATAGAAGCTACACCCTTTTTGGCATCATAACTACTCCCTTCCGACCATAATTGGCGTGTATTACTCCCAAATTGAATACCTAATAATTGTTCTCGAACCGGGGACTCGCTGATGACCTGGCACCTCAAAAGCCACCCAATTTGCCGCCACTTCTTCATTAATGGGAAACGGACACCGCAAATCTTTTGCATGATAAGGCTGTGCAACTAGAACCCATTAACAGTATGCGGTAATAACCGACCTTGTATATTCGTCAGCTGCTGCTGGAAAGCATTTCCTATATCTTCCACCTCTGACTGGACTGTAAACAAGTGTGCATCAGGAAATTCATCTTCCACCCCCTACTGGCAATTCTCCATTATCCAGTCTGGACAAATAATCGGCTATATAACATGCTGACTGCCTGGTCGATGCACCACAGTGTACTCAAATTCCTATAACAACAGCACCCATCATGCTAATCTGCCCGTCAGATTTTCCTGCTTCACCAAGTACAGCAATGCAGAATGATCCACATGAAAAATGAATGGACGCCTAAGCAAATAATGTCGAAATTTCTTCACAGAATACATCATCCCAAGACACTCCCATTCTCTCACTGAATAATTCTTTTTAGCATTAGACAACCGGCGACGACTGGCATAAAACACAAGCCAAAACCACCCATCCACATTCTTTTGCATCACAACACTGCCTATTGGCGGTATCTGAGGCATCCACAAAAACATGAAATTCCTACTCCCAATCCGAGGGCATCAACACCGGAGCTTGTGACAATAATAACCGTAATCTACGATATGCCATATCGCAATCAAGAGTCCACTGGAACTGAAACTTTGGAATATGGGTCATCGGATTTAGCGGTACCGCAATATGGGCCAACAACCAGAGATGTCTTCCATGCCATCTGATTTGCCCCAAAAATCGACTGACTTCCCCTGGATTACGTGGTGCACACGCCTGCATAATAGCTGCCACCTTGCCAGGATCCACCGCAATGCCATCCTTAGAAATGATATGGCCCAGTAACATGCCACTTTTTACCACAAACACACTCTTCAACGGGTTGAGGCTCAACCTAGCCTCTCGGCATTTCAGCAAACATAACCGCAAATGCATCAAATGCTTACAGAATTCACTAAATCTGTTTCTCGAAATTCCTTTCCTGCAACAGTACTCCTTTATGTCCAACTCGGCCAATCCATCAGGAACTTTCTGATTATCCCCGCCTTTTGCCTCACTTCCGGCCTCCTTCTCGCAGATTGGTACCCTTGTTGTATTTCTTCAATATCAATAACACAAAGTGACACCATATCTTCATTAATTGCCAGAAACTCTGCTTCCTCATCATCATCCAATCCTTCTACCATATTGACGGTTTCTGCAATGATTGGTTTGGCAAATGGGCACTGCTCTTCCAGAGTTACTTTCACTTTCTTCTTCCCCCTGCGGAGTGTCAGCACATTTGTTTCCCAATTATGCTTAACTTTCGCTTGCCGGAGCCAAGGCCATCCTCCCAGGCAACAAATTAAAATCAGTTTGCGCTCCTTCCATATCCAAAACCACTAAGGACAAACAGAACTGTATTCCAACCAACTCCACCACCATATCCCGTAAAATTCCTAGAGGATGCACCCGTCTTTGATTTGCCATTCGAACAAGAAAAGGTGCTGCCTCCCATTGCATTAAGTCATACTTCCGGCAAGTAGCGGTGGTTATAATATTGACTCTAAACCCACCATCCAACAGCACTTGATCAATCAGATGTCCTCCATTGCTCAATCCGCCATGTTGGCTAATGTTTTCCGGTATGTCCATTCCCGTTGTGGTACTCTCTGGCCCCACTGGAATTACTTCCTCCGCTTTCCCGAACAGGACCCGCACTATGCCCCACTTCAAAATAAACTGGCGGGCTAGTTGGCAACCCAAGTGGACAATTCATGCCTTACCGCCTCCTGCTATGGCCAGTCAATAGGATCCTTGTCTACAATATCTTGTGCCTTCACCTTGGCACCGGATCTGGTTACAATATTGACTGTCGAGGCTCCATCTAATGCAACCAACTGCACCATACTGACACTCGACGCCTTTCCTACCGATTTTACTTGCTTTTCTGCCTTCTGGGCATCGTACGCTACTCCCTCCGGACATTCCGATCACCAATGGCCCTCCTCCAGGCAAAACAGACAAGTTTTAGTGCGCGACGTGGCACCGCGACCTCAACCTCTTCCACCACCTCGTATACCCTGGAATTCCTGCCTGCCCGGCGGTGGCTGGGCAAAAGACACTGTCGGGTCAGAAGATTCTGTACCCTGCCATCCGCCTCTACCGACCTTCCATGCTCGACCATTATGATGGCAATCTTTCGTATTATGGGTAAAAGATTTACAATTGTCACACCAGCGCTGATTCAAAGCACATTCATGCGCGGGGTGACCAATGCTCCGCATGATGCTCATGTTATGGTCTTTCCCATTCTTTGACCCTTTCTTGGACTTATGGGCTTCCTCATCCTCTGAGTCCTCACTGTCATCCGAATTAGACTCCGAATCATTCTCAGAATCTTCACTGTCACTTTCCTTATGCTTTCCTTTTTCGGTTTTCTGCTTAATTTTACTGCCCTTGCCTTTCCCATAAGTGTCTAATGAGCGGCCTGCCCTGATTGCTTGCTCAATGACATCCTCCAAGGGTGCAGTTACCATATCTACTATGGCCATTGCCATTCGCAAATCCTTTGTGAGACCTGTCACAAAATATGAACTCAACACCTCCGAGGGTTGGTCTCTGAGCCGCCTGGAACCCTCTTGCAACAAGATTCGGAAGCAGGCTGCATAATTCTCCACATCCTTTCGGCCATATGCTGTCATGTTGGAAGATGGTACACATATTAATGCAATGTTAGATGAGAGATGCTTAAGAAAAGAGTTTCATGTGTTCAAAATTCAAGGTGCATCAGATTGGAAAGGAAAGTCACTCAAGGACACTTGGTGCTTGATTGGGAGAAATGATGTGTGGCATCAGAAGTATCCTACATTGTTATCTCTAGCTCAAATTGTAATGTTGCAATGCAGTAGTACTACAATGTGTGAAAGAGGTTTTAGTGTGCAGAACATTATCAAAAGTAAGTTGAGGAATCAATTGGAAACCAAGAGCATGGATATATTAATGCGCATATCTATTGAAGGACTGCCACTCATGTCCTTTGATTTTACAAATGCTATTAGTTTATGAAGAGCTGGAGCAAAGACCTCAAGACATGTTTATTCACATGTGTCTTGGGATATCTCACTGAATCAAAGTTCTTAAAAAATGTTATGTTTTTTTATTAAAGTGATTGCCAAACTTGATTGTATCAAATTTACTATGTAATGTTTTAATGCAACATAGATTCCATGATCATTCATCTTTGTACAATTTTTAATTTTTCAATATAAAGTTTTTTTAAGTTTAGTTTTGATATGAAAAGGTTTTGTGGTCTTGTATCATTGAAGTAAGAGGTTTTTTCTTGAGAATATTGAAACTTGCAATTTTAAACTCTTAAAAATTAAATTTTTGAGGGTTTTTTTGGTGCAAATCAAATTTGGTTATACCTGCAAACTTAAACCCAGTTATCCCTACCGGCTCTCCCCAAGTGGGAGCCATAACTTTTGAGAAATGTGTTACCTTCACTTATAGATTGTCAGGAAAAGGACGTTGGCGATGCGTTGAGCTTCACTTGCCCTAGGACCTGTTCACACGCCTCCCACCTGAGCGACCTCCAGTGGGCGACCTGAGGGTTGCATCTTCTCCCCGGTTGCATCTTGCTAGCGGTGGTTTTGCTGGGAGAGGTGTGCCGTGCAGCCTAGCAGGGCTTTGAGCTTGCCGAGACGGATGCTTGCTTTGTCGACTTCCGTTTTTCTTATTTTCGGGGAACTAGGGGTTGCCGGTTTTCATCTTTTCGGGGAACTAGGGGTTGCCGGTTTGTCGTCGGTGACCTTGCAGGTTCGTCGATGGCCTTGTCGATGCTTGGCCCTTGACAGTGTGGTCGGCGTCTTAGTGTGGCGTTGCGTTGATCTTCTTCCGGGCAGGGGCGGTGTGGTTGTGGGGCCGCTGGGTCTATTGCAGCCACGGTGTTGTGCGAAGCGCGCCGGTTTAATCCTGTTGTCGGTTCGGGTTGTTGGTGAGGTCGGCGGGCGGTGTTGTGGGTCCGGGAGGTTCCCGTTGTGGTGGGCCCGATTCGTAGCTCTGCCACACTCTCTCTCTCTCTCTCTCTCTCTCGTGGGCCCGACAGGTTGTCTCTTGGTGCTGTTTTTGGCGGATCAGAGCGGACTTCGAGGGGCGCAACTCTCTCCCCCGCACTTACCTAATGCGTCCACAACTGCCTTGGCTCCCACCCAAGGATAGTCACGGCGTCGTCGGCGTGCAGCTGGTGGAGAAGGGGGTGGCACCAGCACTGCATACGGGCAGGAAACGGTGGAGCTATTCTCTCAGCAGTGGCGACAACAGCGGAGATCATGGGCGGGAGAAGGTGGTGGCAGCGATGGCAAGTGGTGAGCAGCGACAATGAGAGCACGTGAGCAACCATGGCATGTGGTTGAGCTACCTGGGCGCACGTAGGGGCAGGCCTGAAATTTGATACCCATTTTGGGCGTCATCGGACAAATTTGGGCATCAAATACACCTTGCATAATGCTCTAAGGTGTCAACAAGAAATCTTACCAATGGGACTAAGGCGTCAAAAGAAACCCTATAAAAACCCCTAAGGAGTCATGGGTTACCAATGGGACTAAGGCGTCAAAAGAAACCCTATAAAAACCCCTAAGGAGTCATGGGTATATATATATATATATATATATATATATATATATATATATATAAAATTAATAGCGAGTCATGGACTCATGAGAATTGAACTCGTTACTACCTCATGCTAATATGCTATTTTTAAGCTTGATTTTTTAAGGCTTTTAACTATCGTTATCTTGATAACGTGTCCACCTGTGGGCCGTAGGTGTTTGGGGCTAGAGATAGAGATCGATACATAAGGCTTGAAACCTTGAAAATTACATCAGGGCATCATTTGATGCCTTGAAAATAAGGGGAAGACGTCATTGGATTTTTTATGAAGCCCAATACTAGGCATCAAATTTCAGGCCTGCGTAGGGGGCTCCATTTGTTTTTAAATATAATATTTTTTTTAAATAAGGGGATTAAAACAAGGGAGGGAGCAGAGAGAGAAACTAGGGGCTTTGTGCATGTATATGGGGGTGGGTGCGCCTGTGCATGCGAGAGGGTGTGCACGATGTACAAGTGCATGTGCACATAGGGGTCCACGTGCATGTATAAGTGTATGGAGTACATGTGCATTATGCACGTGATTGTGCACGTGCGTTATATACATATGAGTGTGTGTGATGCATGTGGGTTGTGCAAGTGAGTGCATGTGTGTGGTGTACATGCATTGTGTATTCGCGTATGTCAAGGGCACGTGCATTGTGTAAAGTGTGTGCACGTACGTGGGGTGTACATGTCTAAGTGCATGTGCACATGCGTTGTGTAAGTGTTTAATGCATATGCATGGGGTGCACATATGCAAGTGTGTGTACACGTATGTTGTACAAGTGGGGATATGTATTGTACAAGTGTATGCATGTATGTGGGACACACATGTGGAAGTGTGTGTGCATGTGCGATGTGCAAGTGTGGATGCACATCGCACATGTGGGTGCACGTACACTATGAAAGTGTGTGCACATCCACAGGGTACACATGTATAAGTATTATGTGCACGTGCAATGTGTATTACGTGTGGGTGCACATGCGTTCACGCTTTATCTTTTAGGTTTTGGTGTTTTTAATCATTCTCAGTAAAGGTAAATCTACACTTGAGTGGGGGTGCTACTTTGCATATGTATAACAAGAGTGGTGTGGGAGGCATGGCCTCACTCACTTAGATTTATCATTTAAGGGTGCGTTTACAGGGGCCTAGGGCACGAGTTTCTTTGATCTTGGCACCCAAATGTAGTGTTTTCCTTTGTAGAAATCCTTGTGCTTCTAGCAATTTCATTGGGACCAATCAAAGTGTCGACTATACTGGGGCGTGTTTGGGTACTGAGGCCATCACTTGGGTCTTTTTGGCTTAAGAGGTGGTGACAAGGTTTTTGGGACCCAAAAAACAAATGGGTTCCCCTTGTAGAAACCTTGGGCTTCTAGCTGCTTGACTAGAATCTAGTGAGACTTGGGCTTCTAGAATCTAGTGATGAGAGTGGCGCAGCTTTGAATGAGGGTTGTCCCACTTGGCCGCTCTATGCTCCAGGTTAGGTTTTGGGCCAAATAGTGGCTATCAGGTCTTCAAATCAGCCTTGGCTAGCCAAGGTACTCTTGGGAGTGCACACTCCTATTTAACAACCTCCCCTAGAGTCCGTTGAGGTTGACGTTTAGGGGGGTGTATTCACCTCACTATCAATGAGGTTTTGGATCTCTAATAGGGTTGGAAGGGGTGGATGACATGTTGAGGGCAAGCGAAGTGTTGTGTGTTAGAGGTTATCTGAAGTGATGGTGTTGAGAGTGGGGGAAGTGTTGTGTGTTAAGAGGTTATCTGAAATGATGGTGTTGAGAGTGGGGGAAGTGTTGTGTGTTAAGAGGTTATCTAAAATGATGGTGTATGGTCAAGTGACAAGGCTCGGGATGTTAATACTTTAATATAACCTTGTTTATTATTACCAAAGGTACGCTTCCTTCGCAAGGGAGCTCGATTGTTATGATTCTTCTTCGCTAGCTGTTGTAGCCTGTTGCTCATGATGTAAGGGGCCGTGATCTATCCCCTTTTGAGGATGGTGCTATTTGTCATTGTACATGTTGTTGCAGGGGTCACATAAGATGTAGGTTTAGATCCAATGAGAATCTCCACTTCAAAATAACTGATGATCATGGATTGGGAATTGTTTTACCATGGTGATGGTCACTTTTGCAGACAAGGTCCATGTCCCCCAAGATAAAACATTACGGCTAGCCTTAGTAATGGTCACTATAGATAGTGTGAGGGATGGGTAAAGAGGTCCAGGTCTCTCAAGACAAAACATTGTGTCTAGCCTTGGTGTCCGCCATGCATCTAGAGATGGTCTTTTTGGGGAAACTCTAGCTCAAGGTGAGTAGGTTCTTTTCAGCCGCATCTTGAGGCATGCCCTCTATTTTTCATTGTCAGCTTTTCCTTTCTTTCCTTTTTTCTTATGGATTTCGAAGAGAATGTTCTGGGTGAGAGAGCCATAGTAGTGCTTTAGCTTGTTATCAATGAAGTACCCTTTCATCATAACCCTCTATATTTACTACACCTTGAGGACCAATTTCTATGACTTAGTAGTAGTAGGAACCTTGGCCTCTTTACTTAAGTTTCCGTTTGGTGTGTTCTTGACACTGTATATAAGCACCATGTCTCCTACCTTCATGTATTTGTCCTTGAGTTGGTTATCAAACCACTGCTTATGCCGTAGTTTTTTAACAATCAATCCATAAGCGAATCGCAGTCTTTGCTATGTACTAAACACATGCCCCCACCAAGGCCTTGTAGGCAATTACCCCTTATGAGGCTTAGAATGGCAAGAAGCCCTCTAATATGGTTTATTTACGTGTTTTTGGTTGTCTTGCTTATACTCTTATGCATGAGCAACAACGCAAATGCATTTTTATGAGATACAGCTTAGAAAGTCAAGGGTATAGACTCTACCATCTGACCACACAAAGCGGATACAACTCAGAAAGTAAAGGGTATAGACTCTACCATCCGACCACCAAGCGGATTTTGGTGAGTAGAGATGTTGTCTTTGTTGAGAATTTAGTTCAGCCCACACTTTATATAAAAAAAATAGAAACATGTAAGTGCACATGACATTTTGGATACACTCCTACCTTTGTACAATGTCTCGCAACATCTATATGTGGAGCAAATGAATGCTTAAAAAGCTATTGTAAATCAGTCCACTAGCTGAAAATCAACTCGAATTTTAGCTCATAGATCAGCCTTCTCATGAGGCAATTGTGGACGACGCAGTGTGGATGATGGAAGGGCAGCCCAAGGGTATATGCCAAAGTGGCTAGTGTAGACATTACGGGACATTAAATTAGCTACTCCTTTACCTCACCTAATTTCTCTTGAAGAGATGTTGAAAACTGTATGCGGTGTGATGATGGTATCATAATGTTGCAAAATCAAAGTACATAGGGAGGTTGATTACATGGTTTGTTCTTGAAGACTGTAGGCCTATTGCTACACCAATAGAGACAAGTGCTAGGCTTAGTCTTCAGGATGAAGGTTCTAGGCCTATTGCTACACTAGTAGAGACAGGTGCTAGGCTTAGTCTTCAGGATGTAGGTGAACCATTTGATGCACCACTTTATCAGGTGGATGCCTCATCTATCTATGTAATATAAGGCCATACAATCAATTTGGAATCTCCTAGTTGAGCACGTTTATGCAGAGTCCCAAAAGTAAGTACTGAGTCCCTTGGCCTATTCTATGCTAAGGGGGATGATTTTCAGCTACATGCTTTCAGTGATTCCAATTGGGTTGGATGTTAGGACACATGAGTATCCACTACTGGATTTTTCTTTCATCTAGGTGATTCATGTATATAGTGGCCACTTTGAGCTATGAAGCGAGTACAAAGTAGCTCCACTTTGCGGTGTGAAGCTAAGTATAGGGCAGCTTTTACAGTAACTGTAGAGTGTATATAGCTCATATGCTTTTACAATAATTGTAGAGTGTGTATAGCTCATGTGCATTTATAGTAATTGTGGAGTGTGTATGGCTCATATGCTTTTTAGTAAATCTTGGTGTTGGATAGCAGCCCTCCACCTCCATCTTCACTAATAGCCAAAGTGCATTAGCTGTGTGAGGAACCCACTGTTTGATGCTAGCACAAAGCACATTGGGATGCATTATCATTATGTTAGGGAGAGGTTAATTGTATGAGAGATTAGCATGGCTTATGTCTCTACATACGATAATGTGGCTGATGTTCACAAAGGCTCTCTTACAAGAGAAGTTTGAAGCGTTTTATAAAGCCTTGGGCTTATTGCCATTAGGGGATTGATTAACCAAATGATCCTTGTAGATGTTCACATCGTCACTACAAGGGATTTTGTAGATATTTCTATGATAGTGATGTGTGGATGTAGGCTAATAATGGGCCATGGTACTTTTTCCCTCTTTAGGTTCAATCTCATCAATCTCCT
Organism: Cibotium barometz; assembly: GCF_041138505.1. Taxonomy (NCBI): domain Eukaryota; kingdom Viridiplantae; phylum Streptophyta; class Polypodiopsida; order Cyatheales; family Cibotiaceae; genus Cibotium; species Cibotium barometz. The sequence continues at coordinate 43,463,468 of NC_141048.1, read as the reverse complement.
TTGAGTGTTGTGCTTCTGTCTATCTCTTCTTGCTTGTTGTATCTGTGTGTGTTGTTACCTTGATCTCCACTTCAACAAGATACCATTTTCATCTTTCACACTGCCTTTTCACGTGGGATTACTTGGCATTCCTTTTTCCATCTTGCAATCCTCACTACTCATGTGAGATTTGTACCGCCAACAAACCCACCTCTAACACCTTCAATCACTACTACCATCATCATGCAAGACTAGCTAGTGGCTTTCTTCCTTCCCTCATACTTATGCTCTAAAGAGCGTGTGCGTGTGCGTGTGCGTGTGCATGTGCATGTGCGTGTGCGTGTGTGTGTGTGTGTGTGTGTGAGAGAGAGAGAGAGAGAGAGAGAGTGTGTGTGTAACATCGGATACTTTATCAAAGGAGCAACTTGTGGAGTACGAACACCCAAAGCAGCTCTTCTAGCCTGACAACCTAGAAGGAGGGAGGAGATAATCTTATGCTCTAAAAAGTGTGTGTGTGAGTGATATACTAGCATTTCCAGTAGAGAGAGAAAGAGAGAGAGAGAGAGAGAGTGACTACTTTATCAAAGGAGTGGATTATGGATTACCAACACCCGAAGAAGCTCTTCTAGCTTGACAACATAGAAGGAGGGAAGACACAAGCTTCCCCAATGTTGGAAATAGGGTTATAGGAATGCACACACACACTGTGGAGAAGCTCAAGGGAGCACACAATGAGATGATAGATAGATAATGAATGTGTGATGTACAAAGATGATAAGTATACCTTAAGATGGGTGTATACTAGCGCGGGGGGAAAAACCTCCTAAAGAGAGAAAAAATGCTCTGGTTCGTCACACACAACACTACCAAATATGGCTACAAATCCCCCCTAAGAGATGTGAACAAGGGGTGAGCTAGCACTAAAAGTATAGAGATGTGTCACACTCTTTGGACTATGAGAGGGAGCCCAGACTAATCCCCAAAGGAAGAAAGTTCAAAGATTTGTGAAAAGCTTCAAACTTCTTACGTAAGAGAGCCTTCGTCTCGTGAATAAATCTACCATGCTATCCTCTGTTGGCACATAAGCCAAGCTGATTTCCTCTATTGGCACATAAGCCAAGCTGATTTCCTCTGCTAAGCATCTCTCCCTAACATAATGATAATGCACCTCAATGTAATTTGTGTGAGCATGAAAAACTAGATTCCTCGCAACAACTGTTGTAGTGCTCTAACTGTTAGTAAAGATGGTAGTGGGGCTAAGGACTTTCCAATACCCAAATCAACAATAGGGTGTCTAAGCTAAACACACTCAACTCTAGTTGAAAATGCTACCTTGTACTCAACTTCATAGCTAGAAGTGGCCATAGTGGGCTGCTTCTTACTGAGCCATGATATACATGAATCACCAAGGCAAAAGCAAAAACCATTTGTGAACACTCATGTGTCGTAACATCGAGCCCAGTCTGAGTCTATAAATGCATGAAGCTATGATTTACTCCCCTTTGGATAAAACAACCCAAAGTGCTTGGTGCCTTAACTTAAGTAACGAAAAACCCGTTTGATAGACTGCCAATGCTTTATGCCTAGGCTATGCGTAAATCTGCTCAATACTGAGACCCCATACTGAATGTCAAGCCGGGTGTTACATAAGAAGATAAAACATCCAATAGCTTCTTGATATAGGCCAGCATCAAAAGGGTCACCTACATCTTCAAGACTAAGTCACAAACTAGGTTCCATAGGTGTAACAATAGGTTTACAATCTCCAAAATTGAACCTCTTCAACAATGCCTCTATGTATTGTGTCTACAACGTAACAATGCTATCATTACACTACCGAAACTCAATTCCCAAATAATAGTGCAGTGAGTCAAGATCTGACATTTCAAAAGACCTCTCTAAATCAGCTACTATAAAAGGTGAAATATGATCATTATTAGGGCCTGTGAGTAGCATGTCATCAATGTATAGCACGATGGACTGTTAACCCATTCCTAGGGTTAACAAGAGCTACTGCCATTATCTTACATCAAGGAGTCAAGGTAGATATGCCAAAAGACCATACATTCAAGATATGAAGCAATGGTGTCCAAATCTACAACTTGGACGGGCGCCCGTATAATGGTCCTATGCAATACTTATGGGTGGCAATTCTTGCTTCAAGAGCGTGTGGTAGTAAGTTACGATGAAGTCTCAAGTGATGTACTTCATGGATATATTATGAGAGTAGTCATTGTAATAGCATTAGGCCTCTTATGAGCCTAAAGTGCCCGGCCGGCTAGTTTAAGTGAGTGTGAACACTTATGGCCATGTATATAAGTGAATATCTCTCATAATACAAAGAACACTCCCATTGTGCAATAGAGTCTTACACTTGCTAATATCTTTCTAATCCATGCTAGTGAGTGTGTATGAGTGAAGTGAGGTGAGAGGAGGGAAGAGTACACGTAATACAACGTGGCTATGTGACAACGCTCATGAGAGGCACGGTGGAATTGCTTCTCTCAAGGAGTTGTGGAGTTTGGAGACCTCAAGGGTTACGAGCTCAGCCATTGGAAAGATCCTCACAACGACAGTTGCGGTTTACCAAGGTAATCTTCTTGTTGGATGTGTTTCGGAAGGGAGTTTGGGTGAGCCATAACATTTTTGGCACCATTGTTGGGGAGCTATCCCTTGGCTTTTTCCATCATTTTTCTCTAATCTATGCATTACCCATTGCCCATTATCTTGATTAGTGGTTACCATGAAAAAGATGTAGTTTTAATAGATATTTGTGTGTGATTTTGTGAGAAATAGCTCTCTTTTTTGTCCTTTGAAAGAATGATTTTTTGGCTTAAATGTGTTGTTTTGTTAGTTTAAATCTAGTTTTTAGTGTGTTAAGTGTGCACATAGAGTGTGTTAGGTTCAGTTTTCATGCATTGCATCAAACAATGCAATGCATTGCAATTTTGTGATTTTTAGCTCTCTTTAAAGTTAAACATAGAGCTAAAATCATTAATTTTTGTTTGATTTGTGTGTTTTTTATTTGATTTATATACATTAGAGTGTTATAAAGTATCAGGAGTAGCTTAATCATTTAAAAGATTTTTTAAAAATATTAAAAAACTCTTGGAATCAACTAATCTTTCTTAATTGACTGGTTTTTGTCATTAAGGGTGATTAATCTAGTTCAAAAGGTTTTTAAAAAAAACTAGAAAATGTGTTTTTAAGGGTCAAAATTGATCATGTAAGAGATCAAAATTAGTATTTTTGAGTGTTTTAAGAGCATCTAGATGCATAAAAACACATGATTACATCAATTTCTTCATCAATTGGAGGAATTTCCCTCTCTTTTGCTTAATTTTGTATAAAGAGAAGAAACTAGAATTAAGAGTTTAATTAATTAATCTCTAATTATTAAATAATTTACACATTAGTTAATGCACATAGCTTAGCAATTTTGTGCTCTATCCAATGATGTGCTCAATGTTGTGAATTAATTAGTGATTAATGGTTAATTAGAGCCCTTACTTAGTTCAAAAGGGAGGAAAGATTAGTGGAATGATTAATCTTTGATTAATTCTTAACCAATTTTTTTCATAGCTCATTAGTGGCTAATGAGCATTAAATGAAAAGATGCCAATATGAGTTGTCAATTTGTCCATTTTGGGAGTCATTTAAGAAGGGTGTAAAGGGGTGTCATAAAAGTGTTGACTTTTTAATTCCAACTTACCTTTTTGGAAAAATGTCCATATCTCCCAAATTTTAAATTCAAAAAATATTCCCCTCCACACAAGGAAACTCAAATTTCCCTCTAGACTCCAAAATAATAATAATAATAATAAAATTCTGTGAAACTCCATTTCATGGCGTGAAACGTACCCTACTAGTTCACGTCATGAAACAGGTCAACGTATAATAATATTATTATTATTATTATTTAATTAAGTCCATGAAGCCCATTTCGTGTCGTGAACCACACCTGCTTCACCTTGTGGACCATACCCCCATGCGAAAAATAAATAAATTTAATTAAATCTATGAGATTCATCTCACATTCGTGCCCTCTGTTTTATGGACGTGAAACAGGTCCGTGGGCAAAAAAAAAAGTCTAAAAAATAGCCTTGTTTGGAGGCTATTATCTCCTAGACTATGAGTCTGATGAACGTGTTCTAGTGCTCATCGGAAGGCCGGGATCGAGCTCTTCGAAAATGATCATGAGCGTCCAAGGGTAAAATCAATCATTTTGGCCTCCGACCAACAGCCTCATGTGCCCTAATCCCACATGTAAATGACCCTAAGCCCATGTGCCTAGGCCCATCCCATGTGCATGTGCATCCTAAGCCCAACCCGAAAATCGAGATAAAAAACAGACCTAGAGAAAGTTATAATACTCCAAAAATACTACAATTGTCTCATACAGTGCTTTTCCAAATTCCTTTTGGAACACATTCAAAAATGGACTGCGAAACAGGAAAAATCTTTCCGATTTTTTTATCTTGAGACGATGAAAATAGGTTTTGCGACCTCTTCCATCTAGGATGCTACTGGCATGCACTTTTTCCGGAAAAGTTCATCCTAAGGGCATTCACATGCGCTTTTGAGATCTCGGCTTTCATCTAGGACACTAATGGCACGTAATTTTTTCGAAAAAAATATCTCAAGTTCACATGCACTTAGCGCCTATGCAAATCAAGGCAAATGGATACTCGTTTGATCCAAAGAAGGGTGTACGAGGCCTCTTGAGGTTGTAACAGGCTGTTAAAAAAACATAAAAAGCAAAAAAAAAAAACATGCATGCTTGCTCGTTAAGGAGTAATTGGCAATGTCAAGATATGGCAACAATAGAGGGATTACGTGAGCTCACACCCAAACTGAACCCAATGGCTAATATCTTCGAGCCATTCAAATCCATGCCCCAAATACATCTCCCAATACCATTTTCCATGTTGACAACAAGCGTATCATCGGGTTTTACATCCCCTATCACATCAATCCCTCTGGGATTTGGTCCCTTACCTAGCACTACCACAAGACCTAGACGGTACCGACCCTTTGCAACCCCTAAATTCCCAAACCTTGGACATATTGACTAATCTAGGAAGGGGGGTTGCCCAAGGACTGAATAAGGTCCTAACCACATTAGCACCCACACACGGCCTTAGTGACTCACCAAACAACACAACCATACAGATTTCCAAATCATGGACAAATACGATGGAACAACTGATTATGTTCAATTCATGCAAATGTTTGAACAGAGATGTGAAGCCTTTGAAAATCCAAATTGCCCCACCAAGGTACATGCATTAAACCTTAGTGGAAAAGGCTAGTCAATGGTTCATCACATTGATACCAGCAATTAAAACGAATTTCAAGATCTTGAAAATAACCTTTATCCATAGCTTTTCAAGACAAGGTGATCGGTGGAGTGCAGCAAGAGAAATTGAGCAAAAACATAATGAAACCATTAGAGATTTTATCCTTATTCAGATAAAAATCTTGGACTCATGATGTGAGCCATGGGAGAAGCTAAATGATGCTCAATTGAAAAGATATTTCATGATGGGCATAGAACAAAACAGCTTACACAACTTGATCATTGTATCCAATCTAGAAACATTTGATCAATGTTGTAAAGAAGTAATATGTTTAGATAACAACATGATGAAAAATGATAACAATATGATATGTTCCTCATCATCAAAACCAAGTGAAGAAAAGACTAAAGAAAAATTAATCTCGGAATTATTATTTACTGAATTCTATACAGCATTGCTTAAAAACTTTGAAACAGAATCTCCAAGAGAGGATGAGCTCCCTCAAAGCCAAACATCATTAATGCCTCTCAAAGTGATGGGTGAAATGCCTTGTGTTCATTGCCATCACTACGTCCATCCCAATCCCCAATATGTGTACAATAGGCCTATCTTTATGTATTACATATATTGCAAAACCTTTGGTCACAACACACTTCAATGTCCCAATTCACCTACCATTAACTCAATATATGTACTACATATATTGCAAAACCTTTGGACACAACACACTCCAATGTCCCAATGTCCCAATTCACCTACCATTAACTCAAAACCTCCATCTCCTGTGCCCCAACCAAACACAGTTTAAAGGGTAGAAATTAATCAAGAAGCAGTTAAGCAAACACTTCAGTGCTTCTATTGTCATGGACTGCACAAAGTGGCAAACTGCATAGTTTGAAATACTTCCATACATACTATCACTGACACTTTGCAAACAACCCATATGCGAACGATGTGGCATCGATCACATATTCCAAGGTTACCCAAGGCGAGTTGCTTCAATGCAGCCTATCTCACAGAATACAACTCTTAACATCTTGAGTGTGCAAAACCGGCAATTGTCCATGGTCCGCTTGAATGTGCTTACACGCTTGCAAGCTAAGGCACGAGAAACAATCAAAAAGAGTGCAAAAGAACACACTTCAAAATGGTTAGAAGAGCATGTTTTTTTATAAAAAAAAACCAAAAGATAAAGCAAAATCTTCTAAACCCAAGAAAAACAAGGGCCAACAAATTGTAAAAACAAAGGCTGAAATAAAGGACAAGGGAAAGGAAACTGTGGAGGACTTAACCCCAATAGAGCCAAAAGCTACACATGATGCAAATGCATCCACCTCGAAGGCTACCTCTCAAACCACAAAACTAACATGTGCGACACACAAAATAAAAGCCCGAAAGAAATTTCGTTCTTGTTGCATGGGCAAACATAATGAAAACTTGACGATCCAAGGAAAGTGAGAAGATGAAACAAGTTCTAGTAAATCAATTAGTGATGACAAAACAAGTTCTAACTCATCACTCAGTGCACCTCACAGTCCAATCAAGAAACTGTAACCCACCCAACCACCCCAATTGGAAAATCATGATCACATGACATATACGAAACGCAAAAAGCAAGCTTAGGAGTGTCATACAGAAACACCGATTGTGATTGAACCTCATAATGTCAAACCTAAAAAAGCAACCAAAATACAAAAACCGCAGGAGTATCGCTTCCCCTTTCAAGAGGAAGATGCCCTCCCTATAGACATAAACTCATCAAACCAAGGAGGGTCATCAAAGGAAGATTGCACAAAGGATTCAATTGAAACAGCATGTGAGGAATTCAATGAATCCCTTAAGAAATTTAGGCAATCTCTCAAATCCTCATTTGGAGGAGTGCTCTTCTCTCATGGTGAGGCTAGCATAGCTTCAACCGTTGCACCTTTAAAGGCTAACCATGAGTTATACCAGGACATAAAGTGCTACATAGAATAGGACTGTGAGGATTTGCGGGTTTCCAAACAGACCTTAATTAAGTGGTCAAAGAACCGAGTGTGCCATTGTACATATTGGGCACTATTGAAAAAGCTAAGAGCCAAGAAGAGTAGAAAAGTGAATGGAAATATGAAACCAAAACGGGATTTGAAGCTAAAATAAAATTGAAACATCCATGGTTCCACTTGAAGATTCTATCATGGTATGGTTAGATTTTCCTATGGTGGGCAATGATGTTAAGTGCAAATGCACATTGATTAGCCCTCGAGCTAGTCATAACATCATGAGACAATAGACAATTGGGTGTCATTAGAACAACCTAAAATCATCCCTAAAGACAACAGTCTTGCAAGAGCTACCAATGGACAAAACATTGAAGTTCTAGGTTGGTTTAGCTATGTTATTCAAAAAATCGATAGAAATGTGGAATTTAGATTCCATGTTATCCTAGATTCCCTTGAGTATGATGTCATCCTTGGTAAAACTTGGGTACGTGACTCATTATATTCAATTGATGAATCCATGCAAACAATCACCTTGAACACTCTTGCAAGCATTGTGAAATTGCTATTACGGAAGTAAGAGACCTTGGAGGAGCTAGAACTTCCAACACATCTTACTCAGAATATCCCTAGAATTATGGTTGGATTAGAACTTTCCAATAAAATCACCATAATCCAAGCACAGCTTTATCCAAAACGAGAGCACAATCTCATGACCCTCAAGTTAAGGGATTTGTTAGGTCAACCAACACTCAACGCTCATCCTAAGAAAATTCCATCCACACAAGACATCAACATGCCATGTTTGTGGTACTTTGAACAAACAATGTATATAGAATCTTACCCCCTTACGTGTAAGTTTTTTGTGGTTGAGTATGTGTTAGAAGAAGATTTGATCTTGGGTTGGGACATAAATGGACTATTGCTACCCAAGCACCACTATGCTTTCCTATGATGGTCAATGACACAAAGTTGACAATACCATACTGCACGAAAGAGGATCCAACCCTAATGGATTTCTATGATGCTGAACGCAAAAAGCTACAAGCCTCTTCCTCGGAAGCCCCTCTACATAAAGACCTACCATCTGCATCGATGCCCGACTCCAATAAAGCATCTACCCCTTCAATTCCATCCTCACCCAACAAAGTCCAATGCCACAACCTCGCAAATCAACAGCTATTCCTGAAGAAGTGCCCCAAGTGCAACCATCTATCTCTAAGCAGGAACTCAAAGGAAAAGCCTCAACCTTGACAACATCTGATCAACCAATCTCACCAAAGGATAAAGCTGCAAGCTTAAAAGCCTCAACATCAGTAGCCATCACTCCACACGAGACTAAAACCTCATCATCAACAATGCCCATGAGTCTCAAACCCACAACCTCAATGCCAACCAATGTGAAGGAGGATCCTAAACCTTCCACGTCATCCAAAAACAAAGCCCCACCACAACAACCAAGATCACAATATCTTATTGGTATCAAAATGCAGGTGGAAAAGTAGCTACTTGTAGTGCAAGGCTACGGAGGTGCCAATCCAATTTGGGTGCCTCGACAATCAAAGCCTCTTCCTCCTCAACGTAAAACTCAGAAGCAAAAGAAGAATAAAAGTACTCCACAACATCGACCACAAATGCCAATGCGAGTTTCTCAAAGAACACAAGCCACTCAACACTTGTGGGTACCAAAAAGGTTACTGTGCAAGCTCAAGGGTACTAACAAGATAATACCAAAGCTTTGATTCCCAAGCACATCAACAAGTGCCCAAGTTTGCTCAAAGAAGGAAGCCTCAAAGGCATTAACCATTAACTCCTAATGTTCATCAAAGATGGATGTATGTGCACGTGCTTCAAGAACAAAGATATTATGATGGCAATCCCATCATATGGTTTCCAAGATCGAACAAAGGGAAGAACGCTTCACCAACACCTTCAAGCCCAGCAGCTTCACCTAAATTTTGACAAGAATGGAGGTCCAAGAAACACCAAGCAAGCCACTTAAGCCCTCTCGTGCATACAACACATACACAAGAGCGTGCGTGTTCAGTTACCACAAATGGCAACCACCCAGAAGCTGTACCTACCGCCTCAACAACACTTGAGCCACAAATTCAAGATTCAATCCCCATGTCTGCAAAAAGGAGACTTATGAGCACATCAAGGACAAACTAACAATATATAGAAGGTACGCGGAAGACATAAGAACCTATTCTCTCAAAAAGGAGAGTAGCCACAAGAAGGCCAATTTTTGCAAATGATGAATGTCGATTCAATGAAACAGATGAGGAATTGAGAATCATAATATCATTCTAATGATTTTATCTACATTCCTCTAGATCTTTCATTCTCTTCTCTCCCATTTTTAACATCTCTTAGTTTCCCATCTAACACAAATCAAACGTAACTCTGCTTATGATTGCCAAACGTAACTCTGCTTATGATTGCCAAAAACAAAGTGAGCAAAAAATATAATCCACATAAAAACATGCTCACAAAAATATAAAAATGCAATCACTTGCAAAACCCCCGCCCCATTAAGAATTCCCTCTAGTCTCTAATCTTTTCATTTCCTAACTAGCCTTTTCTTGTCACTTCTAGAGGACCAAAGACCATTGAACGTCACTCCACATCAAAAGCCATCACCAAAACTTGTCAATTCTCCCCATACAAAGGTCTTCAACGCGATCACGAGGACGCGATCGACATTAGGAAAGGGGGAATGTTAACCCATTCTTAGGGTTAACAAGAGCTACCTCCATTATCTTACATCAAGGAGTCAAGGTAGATACACCAAAAGGTCATACATTCAAGATATGAAGCAATGGTGTCCAAATCTACAACTTGGACGAGCGCCCGTAATGGTCCTATGGAATACTTATGGCGATTCTCGCTTCAAGAGCATGTGGTAATAAGCTAGGAGATGAAGTCCCAAGTGATGTACTTCATGGATATATTATGAGAGTAGTCATTGTAATAGCATTAGGCCACTTATGGGCCTAAAGTGCCTGGCCGGCCACAGTTTAAGTGAGTGTGAACACTTATGGCCACGTATATAAGTGAATATCTCTCATAATACAAATAACTCTCCGATTGTGCAATAGAGTCTTGCTCTCTCTAATCCTCTTGCTATTCTCTCTCTAATCTAGTGAATGTGTGTCAGTGAAGTGAGGTGAGAGGAGGGACGAGTATACGTAGTGCAATAGAGTGTGAGTGTGTTAGTGAAGTGAGGTGAGAGGAGGGACGAGTACACGTAGTGCCATAAGTGAGTGTGAACACATATGGCCATGTATACAAGTGAATATCTCTCATAATGCAAAGAACTCTCCCATTGTGCAATAGAGTCTTGCTCTTGCTAATCCTCTTGCTATTCTCTCTCTAATCCAGTGAGTGTGTGTTAGTGAAGTGAGGTGAGAGGAGGGATGAGTACACGTAATACAATGCGACGATGTGACAACACTCATGGGAGGTGTGGTGAAGTTGCTTCTCAAGGAGTTGTGGAGCTTGGAGACCTCAAGGGTTTTGAGCTCGGCCATTGGGAAGATCCTCACAACAGTTGCGGTTCACCAGGCAATCTTTTTGTTGTTGGGATGTGTTTCGAAGGGGGTTTAGATGAGCCATAACAATGACCAAATATTCATCTTTAGTCCTCTTACTATAGAGAGCACTATCAGTAGGATTATTGCAAAAACCTTGTGCAACCAAGTATGTATGTATCTTCTCATACCATGCTTTAGGAGCCTGCCTAAGACCATACAAAGCTTTTTTTAATATGCATACTTTTGATTCCTAACCTTTTTGAACAAAACCACAAGGCTGAGATACATAGCTCTCCTCTTGCAAATCTTCATTCAACAAAGCAGTTTTGATGTCCAATTTACGTACATTGCAACCTTTTTGTGCTGCTAATGTAATGATACTCCGCATGGTAGTCATAGGACATGTGGGTGCAAAGGTCTCACCATAGTCAATGCATTTTTCCTATGCATAAGCCTTTGTAACAAGCCTTGCTTTGTATCGCTTGACACTACCGTCAACTTTATGTTTAAGCTTGTAAACCCATCTACCATTGTTCTGATTCCTTTGCTTCATCAAAGGATATAGGTTCCTCTTCATTACATAAACTTCTTCATCAAACGAGATAAGTTACTCTTTATTACATAAACTAGAAATAAAAGCATGGCCTACGTCAACATGAGATGCATGATAAGAACCTACACATGTTCCGCTAAGCAAAGGAGTGGCCAATTTGTTGTCATGTAGTATTTGCACCATCCATTTTGGCATACTTTTTAACTCCTCAATTTTTCTTCTTTTCTCAACAACTACATTTGCCTTATCAATAGGCTAATATGAGAACTGAAAAACATAGTTGTGTGGGTTGATTTTCAACATTCCTTTGAGTACCCAACGGCTCTACATCAATGTGTCCTCCATTTAACAATGGAAGGAGAGTGTCAAATATGTCCTGCGAACATACATTTTGGTATTTTTTTACAAGAAAGCAAGGGTTGAATTGCATCTTTATAAATACATCTCTACTCACAAGAATCTGCTTGGCAGCAGGATGATAGAGATAGTAACCTTTACTTTTCGAGCTATACCCCACAAAAATACATTTAACAACCTTATCATCATCAAGCTTGCTGCTACGAATTTGACCAGACAAAAGTACATAAGCAAGATAACAAAAAATACATAAGTGAGCCACAAAGGGCTTTCTGCCATTCTAAGCTTCAAAGGTGTAATTGTATGCAAAGTTTTTGTAGGACACCTGTTCAAAAATATGTTACACACATAACTGCTTCTAACTGAAAACCATGAGGTAACTCCTTACTTTTGACCATACAAAGTGCCATCTCCATGAAAGGCTTATTTTCGTGTTCAGCTACACCATTTTGCTGAGATATATAGGGTACAATATATTGGTATTTTATCCCATGATCAGCCATGTATGCGTGAAACTCCTTAGACATATACTCCCCCCTCAATCAGTATGCAAGATACCAATCTTACATGTAGAAACATTCTCAACCATAGCAACAAAGTGCTTAAAGCACATAAAAATCTCTGATTTTGTTTCAATGGATATACCCAATTATGTCTAGAATAATCATCAATGAATGCGACAAAATAGAGGTAGCCCCCAATAGAGGGTGTCCTCGTAGGACCACATACATCACTGTGTATAAGCTGTAATTTTTGGACAGCTCTAACTGAACCATCTTTAGGAAATGATACGCGCTGCATTTTTCTAAGCGTAAAGCCCTTACAAACATGTTTGATAGGGGCTTCAAGATGTGGCAGCTCAAACATCATGTCATGCTTATGAAAATATAGCAAAATGCCAAAGTTTAAGTAACCAAAGCGTGCATGCCATAGCTTAGCTTCACCCATTGGCTTTGCGGTGGAGACTATACATACACCATGCTTTTATCTTTCATATGCATCCAGCTTGTAGAGGCCATGAGACAAAGTACCAAAAGCAACAATTGTATTACCATCACTGCGATCATGAACAATATATCTGTCATCCACAAACTAAACCACTAGGCTAGCCTTAGTAAGGGTGGCAAAGATAACAAGTTCTTCTTGATCCTTGGTACATATAATACATATGAGAGCATGATTGTTTCACCATTTATAGTAGTGGAAATAATTTTACCTTCTTTTATATGATATGAGGAGTTGTTTTGCACATGTAACAGTGTTATGATATGAGGAGTTGTTTGCACATGTAACAGTGTTTCCCTCTGGAGCAAATTCAAGTGATGAGAACAAACTCTGAGAGTAGTAATGTGCTTACTAGCACCACTGCCAAAATACAAAACAAGTACATGTGCTTACTAGCACCACTGCCAAAATACAAAACAAGTACAGATTCAAGTGATGAGAACAAACTCTGAGAGTAGTAATGTGCTTACTAGCACCACTGCCAAAATACAAAACAAGTACATCTGTAAGACAGCCATGCATACATCCTTATGCAAAGGATCAAAACTACATTGCATAATGAAAGCCCAATCATCATGTGCATAGTTTTCAGTTTCTTTGTTTTCTACATTAGATGCTGATGCTGATGCATCAGCTAGCCATACTCGAGTCTTTCTTTGTCTACTTCTCCAGCCACTTCCTGCACTCATTAATGTAGTAAAACCAGGTTTTCTATAATAGATGCATTTTTCCTTTTTCTTTGGCTTATCACCTACCTTGTCTGCAGGCTTGCCCGATGACTCTAATTTCGGCTTGTAACTACCCTGAGGAAAGGATTTACCTTTGCCTCTTTTTTTGACTAGCAAGGCAAAAGCCTGATCTCCTGTACACATGATAGATCTATTTTTCTTGGATTGATCTTCTTGCAAGAGCATAGAATCCAACTCCTCAAACTTTAATCATGAGTCTAATGATAGAAGAAAAACTTTGATATGAGTCTGACAACGCATTCAAGACAATAGGCATCAGTGAATTGTCCAGGATATACTTCATCAACATTGGCCAACTTCTTAAAATCCTTGATTTTTTTAAGGAAATTATCCATAGAGTCTCCCTCATTTGTATACTCTAACTCTAATTTCTTGCGTAGATAAACAACATGTGCTTCATTACATAAAAAAAGTAAACAATATGATTTTCTATGCTACACCTTCTTAAATTTTGAGTCTTGTGAATCTCAAACATTGGGAAAACAAGTAAACAATATGATTGTCAACGAACTAAGCACGGCCATACTAGAGAAGTTAAAGCTAAAAGAGGTTAAGAGAGCCACGAGGTAACACGCATCTCTACCTATGAAGAGAGTTGATCCTGTATTCTAATATGCGAACAAAATCAGATGACCGCTGAGTGCCTGCATTTGCGACCCAGACAAATGCTTTATTTTTCTTATTGTATATGTTTATAGGAAACCATGATACCACCATGTGTAGGTTCACTCAACCACAGCCCATAGCTCAATTGCCTACACCAAGGAAACCTTTGGCTTTTTTACGGGCACCACTAGTTGATACTAACATGGGTATTGGCCCTATATATAACAAAATGTGCAAAATAGACCTGTACCCAACATACCTACCACTATAGGTCTTACCATTGTAACCACCTCCACCTAATCTAACAACACTGGACAAATAGGTTTTAATAGAAGAACCTTTAAAATGTGCAAAATAGACCTGTACCCAACATACCTACCACTATAGGTCTTACCATTGTAACCACCTCCACCTAATCTAACAACACTGGTCAAATAGGTTTTAATAGAAGAACCTTTAATAGAAGGTGAATATCCTCGCGACTCAGAGTTAAATAATTACTATTGTGACAAGTCAAGCATGATATTATGCATGACTTCTATGATATGCAAGGATCCATGCCATTACACTAACGTTCAAGCCATTGTTCAATGGAAACGATAAGACATTAACTCAACTATTAGGGCCAATATAATGCTTCCATTATCAAGGACCTTAGCAAGTGGTAACTCATTAAGGCAAGTAGGCCAACTCAACTCCAAGCTCCAATGCAAATAATAATGAGTGTTTCAACCTATACATTCCAAATGTGGAGTGGATCAACTGATCAAAGATTTTCCATACAAATCAAGTGGAGAGGCATCAACTTCTACCAATCATGCCATATTTCTTTATTGGAGTGGAGACAAAGGTAGCAACGCACACACATATATAACAAGTAAGCAAAGATACAAAGAAACATAACACTCAAAGTAGATTGATGAGAACGAGTGAAGTACAAATTGAAGTGACAAGATAAGTTCTATTACACGCTCATTCACATAAGAGTCTGTACACATGCTCAGGGCAAAAAACATCCTAAGGAGGGAAAAAGTGCCTCGACCCATTATTAGCCTAAGTCCACACATCACTACCATATAAAGGCTACAAATGCTCCCTCTAATGATGATGTAACATGTATAGGGATCATGTGGTTGATCAATCCTTAAATGAAAATATGCCCAAAGCTTTGCTGAATTTTTTTAACTTCTCTCACGAGAGAGCCTTCGTAAACATATTATATCTGCCACATTGTCATGTGTAGAGACATAAGCAAGCTAATCTCTCCTGCAATTAGCTTCTCCTCCTTGACACATAATGATAATGCATGTCAATGTACTTTGTGTGTGAGCATGAAATACTAGGCTCCTCATAATGGCCAATGCACTCTGGCTATCACTGAAGATAAAGATGGGGGATTGTTGTCCAACACCAAGATCTTGCATACACACTCCATAATTGTTGTAAAAGTTATCCTATACTCAAGTTCATAGCTCGAAGTGGCCACCGTCCTTCTTGCTCATAGCCATGATATACATCAATCACCAAGATGAAAGCAAAAGACACTAGTGGAAACTCACGTCATAACATCCAATTGGAGTCACTAAAAGCATGCAACTAAGTATCACTCCCCTTAGCATCGAATAGCCCGAGGGATTGAGTGCTCTGTAAGTATCAAAATACTTAGTTGTCGGCATAGCTTGCCAATGCTTTACATCTGGTACTATGCATAAACCTGCTCACTGGGGAGATCCTAAACTAAATGTATGGCCTCATATTGCATGAATAGATTAGGCACCCAATACCCTGATAAAGTGAAGTATCAAATGGTTCACCTATATTCTAGATACTGAGCCTAACACATATCTCTAATGGTATGGTAACATGCTTATAGTCTTCAAGACCAAACCGTGTACACAGTCTCCTTATGTACTTTGACTACAAGATCACAATACCATCATCACAATGTATATGCCTACATGATAATGATCCCAAATCTATCATCTCAAAAGACACATGTAATTCATTCTTGGGAGTTAAAATCTTCTCCTCATTAGGGCATGGGAGTAGCATATCATCAACGTATTAACGTTGACTAAAAAACAAATCTTACTCCTCATTGTTGTTACTCCTCTTTACATAGAGGGTCCTCTCAGTTGGACTGTTGCAAAAACCATTTACAACCAAGTATGCATTTATCTTCTCATATCATGCTCTGGAGTCTGCTTAAGGTTATATAAAGCTTTTCTTAACCTACATACTTTAGATTCATTTCCTTTCTAAACAAAACCACGAGGTTGAGATACATAAACATCCTCATATAAATCACCATAAATCTCCTTATGCAAATCACCATAAATCTCCTTATGCAAATCACCACAAGGTTGAGATACATAAACCTCCTCGTGTGAATCACCATTCAAGAAGGCAATCTTGATATCCAACTAATGTACATTCCATCCATGATGTATTACTAATTTAATAATACACCGAGTCATATAAGACAAGGGGAAAAAGGTCTCATCATAATATATGCCCTTCTCCTGAGCATAATCCTTTGCAATAACAAGCCTTTCCTTGTTAACGCTACCATCAACTTTATTATTAAGCTTATAAACCCACTTTGTACCAATAGCTTTTTCACCATAAGGCAAATATGCCAAATACCAAGACTTATCATTTTTTAGGAATGATTCATACTTATCCTTCATGGCCAACATCCACCAATGATCATTTTCCTATGCTTCCTCAAAGAGAATAGATTCCTCTTTATTGCATATACTAGCAATGAGATCATGATCCACAAAAGAATAAGATGTATGATGAGAACCTATACATATTTTTTGCTAGGCAAAGGAGTAGCTAATCTACTATCCCCCAATGTCTATACCATCCATTTTGGCATGTGCTTAGATGCATGTATGGCTGTGTTTCCTCACCCACTACATCATCCACAATTGCCTCATCAATAAGCTGATCTGTGGGCTAAAATTTTGAGCTGGTTTTTGCAATCGATATGAGCTGATTTGTAGCACCTTGTTGAGCATTTATTTGCTCCATGTAGTATGGCTGTCCGACATTGTACAAAGGTAGAAGCGTATCAAATATATTTTTTGAGCATACATTTTGATTTTTTCATAAAAGCATGGGCTAAATTGAGTTCTCAACAAAGACATCTCTCACCAAAATCCACCTTCTAGTTGGATGGTAAAGTCTATACCCTTTGCTTTCTCAGTTGTATCCCACAAAAATACATTTTTTCGCTTTATCATCCAGCTTATTACATTGTTGCTCATGCACAAGAGCATAAGCAAGATAACCAAAATCATACAAATAAGCAATATAGGGCTTGCTACCATGCTAAGCTTCATAAAAGTGGCACACATAACTACCTCCAACCAAAATCATACAAATAAGCAATATAGGGCTAAGCTTCATAAAAGTGGCACACATAACTACCTCCAACCAAAAACATGAGGCAAATCTTAGCCTTTAACCATGCCACATACCATCTCAATGAGAGATATGTTCTTCCTCCCAGCCACACCATTTTGTTGAGGTATATAAGGCACCGTGTATTAATGTTTTATGCCTCTTTTAGCCATATATGCATGAAACTCCTTTGACATATACTCCCTTATGGATCTGTACAAAGGGTGCCAACTTTACATGCATACACATTTTTAGCCATAGAAACAAAGCATCTAAAGCATGTAAAAACCTCTAACTTTGCCTTAAATGGACACATGCACGTGTCTAGAGTAGTCATCAATAAAAGTCACAAAGTAGAGATATCCCTCGATCGATGGTGTCCTTATGTATGACAACATACATCACTATGTATAAGCTATAATTTTTGGATAAGACCTTACTGATCCATTCACCTCTTAAAAAAAAACAATAAAACTTATTGACCCCTTTAAGTCTCTTTAAATTTAGGGGTTAGTATGGTAATGGTTTTGGAAGTTGTTCATCAAGCATAAACAACTATAGACAATGAGGAGGAACTAAAAGCAATGGTTGAAATAAAATCTCTACATAGCAACCAAAAGGTTTCTTGTCTCAAGAAATGGTTAAAATAAAAGCACTATGGAGCAACCAAAAATTTCTTGTCTCAATATATGGTTAAAATAAAAGCACTACATAGCTAGATGCATTGCCACTCTATAGAGAAAACCAACTGATGCTTAGTGGTTAAGACATGTCAAAGCCAGAAAAGTATATGAAAGATTCTTTAATAAACAGGGTAAAGAATTGAACAAAGTAGTAGCCAATGGTGAGAAAGGAACAATAGCTAAACCAAAGATCCTTGACTTTAAAAAAAGAAAAAGAAATAAATCCTTGGTTGAGGCTAAAAGGGAAGCTAGGAGGATCATGGCTCAAAAGGAAGAAGAAGAATACCATAACCCACATCTAAGTCCAATTCCTAACCATTTCAAGTCATACACAATTGATGAGATAACTATAATTTGATTGTAGTTCATCTTATGGAATAATGCTCCAAAGAGGGACATGAAGATGTGTCTTATAATGGGCTTATTGAAGGTAAAGAAATCAACATAACAAAACATATTAAGGATCCCAAACTAGTTTTCATTGCTAAGGACTTGATAGTGGATGAGGAAAAAGAATTAGTTGATCTCTTGATAGAGTTCAAGGATTACTTTACTTGGCAGTACATGGATATAAGGATTACTTTACTTGTTGGAATATAAAGGGGTTTGCTTTTCTTGGAAGTACACAAATATAAGGGAATTCCACAAGAACTGGTGCAACATACCATTCCTATCATAGAAGGGTCCCGACCCAATAGGTAAAGGTGTTACTAAATGAGCTCAAAGTACTCAACATAGCAATTGTAAAGAAGGAAACTGATAAACTCATTGATGTGTGATTCATTAATGAAATCAAGCACACTAACTGGGTTTTTCCCATTGTTTTTATGCCCAAAAAGAATGGAAAACTGAGGGTACATGTGAACCTAAAGGATGCCAATGCTACAATACTACACAAAGGCCATTACCCATCATTACCTTGATTTAGCGTGTCTTAGAACAAGTGATCAGAAAAGAAGCCTACAGCTTTTTGGATGGTTTCTCAAGACATAATTAAGTGGTGTCTATTGCACCCAAGGACCAACACAAGACTACATTTACCAAAGCGATGGGTGAAACATTTGCCTATAGGGTCATGCCCTTTAGACTAACAAATTCCCTTGCTATGTTTTAATGGTTGATGTGCATTGCATTTAAGGAATACTTGCTACGTTTCAGCGGTGGTTGATGTGCATTGCATTTAAGGAATACTTGCAAAAGTGATCAGAAGTCTTCATAGACAACTTCAGTGCTCACTCAAGATGAAAAGATTATCTGGATTGCCTAAGAAAGTGTTTCTATGGTGTCGATCATATCATATATCCTTAAGCCCACTGCCAGTTTTAGTGGGTTTAATGATATATGATATAATCGACACCTCAGAAACACTTTCTAAGGTGTCGATTATATCATATATCCTTAAGCCCACTAAAATGCCAATTTTGGGTAAAGCATGGGATAATCTTGGAGAACATCATGTCAAAAAATGACATTTCCACATGTGACAATGTCAAACTTATCCTGTAATTACTGCCCCCCAACAAATTATAAGAGAGTACAAATATTTATGTTAAAAAATGGCATTTCCACATATGATAATGTCAAACTTATCCTGTAATTACTGCCCCCCAACAAATTATAAGAGAGTACAAATATTTATGGGCCATGTTGGGTATTATTAAAGGTTCATTATATTGCTGAAATTGCAAGGCCATCATAGCAACTATTAATAGTTTACGAAAGAATGTCAAAAAGCATAAGATGAACTTAAGAATGTACTAGCTAGTGCAACTACCTTGAGACCATACAACTAGGACTTAACCTTTCATATACACACATTGTTGCTTCTAATTTTACCATTGGATGTGTGTTGCGATAACCAAGGGAATACAAATTGGACTACCCTATTTGTTTTGCTAGATAGGGAAGGAGTGGACATGGTATATGTTATGAAGAAATATCCTCATTATCTTTTTGCCAATAAATTTAATTTATTTGTGGACGATCAGGCTTTATTGTACCTTGTAAACAAGCCTTGCATTATATAGGAGATCTGTTTTGTGAGAGCTTCAAAAACAGTAATTTTCAATCACTTAAATGCATCATATTTGCTCCAAATTCAGTGTAGGGCTTGCACATGAGTTGCCAATACATTCATCCTTGTCACATACATGTTTCTTTGCCAGATTTGCATCTATTTTCACCATATATCACCGCTTCCAAGCTCCAATGGAAAGCTTGCAAAAAAATAGAATTTTCTTTTGCTTTGAGCAACCCTAATTTGCCTTGTTTAGAAGAAATGCACTCTCGAATAGCAGGAGGACACCTTGCTAGTAGCGAGATGATTTCTTGCAAGGTTCTCCAAGTAGAATTATGATGGCCAAAATTATTTGGTAATGCCATAGAATTTATCAAAGGGTGTGAGGAATGTTAAATATTTTATGTACCACGTTTAAAAGATAGAATGCCCCTCATAGTCACATAACCCTTTTGCAAAGTGTGGAATGTCAAAGATTTGAAGTACCATGGCAAAAGAAGAGAATGCCTCTCAAACCAGCCATAGTCACACAACCCTTTAAAAAGCGGGGAATGTCAAAGGAATTGACTTCGCAAGACCCATCAGTCTTGCCATAAGACAAAACCTAAGAACTTTATATCATTGTGAGACGACTGATACCAAATGTCACGGGGCCGGCGGAAACTTTATATCATTGTGAGACGACTGACTATTTCACCAAATGGGTAAAGACCAGGGCCTAGGGAAACCTAATGCTCGTACCATTGCTAAAATTTATGAGTGAGTCATTTCCAAATTTGGTTATCTATTAGATCTGGTAAGTGGAACACATTTCATTAATGAGGTAATTGAGTGTCTCTTGAAGGGCTTCTTAATGGTTCAGCAAAAATCCTTGCCATATTACCCACAAGCCAATGGCTAAGCTAAAAGCGCTAACAAGAGTTTATGTGTTATTCTTACAAAAACTATAGAAGCTAGCCAAAATGATTAGGAACATGAGCTTGCGAGAGCGGCTACACTTTGGGCCTATTAGTAAGCGTCTTACAAAGTTGCAACTGGATACACATTGTTTTGGAAACATGCCAGTGACAAAGCTAAGGCCCTTGAGGCCAAGGGCAAACAATGCCTCCAACAAAACGTTGTATGTGAACATGGCTGCATCCACTCACTTCTCTGAAGGTTCAAATATCTACCTTTGGTAACCAACCCTAGCGTCACATTGATTGATATACAAGGGGTCTTGCTTTCCTATGAAACACAAGAAGCCTTGGGTAAGCTAGAATTTAAACCCACATATGATAAGGTCCGAAGTGTAAATTCATGTTTGGTGCAAGCTAAAGTATTCTTAAAAGTTAATGTTTCTATTAGAAATATTTCCTTGCATGGAAAAGGTTTATGTAATGCATGTAGAAATAGTGGAAGAACTTGGATTAGTTCATACAACTTTATAAAAAGGCTCACTGCTAATGCAAAAATTACACCTCTTAATTCCTATATCTGAATGAGGATGATGTTGAGGTCCATACTTGACAAAGCAAGCAAAATATAAATATGACATTGCTAGCTTGCTTCTATGATGCTAAAGCACTCAAATTATTTCTAAAGTGTGCATGTTATGATTAAGAAATTGCAATCAAGTGTTTATTTTATCAAAGTGGCTTAGGATTATGGGAAAAATGTATAATTTTATGATAATTAAAATGGACATCACAACAAGTTTGTCTAAAATAATGTTAAAAGAAACTATCAAGGAAGAACTAAAGAAGAGAAAGAAACCAATACATTTATGAAAAGTGTTATTTATAAAAAAGATTCAAGGAATTCAATGAAGCCCTGTATAAGCAAGAACCCATGTTCAATTTACGCTTGCCATATTTTTAAATGTGACACCTCAAAAGTCATGGTGCGAGAAGTTAATGCTTCACTGAGTTTTCTATACCACTATTCTTTTTCCTTTTACTTGACATGATTGGACTAAAAAGGCAACATGCATTAAATTTGATAGACTTTATGAGATGACTTCGTTTGCCTTGTAGAAACCTAGTTGGCATGCTTATTTTAGTGCCAAATTTACTCTCTCAAGTCACTATGCTAATCTACAACGTTGATAACTTCATTTGCCTTGTAAAAACATAGTTGCCATGTCGTAATGAAATAAGAAATCCATGATTGATAAAGATAATATTATTATACCAAACCAGCTTTAATTAGAGAGTCTCAATAATCACAAAAGCTCTAATACCATTGTTAATCAACCTCAAGTACAACAATTATAGAGGACTATTGCCTCATATTCCACCTTTACCTCATTTACTCCAAAGCCCTGGTCATTTCCACCCATGTGGCACATGAGCTCATTCACTTTTCCTCATCCATCACATCATTTGGTATCTATCCATTTATAGCCACCACACAAATATAACCTTTTGATCTAATTTGACATTGTCATCCAAACCAAAATTTTCAACATATATAAGTTCTACAAGTGCATGGGTGTGTGCGTCTTTTAAAAAATGATTTGAAGTTATACATTGTCTAGTTTTTGAAAAAAAATTGCAATAACAACAAACTATGATCCTCTTTTATTGGCGAAACACAATTCCAAATGAGAAAAACTATTGTGGGTCTCAAATAAACAAACCAAGAGGTCATGTTAATTAGATTGACTCCTTCATAATATGTTTGGATGGTCTATATTGCTTTATCATATATCACATATAAATTATATGGCATCCTCACATTGGGTCCCATGGCCTATGTGGAATAACTCAATACTTGAAGCTCATCCACACCAACCTTGATTTCTATGTGATATATGATAAAGCAATATAGACCATCCAAACATATTACGAAGGAGTCAATCTAATTAACATGACCTCTTGATTTTGTGGTAACTCCTTAGTAGTCGATTTTTAATCTTGATTTTATGGGATTAACATATATTACACATGGTATGACCCATGAGGCATAATCTCAATAACTCATCCACACCAATTATTGGGGTGTTGGTCTAAAGTGCATGTATGTTGTTGGACAACAAGTGCCTACAAAACAACAAAAGATGATTTAAAACATTAACCTTTAAAAGCACCAAATGTAAATCACATAATATCCTTAGAACACTCTTTGTAAAGCAATGTAGTGTGAACTTTATAGTCGTAATGCTTAGGTTAGATAGAAAATGGTAATCTGGTGGCAAATTTGCCAGGACTCAATGTTATTATCGAGATGTGATTAGTTACAAAGAAGTTATAGGTCTAGTATAGATCATTACTCCAACATAATTTAGGTGGCAAATGCAGGGTGCTTATAAGGTGTCTTAAAACTTTTTGCAAAGAAATTATAGGTCCTTTTCAAAAGCATAGACCATTACTTCCATACAATTTTGGTGGCAAATGTGTATAAGACGGCTTGAAACTTTTTTGATATCATCTTGGTGTGCCACAAATTGTGCACTCCAAAGTCTTGCTCAATTCATGCAATTTATTATAAATCACTACTCACTTCCATGTAATCTGATGATAGTGATCAAATTCATAGTCTCACTTTCAAACTAACCATAAACTACAGGATTATGTCCAAGTGTCACTGAATTAGTTGGTGTGTAGCTCACATCCCCTACTACTAAACTTGGGAAGCATAAGTCACTTACCTCCACTTCCACATGGATCATCCACTTCCCACTTGTTTCCTTTCAATCTTCTATGAGGTACTAGAATGACACTCATGATGTCACATACTAACAAAAATTTGATCATTGTAGCATGTGACTCTAGCTTTCAAAAACATGGTTGATAACATTGAGTAAATATTGAAGTCAAGCTAGAGGGCGACATTTGGCTCTTCTTCAAATACCTTGTGTTTGTGTGGACATGCCACATGACTAAGGCAACCAACTTGGGGCCAATTTCCTAGTATGAGGAGTGTTCCTGTTTTCCTTCTACCTACTCATATCTGTAACATTTATGGACAAAGTCCTTAAGGTGCCCTCATATTTTTGGCCTGTATAGTTAGAGTCCACCATGAATTGAACCAAGGTGTCACCTTTGTTTGATCCAAGCACTCATGACTCTGAGTTGCCTATGACTCATGATCATCTTTGTGTGTTGTCAATGTGACTTAATTCTAGAATCCTGAGAGCTCTCTTGATAAAAAAATATGAGGTCTTAGTCTAGGTTATATCGATCATGCCATTTTAGGGCCTTTCTCAAAGTGATTAATATTGTCACCTCCCAAAGCCATTTATTGTTTTATTTGATTGAGAATATGCGAAATCATTCCGATGCTTGAGGCGACATTGAAACAAAAAACCCCATCAAATGAAGAGGGGTCATCCTACTGTTTCTTTGCCAAAAGTTTTTGGTTCGCTAATTCTTCACAGTGCAGGGGAGTGAGATCTTAATACATTTTTCTTGGGAAGAAGCCTTGAAAATATTAGGGGTGACTATGCTCTTAGGGGCTTTTCATACGTGCGAGCCAAGGAAAAGTGGGTCATGGACGGAGGATCTCTCTCATGTCCAACTCTCACACATTGGAGAGAAGGGAGAGATGTGTGTAAGGAGCCTTAGGACGGGAGATCTCCCTAGCCTGTCCCTTGTGGACGATCCACAAGGTAGAGATGCATGTAAAGAGCATTTAGGGCTAGCTATCCATTTACAGATACATTTGCATCTATGTAAATCCCGAGGGTGGGTTTCCACATTAATTGAACGAGGTCGTGGAAGGCACGTTGGCGGGGAGAGGAAGACTGCCACGTCAGCAGGCAAGGGGTCTCATGCAAAATTTTATAGGAGATGAGACCTACGAGCCACCCTAAGACAGCGCGCTAATATGGCCAAATAGAAAAAAAAAGTAAAAAAATTAAGCTTTGTGTGTGTGTGGAGGTAGGTGGCTTTGTTATGTTTGCTGTGATATGCCAGGAGGCAAGAGGGTCAACAAGCTGGTGCTGCAGCTTCTGCTGCTATGGAGCTTGATCTCCAACAGCACACTGAGGGTAGCATCGACGGAACTCTTCAGATAACGGCGACTGTCAGCCCGCCGACGGAAAAAGCTCCGGTTCTTCCCTCTGTCGCCCCCGGCTGCCTCAATGCCAAGTGCGCCTCCTCCTCCTCCTCCTCCCCCTCCCCCTCTTGGAAGCACGGCTGGCTTCTCCGTTCCGGTCGGATTGCCGATCTCTGCGAGCCGTGCGGGTATGCAACAGAACGGCACCTGCTTTCCATCCATCTTTCTGTATGAAAATGGCTAGAAAATGCATGTCGGGGACGATTACTGGATTGCCGGACGATTGCTGCCTGTTTTGTTTTTCCATTGATCTATAATCGAATGGCTAGGAAAGGCGGTGATTGATGCATCCAACTGATTGTTTTTAGCTATTTTGTCTCGCCAAAGTGCAGTTTGTGATCATTATTAGCTGTTTCTCCTTGTCAAAATGCAGGTTTCTTCCCCCTTTAGCACGCTCTTAATTATCCTTCCAATCATTTCTAAAAGCGGGTTTGCTTGGTTTTTTAAATGCACCGCAGCTGTTATTATTAATGGCTACCAAGATTAAAGGAAGATTTGCGAGCAAAATCAGATATCTCGGCACATCCTTAACTGTTGTACTACTTTGGATTATATCCAGAACGGATTAGCTGGCTAACCAAGGCTGGCTTAGCTAATTTGGATTGGCAGACGTATGCCTGCCAAGCCTTGATTATGCTCTTCCTTACGGTTTTCAATTGACACTGTCAAGGTTGAAGAAGAAGGTTTTCAGGTCAAAAGGCACCAACTTGAAGGGGATCTAAACGTGTAATAGCAGAAACCACAATCAGCTAAAAATGCCCACTGGTCTCTTATTCTGAATTAGTGGACTAGTTTGCAAGAGCGGAGGAATGTTTTTGGCACCTATCAAGACACGGAGGGAAGCTCCAACATTTGAGGAGCTTTGTGGGTTGCTATTGCGGAAGGTGCTATTTATGAAATCAGAGCAAGGCTCTCGCTAGGAAAGGCAAATTTTCTTTCAGAGTCAAAGAAGATGTGCCTATTATAAGAATGGCAAAGATAATATTATTTCACGAGACCATTGATTTGATACCACACATTTGGTGAAGCTCAACAAGGTTCAAATAAGTATCTAAAGAAAGTTCTAGGGTTATTAAAAAAGAATTAGGTTGAGTAAAGTCTTCTAGTCAAGTTCTAGAGAAGCTAGGGAAAATATTGAACTCCTCGGGAGCCTTCAAAAAGGACCCATCCCCCCCCTCTTGTAAAGTAACTTTCTGATGTACTAGAGCCTCCATCTGGTATCCCATTGGGATCACCTCTCTCTCTCTCTCTCTCTCGCTCTCTCGTAAACTAATTGCATCTCTTGTGCTCATTTGCATATGTGATTGGCATCTTCCATTGAGATCAATCTCTTCCCTCGTTTTTACATGTTAGGTGATTGTTCTTATGACATGAACTTGCTAGTACTCATACACTCCATGTCAATTTGATTGCATAGATGATGTTAGAGCATAATAGCTGATTTGATTTGAGCCTTTGACTGGTTATAGCTGTTTTGATTTTAATCCTCATGTTGTGTTGGCCAATGGGGACCAAAGACCGTGTTGAATGTGTGGCTGAATCTCTCACACTTTTCAATATTCTTACTACTGTCTAATACAATTCCCTGTGTAAAATCTTGTTAAGGGTAATGCTTCTGCCGTTGTAATGGATGTTGCTTTAGGTTGCAAGAACAACAGCAGAATTTTCAAAACCACCAATCTTTACCGGGTTAGAGGATGATATATCTTAGACTAACACATTGAAGATGTATTGGATCTTGGTAGATGTAGCATGCACTTTGCACTCAGTGCATGGTGCCAAGATGGCTCATCATCAGCAGTTGCACATTATTAGAACCCAGTAGGATGATATTTGTCCTATGCCGTGACCCCATTATATATCCTCAGTCCAGGATAAGTCAGGCACGAGCCACGTAGGTCATTCCTCAGCCTTAGTGGGTCAGTCAGTCAGTCAAGTCCCTTAACCCACTTGGAGAGAATCATTCATGCATGTAGAGTCAGTTAGAAGCCTTAGGGTTGGCATTAGAAAGCACTCTGCATTCATATGCCTGTGCATCACTTAGAACATCACAGAAGCCTTAGGAAATTAACCAGGATTTATCTGGTATTTTTTCAATATTTTATAGTATTTTATTAGCATTTAATGCCATTTATATGACAAAGTTTAATAACTTTATGTCCAATAGGCAAGCCTTTGTGCTTAGTAGAGCATTCAGATTCAGGCGCCTTCTTCCTTAGCCGTAGAAGCATACCCACCTGCAGCCAACAATCCCCCCCCCCCTCTTCACAGCAGCCCCTTCAGCACCCCTGGGCATCAGTGTTAAGCCTACAGCAGTCTGCAGTAGATAAACACAGCTGTGCATGCAGTCCCGGGCCAGTTTCGAGCAAGATCTCTTGCGTTTTCTGCATATACAGAACTTGGCCTGTGCCAATACCCTTCAGTCTTGCATTTTCAGTTCTACCTCAGCTCTCAGCATTCCTACCGTAGACACCATAGCTCTACTCAGAGCTCAGAACAAGCTTCTCATGGAGCACCTCCAACTCTTGGAGGCAACCGCAGCACGCCCCCCTCCTCCTCCTCCTCCACCTCCAGCAGCCCCCGACTACATCTCCCTCTTCTTTTAGCCGAGTCATCATTACGGAGAGGAGGCCTGCTTGACGGTGCGTGGCCTATGAGACCTTGCGATTCACGGTGTGGAATTGCAATGGAGCCCTTAGAACAGATGCAGGATACTTTGAGGATACTTTTAGACAAAGTGATATTGCTATGTATACGGAGACCCATTAGTGCACAACAAAGAGGCTTCCTTACGTGCGGGGTTATAGATGGGAATCGGTGTTCCGCCCTCAGCCATGCACAGTGGGAGGTACCAGAGGATCTGGAGGAGTGGCAATACTTTTCAAGGAGGAGCTTCATGACAAAATACATGTGGTACATAGAGATGCAGATGCGAGGTACATGTGGGTCCGAACATGCAGAGGGGCTCTGCGAGCTATATGTGGCGGTATGCTACTTTTCCCCAGCCCACTCCAGATTTGCACCATCAGGAGAGTCGCCCTATACGCCACTATATGATGATATCATGAGGTTTGTCAACATGGGAGACATCACTATTGGGAGACTTTAATGCACGTACATGCACAGAGCAGACAGAGCTGTATGATACTCAAGAGGCTATGTATCGGGAGATCATGGCAGAGGATGTAGGGTTGTAGAGATCAGCACAGGATGAGGGGAAGATTACACATTATGGCAGGCATTTTCTCACACTCGGGAGTGCACATGGGTTGGTCATATACAATGGCCTATCGAGATGGCAAGGATCAGATGCTCTCACACACTGGAACTCTAAAGGGGGAGCGAGCACAGTGGACTACTTGATGGGATCTCCTTCATTGATATCTGATGTGCGGGGTTTCACGATTTCCAGTCCGCCCATTGGCATAGCAGCCGATCATGCATACCTGAGTTTCACACTAGTAGGTAGATCTCGGAGAGATGGGCCAGCCATAGTCACATGGGACGCAAAATGGGGACGGGGAACGGGGACGGAAAAGATTGAGAATGGCCATTCCTTGTGACTATAGAGTGACATGGGACGGGAATGGGAACGGGAAGATGCTGCCATCCCCAACGTTCCCGAGTCTAAAACTTCTCCCTGTGACTATGGGGCCAGCCACTCATCTACCTAGGTACCCGAGATATCAGTTTACACGTGAGACAATTGGGGTTTATCGAGATGCAGTATTTGATGGCTTGTTTGCTTTAGACCCACATAGCCCTCTGGACGAGATCACGAGAGGATTGGCAGGTGTACTACATGCATCCGCCTCATGCGTTTCCCTGCACTATGATCCCCCCCCCCCCCCCCACCACGCGCAGCACTGCCCCACAGAACAGTTGGTATGAGTGTCGTGAGACATGAGCACAGCTACAGCGTGAGATTGCCATTAGGACTCACACGCATAGATAGGCCATGATGATCTTTCGGCGCCTTGTGCGGAGGAAGAAATGAGCTTACCTGGCTAAGCTAGAGGAGGAGATCTACCAACTCTTCCTGGGGAACGACAGCAAGAGGGCATGGAAGATGTTTCAGGAGAGACAGCCTGGTACTCTAATTACTGCACCTGAGGCATGACATACTTATGCTAGAGAGCTATATGATGCACCAGGACAGCCCCCCACCCCCCCTCCACTAGGAGCTAGACCGGCTAGCAGCACCTTTTTTACTATGCGGATGGTGCTAGATGCGATAGACAGGTTACAGAATGGAAAGGCACAGGATCATGATGGGCTAGTTGGAGAGCACTTCTCATATGCGCGCGACACTTTGGCTCCGCTCATTGTACATGTGTTTAATCGTGCCATTTGTGAGGGTTTCCCGACAAGCTGGACAGAGCATATCATTGTACCACTCTTTAAGAGTGGGGACCCCATGGTACCAGGCAATTACAGGACGATCATGATTGGTCATTACTTGGCCAAATTATATGGCTCTATATTGGAGCCGGAGCTGAGCTGTTGGGCAGAGAGGCATGGTCATCGAGCACATGGACAGGGCGTCAGGAGAGGATTTACTACCTTGGATCACAGACTAACACTTCGGGCACTTATTGAAGAGGGTAGGGCACAGAAGAGAAGGATATATTGTTGCTTTGTGGACTTCTGCAAAGCCTTCGATATCGTACCATGTGCTAGGCTTATGCACAGATTGCATGACATTGAGGTACCCGAGGATATGCAGTGGGGGATATATGCTTTGTATGAGTCTGTGATGACAGGCAGAGTCCCATTGGTATCAGAGCTTGAGGCTAGTTCTGAGATATTGTTGCTGGTCATGTTCTACCAACCCTTACTGCATTGCGCATGGATGAAACCATCGTCCGTGTCTTGATCTTTTGGTGGTGTGGTAACCAGGCCTCTATGTGGTGTTATATGTGCAACTTTTATTTTCAGCTTTGTGGATTGTTTAATGGCTGTGATTAAATGCTGAAATGTTTAATTGTGCTCATGGTCAAGCGATGCACACCCACTCTCGCGCTCTCCCAGGTGAGTTACTAGACACAGTGGAACAGATGCATAGATCTTCATCAGATTTGGAGTGGATTTGGAGACCAGGTAGGGTTTTTAGTGAAAAGGTTGCTAGGAAGGGAAGGATGACGGGTTTGGGAGTCCATGAGGAGACCAAGGCGATGATGACAGTCATCCAAGGTCAAAAGTTGGAATCCCGTCATCAAGTTTAGTAGAGGGGGATGTCATGTGTATGACACGTACATGGGCTATTTCTTGAAGGGGAGCAGATAATCAGAGTCATTAGGGCTTTAGCAAGGTGCTGGAGGACACCGGAAAGGCATCTTGTGGTTGCAAGATTAGGTCGGCAAGTGGTTCAAAAGGGCTACAGGAATTGTCGGCAGCAGATGAATATTTATATTTTGCTGCTAGCTACATCAATCAGCCAGCATAAGTTTGGTCCCATGTGCCTATAAAAGGCTCAACCAAGTATTTGTTGAGTCATCTCAGTCCATTAGGGGATGGATCAGTAGAATAGGAGTCTCTGAGTCAAGATCTCCTTTTCATGGGGTAGCCTATGGCTCGTCAAGTTGTACTGTGTAGCATGGAGCGGAAGTCTTCGTATTGGAGGATCCTGTCACACAAATGCTCACACCGTCTCTGTATCTTGAGTTTCGCGAGTTTAGCAATACACTTTAATACTTCAAACTTTAGAGAGATATGAGAATTGTACACCGTATGGGGTCTCGAATTACCCACTGAAGGGCCCCCTATCCCGTTACCGAGATAGTATTTGCTTTATTATCTTTAAAGAGATTGACGGTGTGACTGACGATAAGCCAAACGCAAGACCTCTGAAGACCAAGTGTTGGGCTGAACTGTGCACTACTATAGAAGCACCAAAGATGTCCAATCTCGAGCCTATGCACTCTTCCCAAAGGTATGAGGGAGGGATGCAAAGCTAGGGCTGAGAGAGGGGCTGTTTGTATATGAATGCTGTAAATGAATGAGAATGCTGCGTTTTACCTTCACCAAGTGGCTGGAGCAAAACGATGAATGAATGAATGATGAAAACTGCATGGATGCAGAAAACGCAAGATGGACTGAAGGCTGAATGCTGAACTGTTGCGTTTTACTGATGTAGATGGCTGAATGCTCATGCGTTTGAGGCGCCTAGGGCTGTAGGAGACAAACGCTAAAGAGAGATGGCTGAAACTGCAATCGCCTATGCTCCTTATGCTGAGGATGACAAGCGCTTGATGGCTATCTTGCTGAATATGATGAATGAATAGATGATTGTGCAAAGCCTCTATTTATACTAGTGATGTTGCTAGTCAGTTGACACTAGATGCTGGCCGACTGCTATATAAACATTAAATGCTTAATGATGATGCATACATGCTGAAAATGATGGAAAAAATACCAGAAAAATCCTAGATAAATCCTGGATAATTCCTAGATGCTATCTGAGGTTCCTGCAATGGTCTAGATGCTATGCATGAATGATGTGTAATATGCAGGATGCTTTCTGATGCAAACCCTAAGGTTTCTACTGACTGTATATGCATGAATGCGTCTCTTTAAGTGGGTTAAGGGACTTAGACTTACTGACTGACTGACTATGGTTGAGAATGACCTACGTAGCTCGTGCCTGACTTATCCTGGACTGAGGATATACAATGGGGTCACGGCGTACGACAAATATCATCCTGAATGGAACTAATATTGTACAAATGTTGCACTGCTGATGATGAGCCAGCTTGTCACCATGCACTACAGTGCAGAGTGCATGTGACATACTACCTTTTTGTACTATATAAATATACTAAAACTCAGCCATCCCTCTCTCTTCTCTCCATCTCTTGCTTGCATTTTGCATCAAGTTGTTCCAAGGCAGGTGTTTAGGGCTGAAAGAAGACTCCTAGAGCTTCCGCATGTGACAACAGCATAAGAGGGTTGCTGACTAGCATAGATGGCAATTGGATATCAAAGAGATTGATTGGGTATTGCTGCAATTTGGAAAGCTAGACTTTTGAAGAGGCGTGGAAAAGAGGGGTTGTCTCTTACGCTCTTAGCAAGTATTATGGACCATTCAAGGTCATTGAGAAGATTAATGTAGTGGCTTTTTGGTTGGCTTTGCTGAATCATTGAAGGATACACAATGCATTTCATGTAAGCCTCTTGCGCAAATATGTGGGACTGGAACCTAAAGAGCTAGTTATGGAAAATCCACTTGAAGTGGATGAGCTAGAAGAGGTGTTAAGCCGGAGAGAAGATTGTGTTTCATAAGGAGTGTAAGCTTGCTGGTGGCAAACTTCAAAGAGGCTACCTTCTGAAATTATTCACCCGTGGATGCTAAATGAATAGATGGGGTATACTTCCAGGAGTATCCACAGTTCCTAAAAGCATACTTGGAAGCTTTTCAGTTGTGGTAACTGTTTGGAAGCTAGGGGAGATGTTGACCTATGGATGTGCTCCATAGTGTGCACACGACACCTCATGGTAGGAGACTTATGTCTACACCAAGGGCCAATAGGCTACCAATATCTATCCTGGAACATATAGAGTTCCTAGATTTCGATTTCTTGGTTATGAATCTAGATAGGATCGATGTTATTCTAGGAACATTTTTTATATATAGCCATGAAGCACATGTAGATTGGAAGGGTCATACTTTGTCCTTTTGGAGGGATGATGCTCTAGTTTTTTCTTAGGGTGATTTTGTGGTCCCAATCTCTACGTTGTAAATTCAGCAGAACTTCAGAATATGAAGTGTTTTATTGTGTTGTCGATTCTCTCTCATCGATGTTAAATTGTAATTTAAATGCAATTATGGGATTTAGGAAGAATCAAGGCAGATTGCGTCGATGTTGTACTTGATGTCAATTCTCCTACTACTTTTTTAGCAGATGGTGAATGATCTCTTCCGAGATTATTTGGGGAGATTCGTTGTGGTATTCAACATGCTCTTGAGGAGCATGTTGAACATCTCGAGTTCATATTGGGGATTCTAAAACGTGAGGGACTATATATCAAAATCTCTAAGTGGGAATTCTTTTGCAAGGACCTCATATACCCAGGTTATCAGATTTCTAGGCAATAGATCTTGAGAGGATCTAGAAAGTGTTGGACTGGCTAGTTCCTTAGACTATGGGGCATTTCTCGGATTCACTGAGGAAGTCAGTGAGTATTTATTAAAATCTGAGTGTTTCTTTCATGGGTCTCTGTGTAGGTTGGACCATGACATGAGGTGGAGGTTTAGTTGCACCAAGACAGAAATTGGGAAAGAATTGATCACCTTGACTTAACCTTATGGTTTAAAGGAGATTTTATATGTGGCATATCCTAGTGGTATGGGACACTAGGATCTACAACATGTTGAGTTTCCCAGTGTTTCTATACATCTAACCTGATATGTCCTATTTTTAATGATAGTTGCATGCATGCGTACTCATACTCATCCGTTCGCAAGCTTTCTGTACTCGTATTTTAAAAAAAGTTTAAAGTGACTAGTCACTAATAACTATTAGTGAATACATGGTATGTAGGTTGATGTTAAGGAGCTCGAGCGTTGCAAATAGTAGCATGCTGAGGAGAGCAACATATTACGAGGAGATAAAGGGCATTGATAGACGAGTCACTCGAGCTCTCACGACCGCTTTCCTCACTTCTTCAGCTTAGCAGAGTCGTTCTTCTACCTTTATAGGCACCGGGGTGTATACTCATGGTGTGCATTCTAGAGGGAGAGCCTCCAAAGCAACCTGTAGAGGCGATCTAGAGCACCAGATGTAGACTCTTCCAAAGGAGAGACCTGGACCCTCTTACCATTGTTGAGGAGATACTAGGTATTGATGTACTAGGTGATGTGGTGGAGCGGGAGTTGCTATATGATTTTGATGGAATCTCCTCACAGATTGAGACTACTCATCATCCTCATCTTCAGGCTTCGATGCTGATGAGTGAGTGGTGACTCATAAGACGATTTATTAGCTAGTGGCCTTGTGGTGACTGGTCGCTCTTGCTAGTTAGTAGTTAGCATATAAGTATTTATTTCAGTAGTGACCACTGACTAGTCACATATTCAGCTTGTAGCTACTAGCGGCTAGCATTGTACTTTCATGTTTTGTGATCAAACATGTATGATGTCATATTATTTTGTGGCGGTCATATGGCTATTGGTGTTTGTACTAGGATTTCAGATTCAACATGACTTCATGTTGTATGCTCGCAGCTCATTCGACATTCAGAGCATAGATGTTTGAATTTCAATTGTTTTTTTGCGTAATTTTGTGTACCAGTCTTGCTAAATTATGAATGGTTTATAATATATATTTTTAATTATATATACATTATTTTAAAAAAGTGAACGTACTTTAAGTACTCATCTTGATGTATACTTTACGTACTCGTATGCATGTGGTACCATACCACACCGTACCTAAAGCACGCAACCACTATGTTCCTAATGCGATAATTAACCTAGGATCAGGGGAAGGAAAGCACAGTGGCAAAACTTACGTAGGATTTTGACATGGAAATAAAGTATAGGAAGAGTAGTTTGAACTGGGTTGCGAATGCCTTAAATAGGATTGGGGAGGAGAATCTTTTGAGTTGCACCAAGGTTAGTGTTTACTTATATGATTCCCTAAGAGGGCTATGTTAGACCGATGGGCATTCAAGTCGGTATTGGCAGTAGGTCCAAGCGGGGATCTCCATAGTTGTAGACCAAAACTCAAGGGTCCTACTAAATTGACATAGGGGTTTGTTGAGAAGCTTTTCAGATTGTATGGTTTGCCTTGTGACATAGTGAGTGACAGGAAAGCAAAGTTTTCTAGACACCTCGGTTAGCTAGTTTTCGAGAAATTGGAGACTACATTGAGCTTGAGTTCCTTTGATCATCCTCAATCTAGTGGGCGATATGAAAGGGTGCACAGAGCGGAAGCAAAGTGGCACTAGAATGTGCTGAACGGAGAGTGCAAGAGAGAGAGATATGTGGAGAGAACTATGCTAAATATACTGAAGCAAAGTAGTCCCAAGCAAGAGACACAGATAGTCTCATAAGTGAGGGAGCAAAATATGTACAAGACTGAATGAATAATGAGAGGCCAGCCCCACCTATTTATAGGTGAGGAGGGTTGGTCGACTGGAGCTGAATATGCTGGCCGACTAGAGCATATGAGCTGGCCGACTGGTAAAATACCAAAAGGGCTGGGAAAAATCCGAGAAAAATATGTAAAATAGGGGTGGCCAGCCCACAATCAAGGGCCATACAAATGGGACCAAAAGGACACCAGAAATGGGCAGAAACTGGGGATGAATGTGCTAACACGATAGAGAGGGTGAATCAGGTTTCGGAGGATATGCTTTGTGCTCCATGCGACCATTTGATTGGTAGAGGTACATCCCTATGGTCGAGTTTGTCTATAAGCATTCGGCTATCGGTTAGAGTCCGTTTATGCTGATGTATGGATATCAACCTAGATCACTAATAATTGTGAGACTTAAGGATATTCAGATTGGTGTAGTAATGGATTTCTTGGCAGATATGAAGGAGATGCTAGTTAGGGCTCAGGATACTATTAGAAGTGCTTAGGGCAGAGCAAGGTTTTATGTTGATAGCTAGAGACTTCGAGGGAATGCTAAAATATCTGAGAGTACCCAAGAGTTTTGAGACGTTACGGACGAGGAAGGTTAGGAAGTTATCCCCTAGGTACAAAAACATCGGTGAGGTGAAGGGTGCAAGCGATCTCACCAACCGAGCACGGTCCACGTCCGCAAGCCTCCCACAGCTAGTGGCTAAAATCTTGTGTGTAGCTTGTGAATTAGGTGATTTCCTGGGAGGAACACATTGAGAGCACATATAGAAAAGTTTGTGCTTTCAACATTGATATACTAGCAAAACAAATACTCTGCAAAGGTGCGGATCAGGGAAGAGGGGGTGGGGTTGGGATGTTAGGACTCAGTCCATGTGCTGTGGGTTTTTTTTTCCTTTTACTTCATGCTGTCTTAATTTTCCTTGTGCATATAAATGATTAGTCTCTTCTGTAAGAGCAAGTGACATTGGTATTAGAGTAGGGATTAGAAAGCATATTTTCATTACACATAGGTGATGTACAGAGATGGACGCACCAGATTTTGAAGATTAAGAATAGTAAATACACCCAAGCAAGGGATTCGATGGACCGATCTTCTGTCGCACCGTCTCCACTAAGACCGCAGAATCTTCCACAGACCTTAAGTGATAAGTTGATGAATATTCAGATTATGAAGAGCCAACAATAGAACATGCTGCTGATGGAGCGTTGATTGGAAGAAGAAAAACAGCCATATGAGCAGTGCAACCAGGGATCCCACCTAGAGCAGGAGAAAGCCAAGATAGAGGCTAAGACAAAGCTGCTTGAGAGCTAGCTGTGATTGGAGTAGGATTATAGGGATCGAGTGTTCACTGAAAATAAACGCTTCCTTCCCAGCATGCAAAATTTCCTGATAAAGTTTGTTCAAATGATGCTTGCAAGTACTGGCACAGACCACAATGAAGCAACCATGATACTTGATTGACCATTTTTGAACCTAGAACCCTCAAGCATACACATTATTGAATGACTGCGTAGTACCTTTCAAGAATCATGCTGAATAATTGGGCCACCCTTCTTGAAGTTTAGAGGGGTCTGCAGTTCAATTTCTTGGCTGGGCATGCAGTTATATGTCACGCAGGCCAGAAGAGCATTGGACTTGTGGGAAAATGAGGCTAAGAGAGATTTCTTAATCCACAATTTTAACCAGTTATCATCACATCAAAGGTTCTTGTTGGTAGGATTCAACTATTTGATGAAATTTAAGCATGTTCATTTTGAAACTGCTATTTTCCTTGGTTTCTCTAAATTGAACATATACTCTAGATTTGCATCTAGATGCCACTCGGCAATGTGATAAGCTGTAGGGTTGAAGTATCACTCAGCTATGTTGCAAACACGTATAGTATTTTTTCATTTAGTTTTGCAATTTTTATCATGTCACTAATGACAATCATCCTTGTGATGTAAGGTTGGCATACGAGCGTAATTGCTTCTGCGAAACATTTCATGCGGATGAGACTGGTTGGAGGACGTGCATTTCATGTGAGAAGGTACTTGATTCAATGAAAAGAATGCCATTGTCATAAGTTCAACCTCCTTCCCTGCGGCCCCTTCACTCTTTTGTTTGTTTGTGCAGGATTTTTTTTTTTGCTATTTTAGTCATTATTTTTATGATAAATGATGAGAAAAAGCTAGTCTTGAAGTTGCCTTTGCTTGAAAAAGGTATCATGCTTTTTTCTTGAACTTGACCTACATTAAGTGTGGGATGGTACATATGCCCCTTCTTGAGGCTTGTAGCTTTAAAGAGTCAAAAGACTGGCTGCTAAGCAGTAAAGGGAGTGCTAATTCCAGCAACAGGCGATTCCGGCACCTACTCACATCTATTGATACTAGTTTGTTTTTGCTTGTGGCAGCAAGTGCACTGTGGCTGCGTTGCGTCTATACTCTTGTACATACTTTTAGACACGGGAGGCATCGAGTGCGTGGATTGTGCCAATAAGAACAACTGTGCTTCTAGCTTGGTACTTACTAAACTTTTTTTAGGTGTTTTTGTGAGGATCTAAGATTGCCTTGGTTCCTCTCCAAGATTAAAGCTGCTGTTTGTTTTGAATGATAAAACTGGGTAAGCTTGCCATCGTATGGGACTCTCTACTTGTATGCGATACATGGGTATTCTTCTTGTCACCCATACATGTTACTTCACCACTAGCACCCTCTCAATTTTACGTAAAGCAACCGTTATCTATACCTATAGCCCTCTATACATTGCTGTAATGCCATGGATAACTGCATGTAGCTCTGCTACTGCACCATTTTGGTAGCTGACCTGTTTTCTGTAGTGGACCAGTTAACCCCTTCAGAAAAGCCCTACACTTCCACACCTGTACCCTGTGTTCAGAAAAAGCAGAAGAATCCTGAAAATGAGCATGGAACAAATAAGGAAAACAATGGTTTCTTCATGGATATACCTGTATGGCTGTTTCAGTTTACCAAATGCAGTCACAGAGGAGCCCAAACTAGGAGGCATTCAAGATCAAATTGATGAAAGACCAACTAGAGAACAGGAACACCTTTGGCAGGATGGTATACTAGCACTGATGGTTTTTTAGTAAACCTATATCTAATGTAGACTCATGGAAATCTGGACAATGGGGAATACTTACAGGAAGCTCTGCAAGCAGCAATGAGAAAAGGAGAGATTAATCGAAATATGATAATAAGCAACAAAACATGTCCTTAAAGGGTTGAAGTCAGGACAGACCATGCTTAAGAATTATAAAATGGAGAGAGTGATAGCTTCCGTACTTATGTCACGGGCACAGTTGGTGAGATTATGGTTGATATGCCACTAGTAGGCTGTGTGACAGTCACTTTGGAGTACTAGAGTTATGGCATAGTTATAGCGTCAGCTCATATAGTCGAGTTCACACTATGGACCGACCATTGTATGTTATTGTAGGAGAGTACTTTTCTTTATAGTATATACTCTTGTCTTTTAGTTATATGGTTATAGAGAAGAGAAGAAGATAGTAGAAAATTCAGCTATCCATCTCCCTCTTGTGTCTTGCTCTCTCTTGTGTGTGTGGCAAGGAACTCAAGCTCTCTCCCTTCCCCGGATTCTCTTTAGGAGGGAATTTGGAAATAACCACACAGGTGGTCTGTAATGCCAAGTGGGCTCGCCACACCTCTATGTGTAAGAAAGGGACCATGCCACTAGATCTTGAGGAAGACCTCCTGACGCTTCCTCATGCGGTATGAGCTGTGTTGAAGTTATTTCCACTGACCACAGAGAGTATGAATGATATCGAGCTAGATGCTCCGGATAGACTTAGTTGGCGAGGTGAGGGTGCCTTTTATGGGTATATATGCTATGCGGCTATACTACTGCAAATCTCCTATCACTTACAAGAACGTGGGATCCATTGTCTAGTAGACGGAGCTGGAATTGGCACAGTGATGGAAATATGAGGGTGAGAGACTTTAAGGGCTAGTCCCCCGTCTTCTTTCTCGTATGGCATGATGATCGTAGCCTTAGTGGGCCAAGCAACACTGCCCCATGTGACAATACTGGTGGGAGCCTGATCCATAGTGAAAATGTGTAGGATCCTTTGCCAGACCGAGTGGGCCTTTGGGAATCCCAAAGACAGTGACGCTGAGACTCTTGGGAATGGCCACAGTTGTGACATAATGCTAGTTTGTCCCTAATGGCCAACTTTGCTTCTTTTCTTATGGCTCGTTGGACGTGAATGTGAGAAAAGTCTTTTGCAATGATCTAGATGGTCTATATGCATATGGGATGAATGATATGCAAAATGCAGACGTGATCTGATGCAAACCTTAGGGCTTCTACTGACTTCTATATGCATGAATGATTCTCTCCAAGTGGGTTAAGGGACTTTGACTGACTCTCTAAGGTTGAGGAATGACCTACGTAGCTCGTGCCTGACATATCCTGGAATGAGCATTACAATTGGCTCACGGCGTACGACAAATATCAAATCCTAAAGGGTTCTACTGCTGTATAGTGTTGCACTGATGATGAGCCATCTTGTCACCATGCACTATAGTGCAGAGTGCATGTGACAAGTGCCTTTCATAAGATCCTAGAATGCATGGAAATATTCTACAGTAAGACCATCCCATCCTGGAGATTTCCATCTTCCCAATGCTTTCAATGCATAATCAAGCTCATCTTTAGTGAATAGTGTTTCAAAGTAGTCAGTCTCTTAATGCGTTATTATACTTTTCTCAGTATCCAATAGAATTTGAAGGGCCGCACAAGCCTGTGCTATAGTAGCAAAAGGAGGCGCAAACATGTTTGCAAAATGGCCATAGGGATAGTAGCAAGAGGAGGCGCAAACCATGTAGTTGTCCCATTTCAATTAAAAGATCCATATACATAAAAAGTGGATAACAGCGAGTCATGAAAAATGTTCACGAGTCGTGAGTAGTCGTTTGTAACATGCTATCTTGATTTTTCACTAGTACTAAATATTGATCAATTTTACAGTCTTTTGGAGACATTAAAGAGAATTGTTTTTATAACTTTTGCAAAATAAGCATAGTTTCAAATTTCGTTTAAAAAATGTACATATTGCTAATTTAAAGGTGAATTTTTTTTCACTTTTCGTGTCGAATAACAAAATGGAAAAAACAAGGTCAATGACAAGATCTAATATTCTTTAAAACTACTAATAATTTATGCATGTCTATGTAATGTATAGTACATTTATTACTTAGAATTACAAAAATGTGCTTTTCTTCTACAAGAATTCAACTAACTTCATCCCAATCATTGAATTAGAACATATATTTGATGTTAAGATAAGACGGTATATGGAGTTCATGGCCATAGAAGAGGCTTATTGAAAGAAACGATTTCTCTAGATTCAGATAGAAAACCAACGATCCAAACGGTCAAATTTTAGATAGTAGTGAGAACTACAATTTATTAGTTTACTGTATTTTGATCTAATAGTTTGATTTTATCTTTGCAAAAACACAATTTTTAGTTTATAACAGCTAGATTTTGAACCATGAAAATGACAACAGTTATCGTTTTGAAAAATTGATGGAAATTTGGATTCTAGAATACACTTTGTCTACAAAGTGGATTTTGTTTTGGAATCCAAAACACTGACGTTTCTATCATGAAAATGAAATTTCCGTCCGAAAAAGAGAAATTTTGATCCATAATGAAATTTTTTTTACTTTTATTGGACTAAAAATTTAGTTCGTTGACGATAAAAGTTTTCGTCAATGGAAAAAAAGCCATCGACAGGGGAAAAAAAATCCGACGACGTAAAAAAAATTCGGTCGATGAGAATCTGATCCAAATTTTCGTCGACGGAAATTTCAATCCATTGACGGAAATTTCAATTCGTCCATGGGAATTTGGATTCTAGAATCCAAGTGGATTAGAATCTAAATTCTCATCGATAAAAATTATTTCCATCGATAAAATTTGGATTCTAGAATCCAAATTCTCAGTGACGAAATAATTTTCATCGATGAGAATTTGGATTCTCTCGACGAAATTTTTGACGAAAAAAATTTTCGTCAACGAAAATTTTAATCCATTGACGGAAATTCAGATTCTAGAATCCAAGTGAATTCTGGAATCCAAATTCTCATCGACGGAAAAGATTTCGTTGACGAAAATGTTTTCCACCGACGAACTAAATTTTCATCTAATAAAAGTAAAATTATTATGGACCAAAATTTCTCTTTTTTCGGATGAAAATTTCATTATTACGATAGAAACGTTAGTCTGTTACAGAATTTCGGATTCTAGAATCCACTTTGTTGACAAAGTGGATGCTAGA
Organism: Cibotium barometz; assembly: GCF_041138505.1. Taxonomy (NCBI): domain Eukaryota; kingdom Viridiplantae; phylum Streptophyta; class Polypodiopsida; order Cyatheales; family Cibotiaceae; genus Cibotium; species Cibotium barometz. Next base: position 43,421,860 of record NC_141048.1, on the reverse strand, counting down.
ATCGAATTTTTCATCAATTTTTTAAAATTACAACTATTGGCATTTTCATGGTTCAAAATCTAACTGTTATAAACTAAAAGCTATGTTTTTGCAAAGACTATAACTCAAAATTGAACTATTAGATCAAAATAAAGTAAAGTGATAAATTTAGTACTCACTACCATCTAAAATTTGACTGTTTGGAACGTTGGATTTCTATCTAAATCTAGAGACATCTTTGCTTTTAATAAACCTCTTCTATGGCCATGGACTTTATATACCTACCTATCTTAATATCAAAATATGCTTAAATTCAACCATTGGATTAACTTTGTATACAAAGAAAATTTATTTTCTTAGATAATGCACTAGTCCCATGTAGTAAGAAAGTTTTATCAAATTATATTGGGTCTAAAAGTAACGTCAGTTTTACCACCCATCAGTGTGTAGATAACATTCTACATACAACACGCAGTCTAGAAACGTGTATTGGCACAAAACTTATCCATGCTCAAGAGAAAGTATGATCTAGAGATGCTTAAACAAAGTAAAAAAGGAAAAAGTGTAATTCGTTGACGTGTGGACATGCTTAATTTGTACGATATAGAAATTCTTGTGTATGGATTTGAGTTAAAAAATTGTGAACACTTGTGTCAGAAAATAATTGATATTTTTAAGCAAAAGGTCTAATGATTCTTCTAGTTGATTGGAAGAGTTTCTTCTCCTTTGTAATTCTTTTTTGAAATTGGACGTTTTTGGGTTTAGAGTAAAATGTAAGTAATGTTTTATGCATTTTTTTTTCACAAAAGTAGTGGTTTTTTTAAAATGTTTGACATGAAAGTATGTCTTTTGTCTCCATAAATTAATTAAAAGGTACATTTTGGGTTTTTTTTTTTCAAAACGCAGTTGAGTGAATGTTTGCACGATTTTGTGAATATTTTTCATAACTCGTTGTTGGATGCGTAGCAATCGCATAGAGCAATGCACTAAGAGGAGATCCTTGACGCAGATGTTTTTCCAAAATCCACTTCGATGAAAGATCACAACCAAAAACACACTGGGTAGTACTATCTCTATATAGCCAAAAAATAGCTTGTTGCATTTGACAACCAAAGCCCATTGCAGCCATGACCTTAGCTATGTATTCCCATTGAAATGTATCAAAAGCTTTAGCCACATCCACCTGCATAATGAGAACATCCAGAGAAGTATATTCCATTGCCAGATATAGATTAGCAATATTGTTCATAATTTATCTTATGGAAACAAAACCATATTGTCGTGGATGCAAACCATGGAAAAGGAGATCACCAATACGATTTGCAATCATTTTAGTTGCCAATTTATAGATATGTGGCATCAATGTGATTGGTCTCCAATCATCAAAGGATTGTCTCAATGCTTTTTTAGGTACCAAAGTGACAAGGCCTTCTTTCCAAGAATCCGGCATAAGTCTTGTTTCCCATGCAACATTAATCATCTTCAAAATTGGAAGTTTAAGCTCATTCCAAAAAGAAACAAGGAATTCAAGTGTCAGATAATCCCAACCAAGTGACTTCCAACGTCCCATACCATATAACGTGTGTGTTAGCTCTTCCTCAGTGAAGGGGAGATCATGCCTCAAAGTAGATTCATTGTCAACAATGGAATGCACACAATTCAAGAAACTTTATGGAGTATCAAGGGCATCCGAATCCACACGAGATGAACTCTGAAATATGTGCTAATAATGATTGACACATTTAGTTGGAAGCTCCATTTTTGTGGATGTCCATGTGCCATCAAATTTCTTAAGACGCACTATTTTATGTTTCTGTCTATCAGCATGCAATCTTTTTAAAAATTGCTGGGATGAGCAACCTTTATCTTGGAGTTGCTTACATCTCGATCTGATTTGCCATTTCTGTATCTTTCTTTGTTGATTCATAGAGACATGCTTTGGCTTCACATAACACATTTTGTTGATCTTGTGTAAGAGTTTGAAGATGGTTGAGTGACGTGAGCGATTGGATTTGTCTCTCAGTCATTTCAACTTTTTGCTTGGCGTTTTCAACATAATATCTACCATAGTCAGCAATGACTATCTGTATTCGTCGAACAAAACGAAACTAAGCAATGCCAACATCATCTAATAACTGAGCAGAAAGTGGAGAGATGGCATCATGTACTAAAACTCGGAAGGCATCATGCGAAAGATAGTTGTTATTTATGTGTAACAGTCTCTGATGACGTAGAGGAGGTTTCCATAAGGGCAGATGAAAATATAAAGCCAACCATAGTGGTGAATGATCAGAGAGTGTCGAAGCATGATCAACCCAAAGCTTGCATGAAAAAGACTCATGCTAATGAGTATGTAACAAATACCAAGAATTAGAAGGTGAAGCTGATGCCATCGGGGGCTGGGCCACAATTGGTGGTTTATGAATGACAGTATGACATTTATTGGAGATATGTCCAAACTGTTTACACACTTAAAGCATGCACCAACGAAAGTACCCCAAATGAGCTCATAGTTCCGAGAGCCAATCCCAAGTTGTCTATCATTAGTACATTTTATTCCAATAGAGACATAAGTGGGGGTAGAGGGATATCTACCCCCAAAGCTAAAAGTGCCTGCCAAAGGAAAGCGTGGGAAATTGGGCATGGATAAGAGTTGTCAAACGAGCTAGGAAATTTGGAGCGGTAGGACAAGCCCAGAGAAGATGCAGAACCGTCTCGTGCGGATGTGAACAAGTAGGGCAAACCGAGGAGACAATACGTCGGGCAGCCAAATGGACACCCATTGGAAGAGCCCCCACCAGACATCGCCACAGAAAGACCCGTTGCTTGAGGGGAAGCTTACTTTTCCATATACAATGAAGACATGTTTTCCACCACCCAAGCGGCCTATCCAAATGCCATAAACGATTGCCATGCAAAGGCATCCCCCCAGGAATATCATTGCCATGCAAGCGCTGCTCCGAAACCAAATCATCCATGTATAGCAGTAACGGATGAGTGGTGATAGCATATAGCAAGGCACTTAGAGGATAGCCTTGCTGGACGGAGCGGCTCAATGTCCAAGAGGAAGAAAGAGTATCCGCCAACAGGCAGCGGGCAGAACAATCCGCATAGAGCCAATGCACCACATGTTGCATGCGACGATCGAAGCCCAACTGAGCAAGAACAGCTGCAATAAAATTCCATCGAATGGTATCAAAAGCTTTCTCAATGTCTACTTGCATGATAAGAACATCTTGACCAGTGGATTTGGCATACTCTATCCCAATCTAAGTATTAGCAATATTATCAAGAATCTGCCTGCGAGGCACAAAACCATACTGGGCAGGGTGCAAACCAGCATATAAAATGTGGGACAACCGAAGAACCAACATATTAGAAACCAACTTATAAACCAGAGTAATTGGATGCCAATCCGATAGACATTCACACAACGGTTTTTTAGGGAGCCAACGCAGCAAACCCTTTCTCCATGAGAGATGCATCACACTAGAAAGCCAGGCATCATTTATCATGCGCAGTAAAACAGGACTCAAATCATCCCAAAACTCTGCAAAGAACTCAACTATTAGCCCATCCCATCTTGCGGATTTGAGGCGACCCAATTGGGCCAAGGCAGTGTCAATTCCTCATCAGTAAATGGCATCTCTAACAAATTTGCCTCATCCGCGGAGAGAATAGGATGCACTTGACGTAAGAACACATCACGTGCTGCAATTTCATCTGAAGTGGAGGGTCCAGGAGCAGCAAACAAATCAGAAAAATAATGTTGGACAACACCATCAAGCTACGGCTTATTGTTAGTCCAAGTCCCATCATGCTGTTGCACCCTATGAAGGGAATGCATACGTCGGGAAGTGTGGAGGCTTTTGAAAAAAGCCTTATAGGAGCAGCCCTTATCTTGCAGTGCTTTATGACGAGAACGGACTTGCCATTTGTGGAGTTCACGTTTATCATTGTTAGCCAAGCAATGATGTGCAGATTGAAGGCAGGATTGCTCTGCAGCAGAAAGGGCACGTTGCTGACTAAGATCTGTAAGCTGCTGCAGTTGAGACTTAGCATTGGCCACTCGAGTTCGTAAGCCTCCCATGTAGCATTTGCCATAGTCTCGGATAATATCCTGCATGCCCATGGAAAAACGATCCCATGCCCAGTCGGCATCAACAAGAACATGCAAAACAAGGTGATCAATGAGTCCATGTACCATGGACTGGAAGCACTGATGCTTGAGATAACTATTATTAACCAACAAGAGCCTCTTACAAGGCAGTGGCACATCCTGTGGTGGTGGGAGACCAAAATGCAACATCATATAGATCGGGAAATGATCCGACAAGCACATCGAGAAATCCAAGCTCATTGCGCAGGTAAAAGCATCAAATTGCACTGCATTTAACGTGTACCATTGATCCAATCGAGCCCAATAGCTAGTGAGAGCATTGTGATGGAAAGTGTAGCCTGTGCGCACTACGACCCGGTATAAGATGTAGCCATAAATCACAAGCGTGCAAGGAATCAAGCATACGACCCCAAGCGTGACGTTCCCTTAAGAGCATATGAGACCGATGCATACTATTATCCCCCGGATCAGGTGCATTATTAAAATCCTCACAAAGAAAAGCATGTCCCATCCAAAGGCAGGCTGTCAAACGGTGCCACATTTTAGCTCGCGTAGCAGAAGTTTGCCAGGCATAAACCAAGGCAAACTCATAAATCTCCCCATTAAGCATACTTTGAACAACAAGGAAACGGCCCTGCGGATCATTGTATGCAACATGTGGCTGCAACTCATGATGTACAAGCATAGCTACACCTGAGAAAGCTGAAGAACCAGCATAGAAAATCCGAAACCCAGCAAAATATCATTCATGGCCCGCCAAGGAGTGTTGATTGTGCTCCTACAAACACACTATATGCGGCTTACTGCTATTAATATAGTCCCACACTAGCCTCCATTTATTTACATGGCAGAGGCCGTGAACATTGTACGTAATGCATTTGAGCGTATATACATATGTACAAACTGCAAGAAAGTCCCACCATTCAACTCTCAACCTGCATGGTTGCACTAGGCTGGGCCATGACTGACTGCTCATCAACATTAGCAAACTCCGGAAGGTCAGAAATAGGGGTCAACAGAAACATGAGTACTCCATAATGGATGCAATGAATCAGCTCCTCAAACCACTGCCGACCAAAGTCGCCCCACTCCAAATCCATTAACAGGCATAGACTCCGAGGAAGTAGAAGGACTCAGGAGTTTCTGTCCGATTCTTGTTGACCACTGGCGTGGCTCTAAGTGGTTTCTTTGGCAGTTGCCAATCTGACGAAGTAGCAGCCTTAACTGCACCATTCCCCTTGTCCCAAGTATTGATTGGCGGGGTAGATACTTTAGCTTTCCCTTTGCTTTGGGTTGCAAGGGACCCGAGGGACGAGACTTAGGTGCAGGAGAGGGCCCGGAAAGAGGAGGGTCTACGGGCTAGACGACATTGGGTGGAGGCCTTATCAAAGCATGGGGATAATCAGATTGCATGTTACCAAACTTTCCACACTCAAAGCAGGAGCCTGCAAAATTTCCCCATTTGAGTTTAAAAAAGACCTCCGAAGACGGCATACCAGGCATATCAATGTGAAACGCCACATGGGGAGGAGTGGGTTTATCTGTGTCCCACAATTGACATTGCCATTCAAACGAGGTGGACATACAACTTTGCCCAAAGCTTCGGCTAAGAATGGTAATGTAGGTCTGCAATACAAAGGCAAGTCCAACACCTCCACCCAAACTGGGCATTTGTGCCTGATAAGATTTTAATAATCCTTGGTTGGCATCCAAGGAAAAACATGCACCAACTGACAACCATAAAACAACTCCAAAAGCATTTGCTTATACTGTGGCTCAGTAAAAATAATCTCATAAAAACCACGGGCAGCTTTGTAACAGCCTGCAACAAAGCATCCTTTAAGCAAAAACTTAATCCACTGTGCAACATCCCCCGCATCAGGCATGTGGCCTGGAAAGAACAGCACAACCGCTTTCTGTGCCAAACTCATTACTGGAGCATACAAGACCTGTCCCGGCATAGAAACATGAAAAGCCGGTTCTGGCTCATCCCAAAATTGTTGAATTTCAGAAAACCCTTCTTGCAAGGTGTCAACAAAAGGCTGTAATTCCAGATTTACACAGCGAGCAGGCGCATCATCAACCAAAACCTGGCGACGCTTAAGGTCGCTTCTTTGAAAAATCTTCACAGGCTCCATGAAGAAAGCCCTGACCAGCAATCACAGACACGGACACACACACACACACACACACACACACACACACACACACATTTTTTTTTTGGGTAAAACCAGTTGAAATTGCATTATATCATAAATGTACAAAAGGGTTTGACATCAAGAGGATGTCTGAACCCTAGAACTTAAAAACAGTAGTAAAAAAGTTCTATGCAAGATCAGGGCAGTGCTCAAGAAAAGAGCCTATGCCCTATCCATCAGAAACAGTAAAAGAAAAGTTGAACACAAGAAACATCCAAATCTTCCTCATGCACGGCATCATATAAGGACTGCCGCAACGAGGCTCGGAAGAACTCGTAAGGGTGCTTGTAAACCGGCCTTCAGAAAGCAAAGGGCGGTGAAACAAACACTCGCACATAAAACACTTCAACACCATTGAGGACCTAGAAAAGGTAAACAAACAGGGGGAGCTAGAGTGCTCCTGCAAATAGTACACGGACACCGATTGGCCCCAAATCGCAGTGGCGCCCCTTGCGGTATTTCTTTAATTGAATATAAGAGCTTTGATTACAATATAAGGCTGGGAACTCAGTTGTCAAAATGGAACCCCTGAAGCCTGCAAAGAACCTGCATCTGGCTTCTTGTCCACACGGCATCCACAAACAAATCCAGCCATTGTTCACATCGAAAGACTCTCTCACATTGAGTCTGCATACAGAAGCTTTCTCCCATGATCAAGGCTGCCACAACCATCCATAGCCTCTCACACCCTGACACATCCAGTGCTTCTGCATCACAACACAGACTCCCAAACTGTCTCTCAAAAGAGAACTCGTATCACAGCACAGCATACCATACAGTCGACACACCTGTACAAACCCTCTCTACCCTCCAAGGGTACTATCCATCTCTGTCATGGATTCCCTATCCCCTGTCCTATCAGTAGCAAGGCTGTACCAAACATGTGTCCACTCCTGTACCTTCTGCCTGCATGTGACCTATCTCCTGGAGAAACCCAAAAACATGTTTCCTCGTCGAGAAACCTACGACCTGTTTCCACATGAAACCCTTAGGCCTGTTTCCCTTTTGAAACTTCTGTCCTGTTTCCATACATCTAGTTACCTGTTCCCTCATGAAACATCTGGCAACATAGAGATGCCCATAACTGTAGGTCCCTCTGTTCCTTTCTAGCAGGAAGAAAACAATCTGCTCCATGAGCACGCAGCCATGCGAGCTTGCATCCCATGCCAAGAAACATAACCAAAAGATCTGTACTTGTAGCCAGAAAATCAAGCACATAGCTGAATTTGCAACCAAACAAAAACAGCCCATAAACTGTCCCAAAACGGTTCCGAACCCAAAGCAAAGAGAAACTGAAAGTTCCATCAGATGAACGCCATCGACATGATGTCTATGTTCATGGAAATCCAGCCCCTGTCCACCTTTGTGTCCAAAGAAACCAGCCCTTGTCTACTTTTCAGCAGAGGGAGAGAGAGAGAGAGAAAGGGAGAGAAAGCAATACTGGCTGTCCCCACATGTACGCCCCTGTTTCTCCTGCAATCCCCCTCTTTCCAAGAGAACCTCTCATGCCCTGTACAGTCCAGCTCCTATGCAGTCCATCCACGTGGAGTCCATGCAGACAGTCTCTTTGCGCCAGCTTTTCACCAGGAAAGGGAAGAGATCTACGCTCTATTCAGCCCCTGCCCGACTGTCTTCTCCTCCACGCAGCCGACCTGTACCTGCAGTCCAGCCCATGAGCAGTCCACTGTACCAGCAGTCGTACAGTATTGTACCTGCTGTCGTACTTGCCTGCGCTGCCTGTACCTGCAACCTGTACACGCCTGTACCTGCACGACCAGATTTGTCCAGCGCCGACTGCAGCAGAACTATCCAACAGCGCCTGTTTCTGTCCTGTCCGTACAGCTGTCCGTACAGTCGTACAGACCTGCATGTATTCCCCTGTGCGCAGCCAGCATACAGTCCTCCTCTCCCAAAAAGCACACGTTTCCTCAAGAGAATAGGCGCCCCTTTTGCCTGGCAGCCCCTCTTTTTCCCAAAAAGCACACGTGGCCCCAAATTAGCATAAGGGCCATGTTTTTCTTTAATGAAGGGCTTTATAAAAAAATTTAAAGGTTTTTAAACCTTTGTCCCCACCAAAACCCTTTGTCCCCATGGGTTATGAGAGACTTTAATCACTTGGCCCCCCCTTCACACTTGGGGTTGTCCACACATGGGCTCCCTTTTTGACTCCAACCTGATGCCATTCACACTGTCCACCATGTCTTCGTGCACATCTGCATCTTGTCCAGAGAAAAACACAGGGTCATGACATACCCCCCTCTTGAAAAATGGCAAGCGTCCTCGATTGCACTCAATGGCACAGTAAAGCATCTCATGAGCAAAGATACCCCATATGGCAAAAACAATGGCCCTCCAATGCATCTGGGTGATAAAATAATCATCCTGCACAATAAGCCACACTGTCCTCTTGCTTGTTCCTTCAGAACCTACAGCAAAAGTCTAAAACCAAATGGAAACACGTTACCTGTGTTAGCCAAAAACAAAACCATGCATCATTCTACATATGGCACACATATGCATGACACACATATGCATTCGCAAACAATATGCTCCTCAAAATGCTCTACCTGCTCCAAAGTAACAGTCTAAGGGCTGCTCGCAAGCCTTACGCCCATGGGCATCCCACAGGACCCACGACTGAAGGTAAAACATGAGCATATGAAAGCACTCAATGCATCCAAACACTACATCTACCAAGTACTTTCCCACATATGTCTCATGGCCATCCCGTAGGAGTTACACCCAGTGGTGCATCCATGAACATAATAAAGCACTTGATGTATCATACCAACATACATGCAGCACTCAACACAATGCAGAGTATTTCCCAATGTATTCTCAATGGTACCAGGATCCAATGGCACCAGAATACAAAAATACCTCTACTTCAAAAAGTGTATGCATACATGCACAAATAGAGTTCGATCCATATTTCATGAACCAAACCAACTCTAGGACTGCTCGCAAGACTTATGTCCTCCATAGAGTTATCCATAGTTGCAGTTATAGTTCAAGTTGCGGCCGACTGTGAACCATACTCAACCACCATCTCATGTGTCTAGAACACCAGATCATAGAAGTCCCATAAGCAGATGTACTGTCAGCCTCAGTACCTTCGGGTGAATACAAAGATATTACCAAGCGGCTCCTAGATGACAACTGAGCCTGTTTGTAACAAGGGAGCGGAGGTGCTACCCCCCTCTTGAGCATCAGGTAATGCTCCAAACCCATGCTCTGCTGAACCTGAATGAGCCACAACAAGAGTCGGCTCTAACTCAAAGGCATCAAGATAAAGCTGCAACTCCTGAGGTGAATCTGCTAAGTCACCCTCCTCCATCCACTTCGCATCCATCAGTGAACCTCCTCCATCCACTTCGTATCCATCAGTGAACAGCTCTTGAACTTCACAAGATAGCGACGGGAAACCTTACCCTGTACCTTTCTTTCCTTATGTGCCAGTATATGCTCAGGAATAAGAACCTCGTCAAGTTCCTCCACTTCCATCTGAGCCTCATCTGAAACATCCTTAGGCACCCAAAACCTGCTTGCACGCCACCCAAGTGGTAAGCACAAGTCCTCGATGAAGCATAGTAGATCACCACTGCTAAACATAGAAAGAAACTGTCTTCCGAACCCATGAAGCCTCTATGAAGATACCACCGGTGACAAACTGTCGAAAGCCATAGCCTTCAACGCATCTCCTGCACCATATCAACTGCTTCTTGTTCTTGGCCGACTACTTCTTGTCCTTGGTGTCTTTTCTCCTGAGCTTCATCTTCAGCTCTTGCTCTTCACCTCATATAGGCAAAGACACACAATCCTGCACTGTGTCCTGCACTTCCTTTTCACTTTCCTCATGTTGAAGCTTTTGATGTGACAACCACGGGCTCGCCTCCTTGAGAAAGTCGACGATGTGTCCCGGCAACGGAACCTTGTAAACCGGCCTTCAGAAAGCAAAGGGCGGTGAAACAAACACTCGCACATAAAACACTTCAACACCATTGAGGACCTAGAAAAGGTAAACAAACAGGGGGGAGCTAGAGTGCTCCTGCAAATAGTACACGGACACCAATTGGCCCCAAATCGCAGTGGCGCCCCTTGCGGTATTTCTTTAATTGAATATAAGAGCTTTGATTACAATATAAGGTTGGGAACTCAGCTGTCAAAATGGAACCCCTGAAGCCTGCAAAGAACCTGCATCTGGCTTCTTGTCCACACGGCATCCACAAACAAATCCAGCCATTGTTCACATTGAAAGACTCTCTCACATTGAGTCTGCATACAGAAGCTTTCTCCCATGATCAAGGCTGCCACAACCATCCATAGCCTCTCACACTATGAACAGCATCACACCCTGACACATCCAGTGCTTCTGCATCACAACACAGACTCCCAAACTGTCTCTCAAAAGAGAACTCGTATCACAGCACAGCATACCATACAGTCGACACACCTGTACAAACCCTCTCTACCCTCCAAGGGTACTATCCATCTCTGTCATGGATTCCCTGTCCCCTGTCCTATCAGTAGCAAGGCTGTACCAAACATGTGTCCACTCCTGTACCTTCTGCCTGCATGTGACCTATCTCCTGGAGAAACCCAAAAACATGTTTCCTCGTCGAGAAACCTACGACCTGTTTCCACATGAAACCCTTAGGCCTGTTTCCCTTTTGAAACTTCTGTCCTGTTTCCATACATCTAGTTACATGTTCCCTCATGAAACATCTGGCAACATAGAGATGCCCATAACTGTAGGTCCCTCTGTTCCTTTCTAGCAGGAAGAAAACAATCTGCTCCATGAGCACGCAGCCATGCGAGCTTGCATCCCATGCCAAGAAACATAACCAAAAGATCTGTACTTGTAGCCAGAAAATCAAGCACATAGCTGAATTTGCAACCAAACAAAAACAGCCCATAAACTGTCCCAAAACGGTTCCGAACCCAAAGCAAAGAGAAACTGAAAGTTCCATCAGATGAACGCCATCGACATGATGTCTATGTTCATGGAAATCCAGCCCCTGTCCACCTTTGTGTCCAAAGAAACCAGCCCTTGTCTACTTTTCAGCAGAGGGAGAGAGAGAGAGAGAAAGGGAGAGAAAGCAATACTGGCTGTCCCCACATGTACGCCCTTGTTTCTCCTGCAATCCCCCTCTTTCCAAGAGAACCTCTCATGCCCTGTACAGTCCAGCTCCTATGCAGTCCATCCACGTGGAGTCCATGTAGACAGTCTCTTTGCGCCAGCTTTTCACCAGGAAAGGGAAGAGATCTACGCTCTATTCAGCCCCTGCCCGACTGTCTTCTCCTCCACGCAGCCGACCTGTACCTGCAGTCCAGCCCACGAGCAGTCCACTGTACCAGCAGTCGTACAGTATTGTACCTGTTGTCGTACTTGCCTGCGCTGCCTGTACCTGCAACCTGTACACGCCTGTACCTGCACGACCAGATTTGTCCAGCGACGACTACAGCAGAACTATCCAACAGCGCCTGTTTCTGTCCTGTCCGTACAGTCGTACAGACCTGCATGTGTTCCCCTGTGCGCAGCCAGCATACAGTCCTCCTCTCCCAAAAAGCACACGTTTCCTCAAGAGAATAGGCGCCCCTTTTGCCTGGCAGCCCCTCTTTTTCCCAAAAAGCACACGTGGCCCCAAATTAGCATAAGGGCCACGTTTTTCTTTAATGAAGGGCTTTATAAAAAAATTTAAAGGTTTTTAAACCTTTGTCCCCACCAAAACCCTTTGTCCCCATGGGTTATGAGAGACTTTAATCACTTGGCCCCCCCTTCACACTTGGGGTTGTCCACACATGGGCTCCCTTTTTGACTCCAACCTGATGCCATTCACACTGTCCACCATGTCCCCGTGCACATCTGCATCTTGTCCAGAGAAATACACAGGGTCATGACAGTGCTGAAGGGGTGAATTCAGATATGCATGATTTCGCTGTAGCCAGAGGGTCCATAAGGCCCAGTATCTGATCCAATGGAAGAAAAGAGAATACTGTGACAAAGAAGCTGATAACGTGCCAAATATCCAGAAAAACTTGTAGAACCTGTGTGCGGGAAATCTGAGAGATAAAAAATAGGAGATCTTGTCCACAAGGTCTCTGGAATATGATTAAGACCACAATAAATGCGGAACACTCTCAGTAGTATGATGACATCTTGGACAAAGAGGAGAGGCAATCCTTCTTTGAGCCAATTTCACTCCCACTGGAAAAATACCGACAATGCATCTCCAGAGAAAGAGTCTCTGTTTCAATGGCATTTTCAACTTCCATATCAATGTCAGTTTTGCTTTCCACCAAGCTAAAGACTTATCCAGATGCCAAAGAGAATTAGCATGCTGAGCAATCCATGGAGGAGGTAATATCAATCGATAAGCCTGTATAGAAGTCAATATATGCAAAGGTTGAGAGGATAATCTTGAACTTAAAGACTGAAGATGCCAATCTTGAAGCCTGTCTTTTACATCCAATGTTGGAATCGGAATGAAAGGGTGTAAGAGATCTGCAATAGCTTTCCATATAGATCTATGATGCATCCCAAGATTGTATTCTTGGCATGCTGCCGGAAAAGAAAGAATTTGCCCTCTAGTATCCACTACGTTGTCAATGAACCGGATGCCCAACTTCATAAGATTGTAAGCTCTGATTGGTTGTTGTACAGCAAGGGGAGAGTAAAAAACAGCACTCCAATGTATGCTTTCCATTCGAAGCGAGGAAGCTATAGAAGCAGGATGGGGAGACCATTTGATGCGAGAGGGCACTTTCTTCCAATCCTGAATCAAGGAAGTAGAAAATGGACAACCAGGGATTTTACCTTGAAATTTGCCAAGTACTACTTCCGATGGATCAACCAACCAGCGACCATAAGCATTTGTGCGCATCCGACTACACAAAATTGCCAACATGATAGACCAAGGCTGCTCTTGTTGAAAAAAGGTTTTGAGCATAGCGATCTTTCTTGCCAGCACATGAAATTTGATGTTTATAATATTCAAACCACCATGCATTTTTGGCGAGCAAAGCAGGTCCATTTTGAGCAACCTTAAAGCTTTTTTATGAAGCTTAGTTTTCCAAAAAATCTCCATGGCTTGAGACATAAAAAAAGAAAGATCTCGAGATGACCAATGTAAGAGAGGAAGGTAGAATTGGACATAAGCCAGAACAATGGACTGAACAATTCGAAGCCGTACATGTAATGGCCAAGTGGAGATCTTCCAATATTCTAATTTGTCCTTAATTTTGTTTAGCACCCAAGATATTTGTTGCTTATTTCTGATTTTCCAGCCAATGGGATAGCCCAAATGTCTTAATATGCTTTTCGGATAAATAATCTGGCCGGGCCACAGGATAGCATGCCAGTCACAATGCTTGAGAAGTAAGAGTTTTGATTTCTGAAAATTAATTTTTAAACCAGCTGCCAACCCAAAATCTGAAAGAGTATCCATCAATAGACGAAGCTCCAAAGGACTGTTCTTTGGCATGAAGAATGAATCATCTGCATAAGCCTGTGCAATGAAAGGCCGTGAACCAGAAATCTGAAGCCCCTCTAACTGTCTAGTATCAACCAGATGATCCATGTAAAGAAGCAAAGGATGCGAAGCTATAGCATAGAACAGAGCACTGAGAGGGCATCCGTGTCGAACTGATTGTTCTAGAGTCCAAGACTCAGACAAATGTTTCCCTATAAAGCATTGAGCAGTGGAATCTGAGTAAAGCCAATATCTGACATTAACTAGCTTTGGCCCAAAACCAAGTTTAGACATGATTTGAGAAACATAATCCCACTGCACCGTATCAAATGCCTTTGCCACATCCACCTGCATGACCACACACACACACACAGATGTACACAGGCTGGCTACACAGACCCTCTCTCTCTCTCACACACAGTCACACTCAGAAGGGGATGTACAGAGAAGAGAAAGGAAAGGCAAAAAACAAAGGAAAGATGTGCAGGGCAGAATCGCAGGTCTGAAGAAGAAGACGTGCAGGTCGCAATACGTGCAGGTCTCGAGCACAGGCGAATAGAGTTGAGCAGGTCGCAGACGAGCAGATCGCAGGCGAGCAGAATCGAGCAGGTCGCATGCAAGCAGTGTCGAGCAGATCGCAAGCAAGCAGTACATGCAAGCAGATTGCAGGCTAACACACACACACACACACCTGCACATACACACATAGAGGAGTGCTGCAGCCTGCAGACTGCAGGAAGAGGGGAAGTGAAGGAGAATCTGAGTCGCATTACTGAAAATCAGAAGAATTCATGCAGCAAGACTACTCACAATCACACTCACCTATGCATATATGTGTGCATACGTATGCATACATGTGTGCGCACGCAAGTGTGTCTACTTCTTCCTATTGCAAAAGAAGTCAATTAGTTCAGCGAAAAAATCATGTTGTCGATGTTGTTCACTCCCTTTTCAGCTCATACTCGTTTATGTGATGCAAAAGTTGTTTGTGAACTTTAAATTTCTTGTTATTTTGGCACTTTCGTGACAATTTAAGCATCAATGTTAGGTGTTGATTTCAAACATTTTTCAGAGAATGGATGACCCTTCATCTGGAGGTTGGATTTGGGACAAAAAGGCAAAACTTTCGTGGACTTCTGGATCTGGACATCCATGGCTTATCACGACAGAACAGGACAGATTGACACATGGACAATTACTCTCTGAAGGTCGATATCACTGCGAGACTAATCATGTTGCAGATGATGGTATTGCAGGGTTTATGCCAACAGTTTATTGCGCTAAAAAAGAGGATGATGCAAGTGCCATGATATTAAATAACATTAAGCTAGAAGCATCAGCATTCCCTGTTCAGGGTGTTAGTTCTGTTTTGTTACAAGGACAGAGAGAGGCTCAAGGTGTTATTGAAAAGCACATGTTCCTTAGTGACAGTGCTAAACATCTAATGGATTTTGAGGCTACAAAGGAGGGTTTCCTTCAGCAAAATTCAGTGAATGGAGCTGCAAATAGTATTGGTGGGATGAGCTGGCAGGTCAAAAACAGGCAAGCCTTAGAAAGTCTGTGTGGTTTAAAGGGCACAGGAACTGTCAAGCTTGAGCCCTCTCTCTCACTTGGTCCACTGAGTTCATCAAAACAGGTGGAAAATGAGTTACGTGAAACAGGATCCAAGATCCTGTTTAGCCAGAAATTCTCAGGACCAAGTCCAGCTTTTCAAAGACCAAAACAACTGATGCCCAGGCCACCACAAGCCCAAGCCTCCGCTCATACTGAAACACTCTATGACTCCTCACAAGGCCTAGGGCGAGTTGCACGCCCACCAGGGGAGGGAAGGGGTAAGAACCAGCTTCTACCTCGTTATTGGCCAAGGATCACTGATCAGGAGCTTCAGCAAATCTCTCCAGGAGAGTATCCACTGTTACTTTCTCCCATTTTATACCTTTTGAACTGAAAACTTGTTGTGGTACTTGATGCTTTTATGGTTTCTGTTTATAATTTGTCTCTATGGCTGTATCCTCCTTGATATACAAGCAGCTCAAATTCAACAATCACACCACTCTTTGAAAAGATGCTGAGTGCAAGTGATGCAGGTCGAATCGGTCGGCTTGTACTTCCAAAAGCTTGTGCTGAAGTAGGCTTTTTTTTCTCCTCCTGGATTTTACTGAGCATGTGCTGAAAGAGTTGTTTATCATGCCAAGTATCAACCTAGAGCATAGTAACAAGAAACATCAGTTTCCTAGTCTCTGGATCTATTTTTTTTGATCTTTTTTGTCACGGTAGAGAAGCCTCTTCATGGTACAGTATCTAAATATCGTTTCCTTGTTAGCAAGAGGTATGATTATGATGGTAAAGGGTTGCAATACTAAGATCTTGGATAAGGCATGGGCATTGCTTCATGCCATGGGAATTTGCTGCTGGTAAACTGTGATCCTCAGTAAATTTTTATGAAAACTTCTCCATAGGGATGCGATCCAGACAATGCTTGAGGTGCAGGATGAGTTTAGATCAGCTGATGATCCATATGCACACCTTGGAAGCTAATAGCTCAACTTACAGGATGGGAAATTGTGAAAATAAATGAAATGCATCAGGGTTGAAGGGGGGGTGCGGTGGAAGGTGGGTGCATTCCTCTGTAATGTCTCCTAGCCTAGCCTACACCCTCCCACCTCAACTCCATTATCCTAAAAAAAACTTCTTGGAGAGAAGCAAGCGTGCGGGCACACACACGTGCACACACTCCAACACATTCACGTACCCACACATGCATGCACACACATTTTGAAGTCACTTTTCACTGGCTGGATATTGAATTTTGTGGTTTTCAATGGAATTACAATTAAATTAAACAAACTTTTCCGCCAGCTGTTTTTCCTTTTTGTGTGCCTTTGAATGTTTATTGACTTTAGTTACAATAGACAGGAGGAAATCCCTTTAATTTTTAAATTTTGTCATATAGTATAAATTGTTGGAAATCAATGCTTCACCCTTGTCATTGTTACTATGTGGGTAACAGGTTGCTCTATTCTGTAAGGCCCCTATATGAGGAGAAGCCACTTTGTGTTGAGCATGCTGGGATGCCTGACAGTGCCCAATTTAGACACTAGGGTTGGCCATAGGTGGTTGGTTGGTTAGGAGACAGCGTATGTATATTTGGCACCATGCCAAATAGGATGCATGAGCGTGCGGAGTGACAAACTGCACTCAAGGGTAGAAGAAGATATTCCCCAAACACATTGTCTTTGGGTCGCGGGCTAGAATGGGCGCCGAGATGACCTTGGGTTGCCCTGAAATTTGCACCTAGACCCACGGTCTTTTATTTAGTCCAGATTATCCTAGTTGGGTGATGTGGTGGGTTCGGTCCATCTTGACCAGTCGTAATGGTTGATTGGATTAGATTGATATGATATGAAGTACACCAAGTACATGCTTTTATAGGTTATCTGTTGAGTCACACAAATCACACTCACATACAGGGACATGACACATGGCACACACTTATCTTATCAAGATAAGAGGGTGTTCACACGCATATAGGCACAGTTACACATACATGGGGTGTTCACACCTAAATAGGTGTTCACTCCTATACAACCACATGTAGATGGATACACATGCTGACAGGTATACGAGGTGGACATACATGACATGAGACTCCCAAATACCCAACAAACCCCTCTTCGGAGCGAAGATGATATTTTATGAAGTGGCCTTTAAACTTATGGTGATTTGGACTCACTGGCACCACGTGATGCAAAAGATCACATTGGCCATACCTGATGTGATACAACATATCACAGTCAAGCCTGCAAATGGAGCTTGACATACATAAGATTCCCTCGACTCAAAATAGGGTAATGGAGAAAATTATGAAGCCTTTTGTAGCACAAGGCGGTCATTAATACAGAAAACATGTATTACAAATCTTTTTTGGGTGACAACTTGGGCAAAGAACTATTACGACCTTGTGTTTTTCCCTTTGGACAACAAGCAAGTGGGCACGGGATGGACAGTGTGAACAGGCATCAGTTTGGATATGAAAAGGAAACCCATATGTGTGGCCAGCCCAAGTGTGAAAGGGGACAAAAAGGACTTTAAAGGTTATAAGGTTTTTAAACCTTTGATGATTTAAAAGTATTATTATTTTTGGAAGTTTGCGTTTTTGCTTTTGGCTTTTTAGAAAGCAGGCGGAATCGCGTTTCTGGCTATTAAAGCGAAGGGTGGTGGTCGTGAAGCCGCCGGGTGTGGTCATCTCGCCGGGTGGTTTACATGGCGCATCCCCTTGAGCATGATGCCGTGTGGAGCTGACGTGAGGTCGCTGTGTGCAGTAGGCGGCTGCTGAGCACAAGGGCTACAGTGCCAGACGGGCTGCATCGGGCTGCGTATGGCTGCGCGTACGTGTGGAGCAGCCAGGCGGCTGTACTTGAGGAAGCTCAGGCGGCTGCGCAGCCAGGCGACCAGGCGGGCTGCTGCCAGTCAGACAGCCAGGCAGGCTTCAGGTGGGAGGCTGCACATGTGGAACACCAGGCGGCTGGGCTACAGCCAGCAACTGGTAACCAGGCGGGTAGCAACGGGCAGCCAGGAGGAGGCGAAACAGGGGGGAGGTGCTGCTGGACAGAGACAGCCACTGTATAACCTCTCTCTCATCATAAGGGCCTGGTGTGTTTTCTCTTTTGTGTACCATGGATGTACGAGAGACTTTGAACAGGAGAACAAGCTATAGATGCATGGGACAATGTTCATGAGAGATGGTGTGATTTCTCTTTGTGTCGAAACAGGGGGGAGGCGCTGCTGGACAGAGACAGCCACTGTATAACCTCTCTCTCATCATAAGGGCCTGGTGTGTTTTCTCTTTTGTGTACCATGGATGTACGAGAGACTTTGAACAGGAGAACAAGCTATAGATGCATGGGACAATGTTCATGGGAGAGATGGTGTGATTTCTCTTTGTGTTGAACTTATATGTGCTCAGGGATTTGCTTACAGGTTCTCTATTTTTCTCTCGCTTGGTGCTATGGAAAACAACCCTGGGTTTTTGGCACCGTGATTGGATGGTGCATATGTGGATTTTTCTCATGGAAATAGGACATTGGTTTTTCGAGAGGAAACATGACTTTGGTATCGAGGAAATAGGCCTATGGTTATGGGATACAGGTCTATGGTTTATCGGATGCAGGTCTTTTTGTTTCATGTGGAAAGCATGTCTTTGGATTCATGTGGACAGGTTATAGTTTTCTTGAGGTTACATGCGAGCTGTGACTATAGGGAAGGACATATGGTTTGGTACAGCCCTACTGCTGTTGGGAAAGGGTTTGAGGGTCCATGGTAGCGATGGAGAAGACCTTTTCAAGCAGGGAGATGTTGTATAAATGTGCTTTCTCTATGGAATGCTTTGCTGTAATAACGAGAGCTCTTTTTGGAAGTCCTGGGTGCAAGCTTCGAGGGATCCTATTGGTGGAGGATTCTACAAGTTGTACTTTGTACTCAAATTTTGATCAAGTAAAGAAATACCGCAAGGGCGCCATTGCGTTTTGGGGCCAATTGGTGTCCTTGTACTTTTTGCAGGAGCACTCTAGCTCCCCCTGTTTGTTCCCTTTTCCAGGTTTCTATGGGTGATGAAGTGTTTTGTATGCGAGTGTTTGTTTCACCGCCCGTCAGATTTCTGAAGGCCGTTTTGATGAACCCTCGACTCTCACACCTAAAAACATAAATATTTTGGAAGTTTAATAACTTCCACAGCAGGTATGTCTGTATCATTGCCCTCGTAGAAAAGTTGTAGACTAGACTCAGAAAGCCAAGCAACTACCTCCCCAAGTAACATAGGACAGGGGGGATGGTGAAAGATGTCACTTCCTGTGCGGTCTCCATGGACCCCATGATGTAGTCCACTGGCCCCCCCCCCCCCCTCCCCCCCCCCCACACACACACACGATCGTGGAAAGCATGTCAGTGCTCCTGAATCCTGTCACTGTCTCATCCCGTTATAAATAACGAGATGGTGTCGCGCTCCCAGCTCAAGTAAGTGATGACCATATCTGGTGTTATCCGGCCCCATGTCCTTTGACACCCTGCAAGCTCCCGTGTCCTCCACCTCTAGTGTGTGCATCACCTCGGGGTGCTCGAAATCATAAATGTCGCACTGTCGGCTTTGTGTCCGTGCATTGAAGTCCCCCATAAGGAGGACTTCCCCCAGGTTGGAGTAGCTTATGATCTCATCTGAAAGGGCTGCGTATGGTGACTCTCCCAATGGCCCTGTGTCCTCTTCCACCCTCCCCGCCTCTGCCCCTTTTAGCCTCTGTCTCCTCCCTGCCTGTGGGAAGCGCTGCAGAGTAATCTCGAGGAATGGCTCCGAGTCTCCAAGAGAAGCTCGAGGCCCTCGAGACGGCAATGAAGGCACTAATCAAGGAGAACAAGAAGACATCCGATTCCAACCTCAATGAGGTGGAGAACAAACTACATGGGCACATCATGGCCCTCGAAGCACGGGTCACGGACCTTGAACAAGAGAACACGGCACTCAAGGAGGAGGTGAGTGCATTGAAAGTGGAATTGGTAGCCATCAAGAACACCGAGAAGGAAGAAGGGAAGATCAATGACAACACTCTCACGGCCATCAAAGAAGAGATCTCCAAGGAGATCACAAAGGACATGGAGGGAAAACTCGAAGCCAAGCAGTGAGGTTGGGTTGAGGTGGTGAAGAAGAACATCCGTAAAGAAGTGAGGGAGGAGACTCAAAAGGAAGAACACCAAATCATTCACACCACCATTGAGGATGAGAAGACGAGGCATGCCCGCCGCCTCAACATTCGAGTCATAGGTATAGCCGAGACACCCGACTCCACTCCCGAGAATGACGGACAGCTTCTATGCATGAAGCTCGGCTACAGGGAAGAGGACCCTTTCCGCTTTACCAAAGCATGGAGAGCCGGGAAAGACTCAATACACAAGCGAGCCCTCATCCTACAGTTTGCAGGAGAGACGAAGAGGGTCACCTTCATGAGGAAGAGGGTGATTCTACGAGGATTACAGGGAGATCCCATCTATTTGGATGACGACCTTACAAGGATGCAGATAGAACACAGGAAAACATGCATGCCGAGAGGCCTACAAGCCCGGAAAGAGGGCAAGAGAGCATTCTATCGCGATGGCCGTGTCATCATCGATGGCAAGGCCACCGATTAGCGCCAGGCGGCCTATGGGACATCGGCTATGGAGGATCCAAATTCACAGATACACATAGCAGTTTGGAATTGCAATGGAGCACTTTGGACACATCCTGGGAAGATGGAGGAGGTCATGGAGGGACGGGACATCATACTACTTACAGAGACGCACCAGAGCCCAAAGAGGGGGCTACCCAAAGTAGAGGGCTATCAGTGGGAGTTTACATACAGGGGGACCACACGACAGAGCACATCGAGAGGATTTGGAGCTATAGCGGTACTCTTCAAGCGAGAGCTACAGGAGCGCCTACAGGTGGTAGCACATGATGAGGAGGCTAGATACATGTGGATTAGACTGCAGCTCTCCGCAGACAGGGTGAGAGGGAGACGGAGGCTGTAGGGGCAGAGGCGGGGGGGCAGCAGGAGGTAGAGGCGGAGGGCAGCAGAGGCAGAGGCGGGGGCAGTGGGCAGGAGCAGGGCAGAGGGGCAGCAGGGCGGGGGAAGAGGGGCAGCAGGGCAGGGGACAGTAGGGCAAGGCGGGGGTTAGCAGCATCAGCGCGAGCTTATCCACTATGTTTGCATTTTCAGGTTCTCCTTTGTTCTATTTTAGTTTGCATTGCATTATGAGATATTTTATCTCTTTGGTCTCATAGTGTCACCAGCCTGGACATTTCCCAGTCTGAAAGGGGTCTGGTGGACTCCAGAATGTTTAAATATTTGGAAAGTACAAGCTGTGGGAATGGGGGATTATCCTAGAATACAAAGGACCACACTCCTAAAATCTAGGAGAGTTGCTATTTTTGGCTAGACTCCGATGGAAATTTTGTTCGCGTCATTACATCTGGAATTGAGCAGATACCAAGAGTTGGCAAAGTGCCTATGACAGAATGTCTACCAGTTGGGATATTTTTAGAGATAAAGTTTATGGAAGGACCCATCTCTTAGATTGGGACATGTGGCAAGGAGGTGGACCAAAGTGAGACAAGTGGCCTGACAGTTGTTAGAAAGTGGATCAAAGTGAGACAAGTGGCCTCACACTTGTCACTTCAGCTATTGTGTGGCTCTCCACTTGTCATTGTAGCCTTCTCTTGCCATTTTAGCTCATGGGAGGCCCAAATCTATAAATTGGAGCCCTCTCTCTTCATTAATGGAGGCTCTCTTGCTGCACACTAGCCTCTACCACCGTTACAGGCTGCCCTAATGATGGCTACTCTCTTTCTCTCTCTCTTGAAGGCTGCCCATGAAGAATACCGACTGTTGGGGACTGTTTTGGAGGCTTCCATCGCGAAGAAATATTGAAGGCAAGGGTATTTAATCATTTATTATGATTTCTAGCCATTGTACTTGTTGCACCAGCATTTGTACTTGTTGTACTTGCTGTACCAGCCACCGTATTGGCTGTACCAGCCACTGTACCTACTGTACTAGTCATTGAAAAACCGGCTGTACCAACCACCGTACCGGTTGTATCAGCCATTGTACTTGTTGTGCCAACATTTGTACTTGCTGTACTAGCCACCGTACCGGCTGTACCAGCCACTGTACTTACTGTACCAGCCATTGTACCTGTTGTACCGACTGAATGAAGAGTTGTACTTGCTGTACCAGCTCTATTGCATGAAGACCCATGGTTTTTGGGGAAGAATCAGTGCCCACACGGAGGTATATGGATTATATTGTTGGCTCGGCATTTCTACAGCCTATGTTCCGGCTTGGTTGCCTTGTGTTGGGCTGTGTTATGGCATTTGTATAGGGATAATCCGGCATCTCCCGTGGGGAGAGTAAGGCCCTCAAAGCTTGTACATGATATTATTCTCCTTGGGTAATAAAATACTCCAAGGGGGGGGGGGGGGGGTCGGCCCATTCCGGCCTCTATGCGGTGTCACACGTGCAAGCTCCATTTTCAGCATTTGTGGATGTTTTGTCCAGTTTTATGTTTTATGCAAAGTGATGATGGATATGTATTAAGGTTGTGGCCATGTTTAAATGTTTTAATATGCATTGATGGTATCAACAAGTGTGTCAAAGGCTCTAGTCCCCTGGGCACCGCCCACCGCCTGCGAGTTACACATAGGCCCATTGGGTCTTTAGTAGACGCTTAATATATCAATCTTTCTATCTATCTTTCTTTCTCTCATACTGGTGTAGCTTCCATCAATCAAAAACCATAGTTGCCCACATATTCTGCAAAAACCCTTAACTTGCAAAAACCCTAATGTTGTGAAAACCCTAATTATGAAAAACCCTAATTCTTCAAAAACCCTAAATCTACAACACCCCAATTTGTAGAAATCCTTTTTTTGCAAAAAACCCTAATTTTGTTGGAACCCTTATTGTGAAGGAACCCTCATTTTGTAGAAACCCTAATGTTACAAAAACCCTAATTTATAACTTTGGATGTGTTGTTGATAATGGGGAAGAGAGTTGTGCGGGACTATTTGTTTTGTCTATGTGCTTCTTGGCTGGTCACACCGGGTGCCCGTGAAGAGGTGGTACTACCCAGTCAGAGAATACGACTTGGACGCTGGAAGACTTGTTTGGACGCTCCTATTCTGCATCTGCGTCCTTGGCTAAAAAGCTTTGAATTTCGAGTTCGGCAATCACACGCACACACACACACACACACACACACACACACACTTTTTTTTTTTTTGGTAATATCCAGTGCAGTATATTTATATGCTCATAAATTTACATGATGGGAGGTCTCCGAAATGGAGAGTGTCCCAAAGATCAAAAACATAAAAAGAAAAGCTCTATGCAAGAAGCATCCATATCACCCTCATGGCAGGCATCATATAAGGATTGCCGTAATGAGGCTCGGAAAGATTCATATGACTTGTGAATGTGCCGACCCAAGTATGCCAAATTATGCTCACTCCAGATTGTCCAAAGAGCCCAATATCTCACCCAAGAGAGAAATAGTGAGTATTGAGACAAAGCCCTCATAAATCTGCCAAAGAGCCAGAAATGTTTCCCAAATCTGTGACTCGGGAAACGGAGCCGAAGATAATCTGAAATTCTCCTGAGGAGGATCCTAGAACACGGGCAGTGCCAAAGCAAATGAAAAACAGTCTCTGAAGGAGCCTGACATCTTAAACATGTGGGTGGTGCAATGCGACGTTTAGCAAGTGTGACCCCCACTGACAATGTGCCTGTCATACATCTCCAAAGAAAAAGTCTTTGTTTCAATGGCATTTTACACTTCCATAACATCTCGAGATTCTTCCGCCACCATTAGAGGGGCTTCCTTATATTACACACACACACACACACACACACACACATTTTTTTTAGTGGAATCATAGGTATATTAGATTTACAAGTTGACTATCCAAAGTAGATAGTCCCAAAGTACATCAACTGAAGATGTCAATATAAGACATATATACATCATGATCTATTTGGTCAACCTGCATGCAATCGAAGAAAGATTGATGCAGGGAGTACCGAAAAAAAGAAAAAGCAGAAAAAACCACATCACTGAAAACTGCATGGTTGCGGACTTTCCATAGTGTCCATAAAGCCCAGTAGCGCACCCATGAGAAGAAAAGAGAGAACTCTGGTCTGGGCAAATGAAGACCAAATAGCCAGAAAAACTTTCCAAATATCATATTTGGAAATCTAGCCCGCAGAAGCTGGATGAGAGGAAGAAAAAACTGACGAGAAGAAGGACAGCTCCAAAAAATATGAATGACTGTCTCCCTGGAAGTAGAGCATCTATGGCAAGTGGATGAGGATATATGTCTGCGTGCCAGAAACTGTCCTGAGGGAATAACAGCCAAAAGAACGCGCCATAAAAAGAGCTGTTGTCGAAGAGGAAGCTTCGACTGCCAAAGAGTTCGCAATCGTCTTTTCCACCACCAAGATGACCGATGCATATGCCAGAAGAGATTTGCCCTTTCAGAAACCCAAGGCAATGGCAACAAATGTTTATACAGACCAGCAACTGTAATATCAGATAGCCTCAAGGGATGGCATGAAGAATCAAAAGAGGAGATAGTCCAATCCTGCAGGCGATCTCGAATTTCCAACAGTGGAATCGGCAAAAAAAGGCTGAAGCATCTGAATTTACACACACACACACACACACACACACACACACACGGATGTTTGGTATATGTATTTGTCACATATTGGAAATTTGGCATTTTGATGCCGGTGGACGCTTGTATTTGAAATACTCCTTGTTAATACAATATCTTGGGGAAAGAGGGAAGAAGGGAAGGGGGGGGTGGGGGGGGGTGGGGGAGGTGGTGGTTTTGGCCCTTTCCGGCCTCAATGCAGGTCTCATTTTTTATTTCTGATTTGCTATCTTGTGTGTGTTGTGCCATTTCATTACTTAATAGGTTAAGTGTGTGTCAAGATTGTGCTCGCAGCCCAACCCTGCCCGGGCGTATTTCAGTGAGTGCACAAGTTATATTTTCTTACATAAATAATATCGGGGAACTAGACATTTCATGGTGTCTTAAATCCAGGAGCGTATTTGTATTTGAGATACCTCAGAAAGTATTGTGCATTATGACCTGGAGCAAGCATAGTGCTGTTGTTCAAGGCTTTTGTGTTCGGCATCAATAGGTTCTTATTGTAAACAAAATTTTTCCCCCTTTCATTCCCAATAGATCATTTCTGTAAAACTTCATGGTGACTTTTTTTTTTTTTGGTTTGTTGGTGGTAACAGGCATATTTTCCCACTATCTCCCAGGCAGAGGGTATACCTCTGAAGATTCAAGATGTTAATGGCAAAGAGTGGTTGTTCCAATTCCGATTCTGGCCAAATAACAACAGCAGAATGTATGTTTTGGAAGGAGTTACACCTTGTATACAGTCTATGCAGTTGCAAGCTGGTGATATAGGTGGTTCACCTTGCTCATTATTCTTCTCTTTTAAAATTTGATTCCCTTGACAATTTTTAATCAATAATATGCATGGCTTGCCTCTTTCCGTATGTGTGTGTATATGCATACATACAATGGTGATTGTTGTCAATCCATGCACTGATTTGCTCTGTGATAACCCAGGCATTATATTGCCAGTTATATAAGTACTCATTGTTGTATTTTTCAAAAAAACATAGTGCATGAAATTTAATTCATGCAATATTGTAACTCCTTTTTTTTCCCATCTTTTTTTAGTGACATTCAGTAGACTGGATCCAGAGGGAAAGCTCATTATGGGCTGTCGTCAAGCACCAAACTCTCAAAGCTCTCAGGTTGACATCTTAGTTATAAAAAATACATATATAATATGTTAGTTCTAATTGTGGATTTTAAAATTGAAAGCTACTCAACTTCCATATTTGTTTCAGGATCCTCAAAACTCTAATACAAGAACACTTTCAACTACTACTTCACTGACTCCAGGTGTTTCCACACCATTCATGACTGAAAATGATAATAAATGGAAGGTTGAGTTCACTCATAAACAACTATCTCTCAGGCTTTCAGTAATTTTGATGTAAGAACGTGATTGCGTGCAGAAAAACAGTCTCACAAGCCAAAAGAAGAGTGTTTTCTACGGCCAGTTGTTTCTGCTGACAGAAAAAAGCGGAGAACATTGGGTTCAAAAAACAAAAGGTTGCGATTGGAGGTAGAGGAACCACCTGTTGATTGGGGAAACTTAATGTGGGAGGAAGTGCAGTTGTTACTTCAACCACCTCCAAAAGCTGTACCAAGCATTGTAACAATTGAAGGGCACGATTTCGAAGAGTATGAGGTAGGCTATGTTTGTGTATTTAACAGCTCGGTGATAACTATGGTGGGGAGTTAAGGAGGGAGGGAGGAAGGGGGCTACAAAGTTATGTAAGATACTACAAGAGGTCAGCAGCAGGAGATTTGCTTTTCCATGGTGTTTCAGGAAATATAAATGTATTACTCTCTTTTTATGTTCAAGAGATAGGAAATTCTAACAAAAGGGTTATACATTTAATAGCTCCAAACCTACATAAGGGGTGTTTTTAAAATCTCACGATCTATAGAAAAGAGATTTCTCCTTGAGCGCACGAGCCATATGAGGCTTCTATATAGTGACCTCCTTAAGTAATAATTGTAGTATCTTGGAAGTCTAATGATATTGAGCATCTGCCATTCTGACTTCATATATGTTCTTTTTCTGATTTCAACAGTCAAACATGTTTGTTTCGACTAATTATGGTCATCTTTTGTTCAGGAACCACCTGTCTTTGGAATGGGATACCTTCCCCCACCACAGCAATACAGGTGATGAATGCTTACATTAAGATTCTTGTATATGTATCAAACTTGGTTCGAAGCGTTTTATACTCGATTTTTTTTTGAAGTGTGTGAGTGAGGGCTGGTTTATTATATTGCAAGTCAATGTTTTTATGGTTCTTGCAGACCTAGCGAGGATCAATGTGTGCATTCAGATGATTGCGAAAGTGGGCAGAACCTCCAAGATGATACTTATTTACAAACTAATTGGACCTGTGATAATTCATGGGATTTCAAAAGGTTTTCCTCCTTTTTCTGAAGTCACTTTGTGAATGGATTCCTATTACTGATGTTAATGAAGCTTAACCAAATGCCTTGTAAATGGCTTGGTGTATGCCTGATAACAACTTTGCATCTAGGGTTAGATTTTCACCTCAATCTAGGCATGTTAGGGCGCTGATAACATGCGAATGAACAAGAATGGAGCATATGGAGCCAGCAGTATTGATTAGAGATGGGGAAACGAATCTGTGTTCAGTAGCAGCTATTGAGGATAGTCACTGCAACTTGAGGAGGAAGAGCTGGCACCTTAGTGGTATAATGGGTGCTAACATTCCTTGCCATTGTAAACAACAGATCCTCTGCTAACAGAGGACAAATACGGAAGTTGTGGCCATCTTCTCCACACTTGAAAAATTGTATTTTTCCTTAGACTGGTCTGTCCATCCTTGGGCTTCTCATCCTTGCTGCTCCTTTTAAGGCATCTGGCCTTGGTTCTTCTTTCCAGATCACTATCCAAATGCGGGATCCTTTCCTCCTTCACATTAAGAGAGGATTGCAAATCTTTTGTCGAAAGATAGCGCATCTTTTATTTAAAAAAAGAAAAGAGTAATCCTTCTGTAGTAGTAACTTGAATGCTTACCTGAAGGCAGCTTGGTCTCCTGCCCAATGGCGGAACAATTATGGCTGCAAATGGCCCGGATGCCACCGGGGAGCCTGGCGGGATTTGAACTCAGTACCTCCCTTTCCTCGTCACAAACTCACACTGCTAGACTACACACCCATTGGCAGGATTGCACATCTTATATCTCACATTAGGAAAGTCCCTTCCTCGTCATGAACTCACACCTCTAGACTACACACCCATTGGCAGGATTACACATCTTATATCTCACATTAGGATTTGTCACTTGGGTTTTAGTTATGGATAGTGAACTCTGGACATTGGCTGTTACATAAGGGTAAACATTCAGACTCTTCCCTTCGTACATGCAGTGGAGTGGTTGATGCCACAAGTCTGCTGGCTGTTTTAAGACCTCAGCATCTTGAAGTTGTTTCGGCTGGGACGAGTATTGCAGTCTTGAGTGCAGGGTTTTGCAATTCTGTCTGTTTTCAGTCATCATTTTGCAATGAATTCAACTTGAAAAGATTATAGGGAGCCTGACTCCATGGCTGATTTGGAGATTGGATGCATAAGGACCATGAAGGGTATGCAGACATTGCATGCACAGTTGCTCGCCATCAGCTGGTATAAAGCCATTCATATAGTGCCTTATTGGTATGGGATTTCTGTTGACTCCATGTCAGCAGTAACTATTACATTCATGGAAGTGATCTTGTGAGCTTGTCCCAGGTGTATGTACTACAGGCTTATAAAAAGTCATCTTTGTTGTAAGTTGTACTGAGAAAATCTTATATTCTACATTAGGAGAGATCCGTGCTTTATCTCTTAGTTTTTCAGTGGCATGGACCTTGGTTGTTATTTGAGGGCAAACTTTCAGAAGCTGCCCTTAAGACATGCAGTGGGGTGGTTGATGCCACAAGTCTGCTATCTGTTTTCAGACCTGAGCATCTTGCAGTTGATTTGGCTTGGAAGATTATTGCAGTCTTAACTGCATGGTTTTGCACTTGTAGTGTTGTCTGTTTTAGACAGCATATTGTAGTGTATTCAGATTGACAAGCCCGACTCCAGGACGATTTTGGAGATCAAGATACATAGTGGCCATGGAGGGTAGGAAGACATTACATGCATGATTGCTCTCCATCATGGGTCTAAGTTTCATTCATAGAATGTCTTCCACCTGGGATATTAAAAGTTACCTTGATGTAAGCGGTATTGAGCATTGCAAGCCTTTTCTTACAGGGATACCTCTGGTAATCCAATGGAACTAGAAAATGAGGAAAGCGACAGCAAGCTGCAGCACAAAAAAGGTAAGAACACGATTTGGTTTTAAAATTTTGACATAGCAGACTCAACCTACTTGTTATTTTATATTCTGCTATGAAAAAATTGAAATGGCAGAGGCACCATCAGGTTTGGAGGCCCTTGCAAATGCTGCAGTAATGGGAGAAAATGGAGCATCTTCATCGTGCCCTGCTCCCACAACCAAGCACCCTCGACACAGGCCTGGCTGCACATGCATTGTGTGCATCCAACCACCTAGTGGCAAGGGCCCAAAGCATAAAACTACTTGTATATGCAATGTGTGCGTGACAGTGAAAAGAAGATTTACAACTCTCATGATGCGCCGGAAGAAAAGGCAGTCAGAGGAAGAGGCAGATAGTGCCAGGAAAAAACCGGTGACTTGTAAGGAGGAAGGAGAGGTAAATGGTGCAGTTGATTTACACAACGAGACCAATTCTATGCCAGAAAGGAGACCGATCAAGGGAAGCTTAGGGGTTACAATATCTGGTGGATTGTCTAAGATCAACCATTTGCCCCCAAATGGAGGCAGACTGTCTTCGTCTGCAGCTTTTTCCGGCTTTCACCAACTTCATCATCAACCTGTCATACAGAAATGCATCATTGAAAAGGCACCAATTGATCTCAACAGTCAACCTGAAAGAGATGATGAAGCCCACAAAGCCTTGGGGAGAGTAAGCATGATGATGCTCTTTCAAAGTGCCAACTATCCACTTGAAAAGTACCTGCAGCAGCAAGGAATTCCTGATCTTTCATGCCTTAACCAAATCACAAGTCGAACTATCCCATATCCTGTAAACCAGGGGGCACTAATATTGGAGAAAAACTGCAGCCAATCTGGTGTTCTGGCATCAGATAGACGAGAGAACCAAAGTTTTGATTTTGCTCAGAAAACGCTGGATAATGGAGAAGTTGGTGATCAGGTTCTCTCTGTATTGTAGGGCTAGATACTTACCTTCAGTCCTTTCTTTTCTTTTCCAGATAGTGTATCAGATGTCATATGGTTGTAACTTTGGTCTCATAGGTCACTTTGGCCTTTTGAAGACGTTAATATAACATTTCATTTCATTTCATTTCTCTCTCTCTCTCTCACACACACACACACACACACACACACACTTTTTTTTTGGGTAATATCCAGTGCAGTATATTTATATGCTCATAAATTTACATGTTGGGAGGTCTCCGAAATGGAGAGTATCCCAAAGATCAGAAACACACACACACACACACACACACACACACACACACACACATGCCCGCATGCCCGCATGCACACACACGTGCACGTGCACATTTGACTTGAATCAAACAAGAAATGGATAGATCTTTGTTTTAAATATTCTTTAGAGCTATGAATTGCAAAATGTCTAGGGGCACTTGAACACATAAAAGGAAGACGGAAGACTAGCCACCATGAGATTTTGAGATCTCACAATTTGTTTCAAAGACTTCTAGTTGTATGAAAGCTATAATAGGTTTGCTTAGGATGCCATCTTCAATTGGAAAAGTGTGAGATCTTTTCATACTCGCCACAACCCCTGTCCCTCTCACAAACCCAGCTGCACATCTTCCCCAAATCCCTTCCCCTTCCCAAACCACCACCACCACCACCAACCACCAATCTCTCCATGCAAATTGGTGAAAAGAGCAGTTTTTTGATAATTAACTAAAGTTAGGCCTGAGCCAACAAAATGCCTCATAAGTGATAGTAGAGAACACCCTCCAAAAAAGAAGGGGAGCTCTATCTGTGGCTGGTTGCTCTTATGGGGAAATTTGTTTTTTCTTTTTTTCCTTATGGGAATGGGGGTGCATACAAAGAGAAACTTGGGGTGGATCACGATTTGAAGGAGAGAGCCAAGACATTTGTTGAAAATCAAAATCTAACGCAGGGGAAATGCAGGGAAAATCTTGAAGAAATGGGAAACAGAAACAAAAAAGGCAACTTTAGAAGACGACATTTTTGCCTAGGAATCTGTCGTTTCCTGTTACCATGCCTGAGCTGCCACCAACGAGCGTTGGCCAAAGTAAGGCTCTTCCTTGAAGAAGGCCCAAAACACCTCTGATGGAGTTAACAGCCCCTATATTTCTCTGAACTTTTTCTTCATTCTATGTTTTTTCAACAGTTTCATATGTACTCTATAATGTCAAAGATCTGATGTTTTTCTAGCTTGTCTGCCTCCTAGGTTCAAATCGTTCCCGTTTCCTAGTTTCAGCCATTACCATTCCGTGCAACTGCCCACTCCAAACTGCCTCAGGCATATTTTTTAGGTCGCTTCGTATGGTGTTGAGACATACTCTGCAGAAGGGGTGGTGATTTCCTCAATCACCATGCTTTCCAAATGTGCCACATGGTCAGGCTACTGGGACAGGTTTGAGGGCATGAGTGGTTTCACAATTAGATAAGGAGGTAGGCATTGGAATTGCGATTTTTATCATTATAGAGGCACAGCGTGGTGCTTTTATTCTAGAGGGCGGAAGTTGTCTCTGTGGCTGAGGCTTCAGTTCATCACGTGTTGAAACAATTACCAGGTTTACCTTGTTCGGTTGTAGTACCATGCCACACCTTTTGTGTGCCTGGGCAGTCCGACAAGCATTGGTGCTGAGACTTGTGGCACGCTACACCTCATGTAAGAGGTAGGTTGCCCACATGGTGGCCAGCCAAGCACCTACTGCTGCATGTGCTGTCTGCCAAGGTTTTTTGATGTTGCCATCTTGGTCCAAACATGCCCTTGGATCTTACCAATAGGCGGTTGCAAGGGAAAATCATGTCCATGTGCAACTCCCCTTGGTCTAAAAAACCTCAAAACTGAAAGAGAAACATGTCCTTGTGTAACTCCCGTTGGCTATATACATATCCTAAACTGATGATTCTCTTGTCCCACTGAAAAACGCTTAGAGAACTACCTTCTAATGACCCACAGCTTGCCCTTCGTTGCACTAGATTCGTCCATTTGAAACCTTCGAAACATATGTATATGAATGTGTATATATGTATGTATATATACATACATACATAAATACATACATATATACATATATAAATACATACATACATAAATACATACGTATATACATATATAAATACGTACATACATAAATACATACGTATATACATATATAAATACATATATACATATAAAAATATGTATTTTAAACGATCTTTCGCTGCACTGGATTTGTCCATTCGAAACCTTCGAAACATATGTATATGTATGTATGTATGTATGTATATACTATATGTTTATGTGTATGTATGCATATGTATGTAATTTTTTGAAACTTGCGGTTTTTTTAGCGACAGACGAAACCTTTCGAAAAAACACCTTCGAAACCTCGAAACCCTATGACTCTAGTGACAATTGAGGTGTGCCTGGGTTGGGGGGAGCACGCAGGGCTCTGATTACTATATCATACTATATCATATGTCTTGGGCCTTCTTGAAAGAAGATCCTTTCTTTTCAATGCTGTGCAATGCTCCTCATCAGCAACTCGAGCTGCCTTGAATGTGCTCAAAGATATGTTGGACATATGTTTTATACGGCACTTAGATAGTTTGATTGAAAGAACTGTGACCCCCTTAATTACAGTGCTCTTCAATCTTGCCACAAGATGAGGCTTCTACATTGGACCAGAGCTATTGTGGTACCACCACAAGGAGTGGAGAAAGGTGGAATTTGTAAATTTTGTGATGCTTGAGGCACGGTGCAACTTCCCCCATTGGCCGCGGAGGGCATGAATGATGTCAAGCCAAATGCTTCTGATGGACTCGGCAGGCGGAGTGTGGGTGCCTTCGATGACCTCGTTGCATCGAGCTCTCTAGATGTGCCAAGCTGTGATACTGCTACAACTCTCCCATCTCTGACATGAACTTGGGGTCGAGTGACCAGTAGATGGGGATGGGACTGGTACTGACGAAATGCGAAGGTGAGAGACGTGAAGGGCGAGTATCTCACCTTCCTCCTCATAAATAAGACAAAACAGCCTCCACCTCGGCGGCCCAAGAGCGACAGTGTCCCATGACAGGATACGAGTAGAGGTCTTGTCGAGATCGTGAAAATGTGGAGAATCCATTGCCAAACCTGCTAGGCCTTCGAGAAATCCCAAAGACAGTGTCATTGAGACTCTTGAGGGTGGCCACACCTCGAACAAGTTGTTGATCAACCGCCAATGGCCAACCATGTGCCCAACGCCAACAAAGTGTGCCAGCAACCACAAAAAGAGTGTGATCTTCCGAGGCCGAAAATTGTCCTAGAGCCTTTTCCAAAAATCTGAGAGAAAATGCGGTGAGAGGCGTTGAGACTGTCAGTGTCCTGCTACTGTTGGGGTGCCCTCGACCTCGGGCATCTGGATCCTATAGCCTAGTTGTACTGTGTATGGGAAGAACGGGGTACCCAGAGTCTCCTCCCTGTCTGCAAGATCGCGCCAAGTCCACTCCCCCGGGTCCTAGTGGAGGCGCGTGAGGGGCCGGCTCTCCCAAACCCATAAACCCCAAAGTCTCTCCCTAGCCACCTTGGATGGAGTGGGGTCAATGTGCCACTCATGTGAAATCCAATCACCCTCATCCTCTGCAAGGTGCATCCACTGAAGTCATCCATGGGGGGCTCTGATCTCTCTAATCTGCCATGAGGTCCAATTGAAAAAGTGAGCAAGGCACAACTCTCATCCGCGCCATGAACTGCCAAGAGAATATCATGCCTAGTAAACACACCTAGCCACTGCGGAGGGGGGGTGGGATAGGGGTCAGCCACGTTTGAAGAAAAACAGAGTTGATGTTGAAGTTGAGTTTGTCTCTACCCCGGATCCAGCCAAGCCTCTCTCTTGAGCCTTTGGGGGAAGCTGTCAGAATGCCAGCCAATCTCCAAGGGATCAAGCCGGTCTTGTGCTCAACACTCCCAAGGATACATGAGGCTAGGCCCCCAGCATGTAGCCACTAGGTAAACAGATCAGGGGGTTCCAGACGAGGGCCTGCCAAGGATGCTCCTTAGAGGCTACTGGAATTGACTGTTGGAGGGCCGGCTGAAGGTGATACCAAGCTCGTAGAAGACTGGCGGCAAATCTTTCCTCAAAAGCCGGGCTAAAGGCATGGGCTTGCATCTTTGTGAAGATCCATCTGGTGCTCTGCGGCCAAGGGGCCCCCCAGGCTGGGAGTATGAGCTGAAATCCTGGCCAAGAGGAAGTCCTTCCAAGGCTCACCTCATGGGAGAAGTCCTCTAAAAATAAACTTGCCCAGCAGGGCACGGCTCTGAATGGTGGGGTCGATGATGCCTAGGCCCCCTTTGTGTCGTGGCTGGATGATCACTCTCTAGGCCACCTTGGCCCAGACAGGCCTCCCATTGCTCCCGGCCCACAAAGAATTGCGGATCAACTGCTGCACTTGTCCAATGTAGGCCTGGGAGAAGGCCTAGCAAGAAGTAATGTACCACATGGTGGCAAGAGCCTGGTTCACCACCACCACTCAACCGGCTAAGGAAAGCCTCATAGAACTCCAATACAAAAGCTTCTTCCGAATGCTCAGAAGAAGAGGGAGTAGTTGCTGCTTAGGGGAGATATCGATGTCCACCTGGCATCCAAGATAGTGGACTGGAGTGCCCCTCAGAATCCACGGAAAAGCCTCAACTTGTTGCCAAATCGGGGTGGGTGGAGAGCTTACCTAGAAACCACACGACTTGTGCCAGTTGATCTATGCTCCTAATGCGACAGAAGATCTCTATTGCCTCTGCAAATCTCTAAAGATTCCCCACATCTCCGGATAAGTATGATGCTGTGTCATATGCAAACTTGAAGTCTAGCATCTCCTCTTGGGTACGGATGGGGAGACACAATCCTTGGAGCTCACTCTCCTGAGCTGAGAGAAAACTGCTCATGGCCTCGATGACAAATAGAAAGAGATAGGGTGCAAGTGGGCAGCCCCGCCGCATCGAGCGAGAAAAGGGAAATCTGTCACCTCTGGCTTCCTGAATGAGAACCTGACTGTGAGAGACCAAGTAGAGTCGAGAAACACCACGGATCCCCTCCTCTGGGAAAGCCATCCTGTACATTGTGCCCTCCAAAAAGCCCTAGTCAACTCTATCATAGGCTTTCTCGAAATTCAAGAGGGGCACAATGAGATCTTGCTGCTGCATCCTAGTCGAAGTTGTCACCTCCCAAAAAGTGAAGATGTTTCCAGAACGCTTCGATCTTGAACAAAGCCCGTGTGAGTGTCATGAATCACGTCTGGGAGGAAGGGTCGAAGTCTTTGGCTGATGGCCTTGGCTAAAATCTTGTAGGTGGTCCCAAGGAGGGTGATGGGTCTTCACGGCCAAATGTCCAATCTGGTACGACTCTCGTTAGGAATCAAGTGGATCAGACCCTCTGAGAGCCTCTTTGGCATGGCACTTGTGATCACAATCTGATTGAAGGCTGCTCGACCATGAGATCCTAGTGGTGAACATCCGCCCTCGGGCATTTGCCCCCTAGGAAGAGCCGTTAAGGCCTCCGCAAGCTCCTCTGCTGCGAAGGGAGTCAATAAGAAGGTTTGGAGAGCAGGGGGAACCACCTCTCTGGTGTGTCGCTAGACCCTCTCTCGTGCATCCACCACCTGTGCTGATAATGGGGCACCCGTGAGGAGGGATCTAAAAAATCCGTGGCAATGGCTCTCACGAGGGGGGGGGGTGTGTTTGGGAAATGATAGCTCCATAATCCTGGCCTCGCAGCCTACGAAAACCATCTCTCCGCCTGCGGGGGCCGGCAATCTCAAAGAAATCTTGACTAACTATATCTCCGGCCTAGGTCCAGAAGGAAGCTTTGGCATGATATCTATACTCCATCCTCCTCTCCTCTATGGATTTGAGCTTTGTACAAGCTGGAGCGAGCTGACTCTCAATCCATGGGCTATTTGGGGAACTTTGCTGAAATCGTTGGAGAGAAGCAAAGCCCCGCCGAATGCCCCTCTCCAGCTCACGAAATCCTGCCAATCTGCTCTGTGCAGCCTCTCGCAATAAACGCTGATCCTACCAAGGCCAGCATCCAAGGTGTGTGCGGGAGAACCTGAGTGAAAATCTAGTCCATCCCATATTTGTTCTATCATGGTGCAGATCTCAGAGTCCTCGATGAGGCTGCCCGAAATCCTAGTGCTCAAGTACTTGTCCTACCTCTAGGGATCCTCCAAGGACAAAATAATGGGAGCATGATCTGAGAAAGTAGTGCCTGCCAAGACACCAATCATGCCCCCGCGATTGCAAGCCCACTCATCCACATAAAATCTATCAAGTGAAGAAAGATTCGGGTCCGTGTTGCTGCTATTAGACCTCCAGAAGCGAAGACTCCCAAGGCTGCGTCAAGGGTCCTGTCCCCTAAGTGCTAGGATCAACTCGTCCCAAGCGGAGTACTCTGATTCTGTAACTGTAGGCATGCCTCCTCCGAGTGTATCCTCTGTTGACTCTATCATGTTAAAATCCCCACCCATGTACCAAAAGTCGGCCTCAGGGAAGGGCTTGCAAGTTATATTTTTCATCATCCTATCTTCTCATTAGTAAATTGCTTTCTTGAATAGGTCAGAATACCTCAAGGTCATGGTTAAGAAGATTGGGGAGTATGGCTCAACCTATACGCCCCCCTCATCCGAGACATTGCGCACTACATTGCTCGAGAAGAAGAAGCGCATTGTAGAGCAAGCGGCCAACAACACAAAGCGGCAATGGGAGAGGAATGGTGTCTCCGTCATTGTGGATGGATGGAGAGACACCCGCAAGAGGAGTATTCATGGCATGGTTGCATATTCCCGCGGAGAGATGTACTTTATCTCATCTCATGATGTATCCGGCACCGAGAAGAGCGCGGATGTGCTTGTGGCGGAGTGGGCTACCACCATGGAGATAATTGCCCCGAGCATGCAGTGGGCTTTGTTGCGGATGGGGAGCCTTCCAATAGGGCGGTGGGAGCTATCCTCCAAGGTATGTATGGATATGTCACGGTGTCCTTTTGTATGGCTCATTGCCTAAACAACCTCCTCAAGGACATAGGGGCATTGCCATGGATCATCCCAATTATTGAGGAGACCAACACCATGGTCTCCTTTGTCCTCAACCACCAAAGACTTCGGCATGCATTCAACAAGAGGTCCTCTTTCTCTCTCCTCAAATATTCCGACACCCGGTTTACTTACAACTTCCTCATGTTGGGCCGGTTGAAGGATTGTAGCGGTGCTTTGAGGGGGCGATGAGTTTGTCGACATGCAAGAGTCCCGTACAAATACTAGCCAAGAGTGTACATTACGGGCGGATGACGCCTCTTGGTGGGAGCGTGTGAAGACCACGAATGTAATGGTGAGGCCCATAGTCCACCTATTGAGGATTGTAGATGCTATGCAACCTTGCATAGGCAAGGTCTACGAGGCCACGGATCGCATGATAGAGAATTTGAAAGATTTCATGCTTGACGAAGACAAATACGAGGAGATCCATGCCTTGTGTCTAGGAAGGTGGAATTCCTACTACTCTCCATTGCATGCAACAGCTTATGTGGTGGACCCAGAATTCCAAGGCAACAAGTAGGAAAGCGACCAAGAGGTGAGCGCTGGATGGAGGATCATCTTGGATCGTCTTGTGCCTGATGCATGGGTTAGCCGCAAGATTAGGGACCAACTTTCCATGTGCAGGTCATTTCATGGCTCCTATGGCTGTCATGATGCACAGATCGACCGCTCCAAAGTGGGTGCTGCTCTATGGTGGGAGGAATTTGGTTTGGATGAACCAGAGCTATAGCAGGCCATCCGCAGAGCGTGCCAATGATCTTGTCTTCGTCAGCGCGAACTTGCGAATGCTTTGCAAGAGTGTGACCAAGAAGGCAGATCCGTGAGGATGAGCTTGATGCTCACTTCACGTGGATGATCATTCATAGATCATGATTCATGGGCCTTACTACTTAGCTCTAGCCTCTAGCCTCTAGCCTCTAGCCTCTAGGCTTTAGCACTTTTTGTCATTGACTCATTTGAGTCCTTTCGTGTATTTTGCCTCCTTAAGGTTTAGTCCTGACTCTTGAGTCATGACTCATTTTGTATCTGCTTAATTATTAATACAATCAACCGTCAACGCCTTCACTCTTTGATCGGCGTATTTTGTAAATATGACTCAAAAGCTTACCATTTTAGAGTAAATTTGTGCTCATTTTGATGTACTTCCAAAGTAGAATAAGTGTAGAGTAGAAAAACTTTTAAAAAAAGTATTTTTTGAGTGCTGTTCCCTCCCCTGTCCCCGTTCCCTACTTATGGCCGTCCCCCATCCCGTCCCTGTCCTTGTCCCTGTCCCCCGTTACCGTCCCCCCTCCCTTGCGACTATGCCGCAGGTGGTGGATTCCAGCACCATCATGGCATGGGTGGTGCTTTCGGTAGGGAAGGACCGTATCCGCCGCCTCAACAATTATGCCCCCAATGGGGTAAGAGAGCACTGAGTTCAAGATATACATGCCCCAGGGCCTACCACCACTAGATTTTTGGTGCATGGGGGGATACTTTAACATGATTGAGACCCAGTGGCAGCAGCACAGCTACTGTGATGAGCCCAGAAGGAGCTCCACTTTTCCTTGTGTGGGCAGGACGCTTGGCAACACCCTGTGTTCAGCCGTCCTACTCAGAGCCTGAGTTTCTCCAGGTCGGTCAGACATCAGCGGGGGTTGAGGGTGGCCCACTTGGAC
Source organism: Cibotium barometz (assembly GCF_041138505.1). NCBI lineage: Eukaryota > Viridiplantae > Streptophyta > Polypodiopsida > Cyatheales > Cibotiaceae > Cibotium > Cibotium barometz. The sequence goes on along the minus strand of NC_141048.1, from coordinate 43,382,889 downwards.
CGCTTCTATGTAGATCAGGGGGCATGCAATAGGGGAGGCATGGTGGGCATGCTTGCAGGCACACCAGTCAGACCATGCTCCAGTTTTGCTTCACTGTGGTGACAGGTCCGCAGAAGCCAGTGCGGATATTTGTGGGTCCTTTTCTTTTTGCTCTGAAAGTGAATAGGGGGAGGATCTACCACCTAATCTTCTTTGCATGTGGAGAGTCCCAAAGGCATATATCAACTCCGAGGCCTGCGGTGTCTAGGGGCCATAAATGAAGGTCAGCATTGGGAGCTCATTATTAGCATTACCCCATGGCACATTTGGTGCGCCACATGTTGCAAGGCTATTGATGGTGCTCGTACACCACCGGCAGAGACTATCTGACACATTTGGATGGCCATCGTACACTCTCCTCTCTGAGGGAGCTGGGATCGCCTTATTGACCATTCTGACAGTATGCAATAAAGGAGTGGCTTTTATGCACACGTAGAGCCTGGGACCTCCATGTGCATGGAAAATTAACTGCTCAAAAGACAAAGGCTTTGGTCTGAAGTCCTTGGGGTGAAAGTACTGGAAGAGTGAAATTTCGGTTAGATGATCTCATGCATCTGCTTGCCAGCTCTTCAGATGCTAGTGTTATCCCCACTGCTGCCATCTCATTACAAAGGGTTTTCAAGTTTCATCCCCGTGAGAAAGCATCCACTGATTCCTCCTTGATCTGAAAACGTGCCTGTAGATCCTTTTGGCAATCTCATAGTGAGCTGCCAGAATCTACCACACGTTTGCCATCTTACTGGTGAGCTGAATCAACTTTAAGACCTTGTCCAGGAGGCTGGTGACCATTCTATACAGCCTATCTGCATTCCTCCGCTTCCAGAATTCCACTACAGCTGGATCAGGTGGAATGTCTTAACTCTTGGGATTCTTCCTCATGGTCGGCTTAAGGTCAATTCCAAGTAATTCCAATGCCTGAATAAGTGCGAGCTATGAGAAACCTCCCCCTACTGTTCGCCTTCTCCCCCGCCCCCCCCCCCCCAAGTTCCCCCGCTTTCTCTCTCTCCTCTGCACCACCTCTCCCCCTAAGCCTCTTCCCTCTCCCACGTCTCCCTTCCGGCTCTCCATTCTTACCTCAACCCTTCCACTTTCAGCAGGCATGTTGTTTTCAGTTCTTGGGCATATTTCTCCTTTGGCAAGCTGCGGCCTCTTCTGGCCTTCACCCCTCGGGAGGACTCCATGGCAACCACTCGGTTATCCCTGACCAAGGTCACCGTCCCTTGCCTATCCTTTTCAGAAGTGGAGCTCCAGCTCCTCGCTTCGACAGTCTGAAAGAATCCATGTCCCAAATAAATAGGCGAGACAAAACAATCCCATAAGTCAAGATATCATAATCATGTCCCAAGTAAATGGGCAAGAATTCCATGGAAGATATGCTAGACACAGGCACACGAGCCATTGTGTCTCAACCACCAATATCAATGAGCGAATCATATGCCAGTAAAAATCACCAACTAGGTGCTAAGACACTTAAATAAGTGCCATGCACAAGAAACTAGTGCCTCGCACAGAAACATGTGCTATGCACACAAACTAGTGCCATTCTAGATTACAAACCATGGTTATAGAAAAGCTGGTTCTCCATAGTTCATATCATAGGTATATCTTGGTTCTCCTAGTTTATAGGCATTTTGGCCAAATGAGAAACCATAGATATAATCCATAAGATCCATGTCACTGTATAATCCAGTAACAAACAAGCTCAAGGCACACAAACATGTGCCAATCCACATAACCCTTGGCGTACACATAAGTCCCTTGCCAACCAGGTATCATGTCCACTTTACCACTTGCACTCCGTGTTGGTACTCTGACCACACACCTTGGATGAGAGGTGGGCTCAAGTAACAAGATAAAACAATCACTCGCAGGCATAGACAGCCTAGTGTTCCATAAGCATTTCTACTACACATAGTTTATAGGCATTTCGGCCACAAATAGTTGTAGGCATTTCGGCCACCAACTCACACTACCATCTCAAGTGCCCATGTTCCCTTCCATCTGCTCTCTATTGTTCCATCCATACATTTCGGCCACAAATAGTTTGTAGGCATTTCGGCCACCAACTCACACTACCATCTCAAGTGCCCATGTTCCCTTCCATCTGCTCTCTATTGTTGTGCTTGATACTACTCTCTGAAGTGCCCATGTTCCCTTCCATCTACTCTCTATTGTTCCACCCACACATGGTAGAAACAATCTTCAAGAGCGCACGTAGTACAAGAGAACAGTACAAAAGGTATGTGAACCATGAGTTCGATAAGTCTAATGCATCCAAAATAAAGGGAGCTATAAACAATGTTTCCCTGAAACCATCTCAAGGCAAACAAGACCACCTTTCTCCTTGCATGGCTATACAAGGGTTAGTGAACGTCAAAAACACTTCATAGGAAATAGCAAAAGCACCAACTTTGTAGACTCAAAGTATACTTTGCCAGGTTGGTCATGAAGCCAAAAGAAATATCTTCTCACCATATCCTTAAGATATCCCGAGATATATCTCCATATAGCTTGCCTGTAAGCTTGATAATAGAATCCACAATATCCATATGAAAAGAGTGCTAAACGTATGCACATAAAGCCAACTCCATACTTCCAAGATAAAGTTTGTGAATTTATAAATCCTTAGACTAAGGTGTCTATTGCTCATGCTCTTGCTTCATAGACTATGAAGCGGCTGGCCATGCTTAAAAGCAGTGATGGTAAGTGTGGTCCCCACTTGAGATCTTTTCTCTTCCTTATTGAAAGAAGGAAGCCTCCACTTCCAAGAAAGCATATGCTCTGATACCAATGAAACTCGCAGTGCCCAAGGGACTAGGGCCTTTGACACACTTGTTGATACCATCAATGCATATTAAAACATTTAAACATGGCCACAGCCTTAACACATATCCATCATCACCTTGCATAAAACATAAAACCTGGACAAAAAATCCACAAATGCTGAAAATGGAGCTTACACATGTGACACCACATAGAGGCCGGAACGCCTTCTCTCTCCCCCTCCCCCCTTCCCCCCTCTTGAAGTATTTTATTACCCAAGGAGAATTGTGAGAGGGCTCCCTACGTTTAAAGTTGAAGGTATGCAAAAAGTATGTGAAGCATGTCAATTTGGAAAGCAAACAAAGCATGTATTTTCACATGATAGAAATGTGAGCAGAAATGTACTATATATTGTGCATTCAAATGTATGGGGTTCTTCAAAGACTATGTCTATGGGTGGCTGTAGGTACTATGTACATAGTTGTTAAGTACTTTAGGTACGGTGTGGTACGATACGGTATGCGTACGAGTACGTAAAGTACGCAACGAGATGAGTACTTTAAGTACGTTCACTTTAAAAAAAAAATATGTATAAAAAAAAATACATTATAAATCATTCATAATTTAGCAACATTGGTATACGAAGATGCACAAAAACCAATTGAAATGCAAACATGTATGCTATATAAATGTCAAATGAGCTGCACTGCATACAACATGAAGGACTGTCCTGCTGAAGCTGAAATCCTAGTACATACTACATGCTACAAAGTACAAACGCCAATAGCCATATGGCCGGCCCTCACTCATCATCATCCAAGCCCGAAGATGAGGATGATGAGTAGTCTCCATCTGTGAGGAGATTCCCATCAGAATCATATAGTGGCTCCCACTCCTCCACATCACCAGGTATCTCCTTAACAATGGTAGAGATCCGAGGTATCTCCTCTGGAAGAGTTTGCATTTGGTGCTTTGGACCACCTCTACTGATCACTCTGGCGGTTCTCCCACTGGCATTTGCACCACGAGTATACACCCTGGTGCCTCTAGAGGTGGAAGGACGACTCTGCTGAGATGAAGAAGTAAGGGAGTTGGTAGTGAGAGCTCTAGACTGAGCTTGAGTGACTTGTCTATCAATAGTCTCGAGCTCTCTATGAAGCTGTCTATATATCTCCTCCTGCTCATCACGTACTGTCTCTCTCCTCGGCATGTTGCTGGCTGCGGTGCTCGAACTCCTCAACATCAACCTATGGAGCATGTATTCACTAGTAGTTATTAGTGACTAATCACTTTAAGCTTACCATGAACTTTGAAGTGCATCAGTATGTCGTAAATCACGTACCTGTTTTGGTCTATCCATCTTTTGAAGATTCCGAATTAGTCGAAGGTTGGCTTCGCAAAACACCAACCTCTCTAGTTGAGCTGTGCTCAAGCAAGTTCGGATCTTCGTGTGAATAAGAGAGTAAGAACTCCAGTTCCTCTCACAGGCTCCAGAGGAACAATCCTTAAATCCACGAAGATTCGAGTCTTAGTTATAACAAATCTTAAAGCCTGGGTCCTTAAAGACTCCAAAGCCGAATAATTTATCAATAATCAATATGTATTTGCTATTTTGTATTATTACCTGGGATAATAGCCGAAGTGCAAGGGTTTTTAGTTGAGGCTGATGGTATCCATGTGTCTCCCACCAATTAAGAGACGTCTTACACACCTCTGGCAGCATAGAAACACCGCGACTATAGAATTCTCCAAGGTTATTGGAGTATCCTATCATCTCTCGATCAATGTGTACCTGTTGCTCATCGGTCAGTACATGACTCATGTACTGATCTCTCATGGATAGAAGCGCTGTGTCCATGAAAAGATCTGCACTCTTGTAGAGAGGATGCAATAGTGCTGCCATACCATGAATTGGACGACGCATCCAATCCCATCTCCTCTCTACAAGGCACATAATCTCATCCACTCTGTGAATGTCAACAACCATAAGTACATACTGCGAACTTCGAAGAGTAATTTATAAATACTAAATATTAAATAGACATTGCAATTTACAACTCAATATTTAGTACTCACCTGGCTCTGGAGATGACTGTGCATGCTGCAAGCTCTCTCTTCATCTTGTGGAAAAGATGATAGAGTATTCCCATGGTAGACCCCTCCATATCCGTGACACGCAAGAGGATAAAGAGGGGTTTCAATACTATGATGATGCTATGTGCTTTTGTCCAAAACTCCTCATCTAGCACTTTTCTTCGGATGGTCCTTGTGGCTTCATGATTCAATGTAGCAATTTACTACTAGCGGTAGATGCACTTTGTCATCTGTGTGATGAGCTTGTAGGCCATGTGAGAGAAGCCCTCGGCAAAGTTTGGCACTTCCCCATGTGATGCGCGGACGCTCTCAGCATATGCTTCCTAGGATATGAAACTTCCTAGCGGAGGGTTTCCAAAGTATTAATGTGGGATGAGGAAGGAGATGAGGGGCCGCTTCTAAGTGATGAGGAGGGTACAGTGAAGATCCTGCGTGTGGTGGGGTTTCAAAGAGGTTCTGCTCCAAAAATGTTTTCCTTTGTGCCTCCTCCTCATCAGCCTTGCGTTAGGCTTCTAGAGCTTCCTATTCTTCTGGGGTGGGGCCCTAGATGGATTGGGGGGAAGGTGCTCTTTCCCCTTGGGGTCTAAGTAATGGCGCTTTGATGGGAGAGAGTTGGGAGAGGATTACTGCATCTTGCCCTATGAGCTGCACTGCCTTGGGGAGCTCCTCCCATCCAGCGGCGTGGTAGAAGACTTTTGTGACGAGGGTGGCAATAGCTGCGAGCTTGCCTTGGGGGTTAGCACATACTATGTGCATATCCTTATGCAAATATTCAGCCCAGTTGACAGGCATTCCTTGGTGGACTCTGGATAATGTCGAGAGACTACACCTGCTAAAGCAGTCTGTCCACCGTGTTGTCAATAAAAAGGAGACTGCCCCAGCCGGCATCACGGGCTCTTCTTGAGTAATATTGCCCCATTCCACTCCATCTTTGGTGGTGCTGCCCTTGAAAGTGCTGCGAGACAATTGTGGGGCATTGGTGAGCCACACCTAGGATTGTTTCATTCACGGGAGGTGGAGGGCTTCTCAGACCATGTCAACACTGAGATGTATTGTGTGCAACTGTCCTTCAATATCCAACACTTGACCTATTGCTTGGTTGGTATCATATGTCTCTGTAAAGTATAGACAATTGTACACAGGTCGAGTCCCTAAGGCTCCATATTGGGCAGCCCACCGAGCCCAAGCTGCTCCAGGCGAGCTGCAATGGCTGGATTAGCAGCAACAGCTCTATAGCAAGGCCCAGTGTAATACAAAAGCTTATGCCCAACCTTATGATTATTCTTCATAAGGGACTGGACTGTGTGACCAATGACTTGCTTCATAAGTTGGGGGCCCCAGAATTGACAATTGGGTTAGGTGGTCGGCCATACTTCTGGAAGCGTCCCCCTGCTGGGCAGTTCTTCCTGAGGATGGGGTGCTTGTGCAACTCTAGGGAGGAGGCAGATGTTTCGGCCATGGGTGATGGAGGATGGACAGAAAGAGAAAGCTTGAGAAAAAATTTGGCATGAGTTTAGGTAGGCTCAAAGTAGAAAGTGAGAAAATGAGAGGGGTGGGCCCATATATATAGTTTTCAGAAGGACACGGCCGTGGCAACAAGCAGATGGTACGAGCATGGCATTGCTAGGAAATGGGCATATGCTTGTGAATGGTACAGGCGTACCATTTGGATAAAGGTTGGAATCGGCGTGGCAACGCTGTAGGAGACTGGTATGGCCATGACATGTGAAGTTGAGGTTGGTACGATCGTGGCAACGCTGAATTCTGAATGGTACGGTCGTGACAGAGCTGAAGAAGAATGATACGGCTGTGGCATTTGGGGTGGGCTCGCACTTTGTCGGCGCCACCCGTTCGCCGGTACGGCAAAGCTTGCATGCCATGGCCGAGAACTGCCTCCATGAGCGGATGGGGTGTAGTTAACCTCCTCCCACCATGTCCATCCCTTTGTCCTTCTACGGGAAGCCCCGGCACGTGAGGAGGATGCCATGGTTGAAGATGGCTTGACCCTTGAGCCTTGAGAGAGGGGGGGAGAGAGAGAGAGAGAGAGAGGGGGGGAAAGAAAGCTGTATTAACGTCTACTAGAGGCCGAACTGGACCTATGAAACAATCAATGTACAATTGTCAATGTCTTCTGGATGTCCAGAAAAAAAAGGACAAAATGAACATGAAATAAACTATGAAAGTACTGAGCTAGTGGGGAGGTGTGATGGATGGAGCACTACTGCTAGAGGCTCAGTATGCAACCTATATGCGCAGGGTATACAAGAATGCAATGCAGATCTGTCTAGCTCCAACCAGTACCATAATGGGGGTGTAATATGTGATACATAGGCGATGGCGAGGCAAAAATAGTAAATACCTCGGAGCATGATCTCCGGGTGTGAGTGTAAGTGAGCTAGCCGCTCCTAGATATGGTGCTGATGTCGAGCCCGTATCTCTGTGATCTCCCTCTGACGTAGTCTGGGAGTCTGGTAGCCTGGTGCTCCCGGGCTCCGTCTGGCTCGGAGGTCCGCAGCGCGCTGAAGTGTAACCCCCTCCTGTGTCAGAATAGGCACTAGGATAGATCTTTGGAAGAAATCAGTGAGTTGGAGCTGTCGCCCACCTCTCCTTGTGGTATGAGTCCGTAACAGTGTCTCTCTGTGGCGCTGTCTCTCTAGCAAGAACTGGCCAAATCTGCGTTGGTCTGTGGACTCCATGATCTGGTGGAGTGAGGGATGTCCACTGAAGATGGTGGTGTATCTCTCTCTAATGACACTATATGCTCTGCATCTGCATACATAATGTTCCTCACTCTCAACCTCCTCCTAGCATAGTCTGCATATCCTCTCTGCTCTGGGGATCCGTGCTGCCCTACCTGCCTCAATCTCAAGCTGGTGTGATGACACTCTGAGCTGGCCAATCACCACTCGGGCACAGTGAGGCATGTACACATCCATGTATCCAAGTCTGTATGAATCCATCCGCTGAGATACGCATAAACTGATCTCTATAGTATAGCATCTTCATCGCTAGAGGCTGACTGGGTGTAATCCAAGTCTCTTGAGTGTATCGCTGCCATAAATCCTGCTGGAGGACTCTGTTCCTCTCATTGTGAGAGAGGTGGATGTGTGGTGCATGTATATCATATTGGAAAGGTGGGAGGTGATCTATGTCAAGACCATGCTGAGTGAGCCACTGTGTATCATGTGTGAATACCATGATCTCCTATCTCCACTCTCTGCGAGTTGCCTGGACGCCTCAAAAGCTCTATGTGAGAGTCAATCTGATGGCATATCTCTGATCCTCTGTATGAAGCAGATCGTCTGGAAGAGGGCCTCTACTAGCATAGGAGGTGCAGCAAACTCCGTCCAGACAATGTCATGTGGGATGGATTGTTTGCTCTGCGGATCATCCGTGAGAGCATAAGAATCTGAGGCCTCTCTATCTGAGACCATGTGGAGTTGGCGAGCTCACGTGCCCATATTGTGAGAGAGCTGGATGTGTTTGGTGCATGTATATCATATTGGAAAGGTGGGAGGTGATCTATGTCAAGACCATGCTGAGTGAGCCACTGTGTCATGTGTGAATACCATGATCTCCTATCTCCACTCTCTGCGAGCTGCCTGGACGCCTCAAAAGCTCTATGTGAGAGTCGATCTGATGGCATATCTCTGATCCTCTGTATGAAGCAGATCATTTGGAAGAGGGCCTCTACTAGCATAGGAGGTGCAGCAAACTCCGTCCGGACAATGTCATGTGGAACGGATTGTTTGCTCTGCGGATCATCCGTGAGAGCATAAGAATCTGAGGCCTCTCTATCTGAGACCATGTGGAGGTGGCGAGCTCACGTGCCCATACTGCTGCAGCATACATCAAAGCAGGGGTGACTAGTGTGTCACACAACCACCCCTTCGTGCGGGGCTCCTGGAAGTGTGCCTGGTGACACTGTCTCTCTAGCATGGCCAGAGCTGCAAACCCTCGTGTGAGTCTATCCCTGGCTGCCTGTGCCATAGTAAATCTTCCTGGCGGAGTCGTAAATGTAATCCCCAGGTACACACATGAGTCTACCACCTCTACCTGTCCTCTTGCTAGTGTGAAGATGGCCTGTCGGTCGAACCGGCCATGAGGTGTGGAAAATCATAGCCTTGGTTTTCCCAAGGTTCACTGTAAGCCCCCTCTGTGTGCTGAAGTCATCGAGTGCATGGAGATGGTGGTGTAGTTCCATCTGCGACTCAGAGACCAGAATAATATTATCTGCATATAGCATAATGTGGACTGTGGTACCTGAGATGTCTACCCCGTCCCCACCACCGTGACCAATGAAGTCAGCCACCTCATCGATGTATAGCCCAAATAGTGTAGGAGAGAGTGGGCATCCTTGCTTCACACCTATGGTGCTAGCAATAACATCAGATACCCCCCCGGGGCATCGTATGCGCCTGAAGACTTGCTCATATAAAGCATAGATGCCCCAAACCATCTCTCATGGGATCCCCAATGACTGTAGGCGCTGGAAGAGTCTCTCTCGTGGCACCGTGTCAAATGCTTTGTGGAAATCCACAAAGTAGTAGTATAATCTCTTCTCCCGCGCCCTAGCCTGGTCAATCAGACATCTCAGAGTGAACATATGGTCAATAGTGGAGAAAGCTCGTTGGAATCCAGCCTGCCTTGGTGCTCGCAGTCCCTGCATATGAGCTCAACTCTGCCTCGAGCACTGCACCATAAAGTTTGGCCAATGTATGACCAATCATGATAGTCCTGTAGTTGCTGGGGTCTAGCATGTCTCCCGCTTTGTGGAGAGGCACGATGGTGTGCATAGTCCACTCAGCTGGTAGGCCCTCCACTAGTGCCCTATTAAAGAGGTGAGCAACAAAGGGGTCCCAGTATGTCAGCTGCATAAATAAGATGCTCACTCTGTATACCTGTGTGGTCAGCCGATCTCCCATGCTGTAACCGGCGCATAACTTTCTATACCATCGAGGCGGTAAAGAAAGTAGAGGTGGTAGGGCGGGATTCCTGTGGCTGTGGTATGGGCGGCTGCTGAGGGATATGGTAGAGGCTCTTTGCATATGTGTGCCATGTGTGTGGATCCTCAATCGGGGTACGAGGGCGAGGCTCTCTCTTCTTGCGCCATGCAGTGGTGGCTGCATCTCTGCTCATGAGTAGGTGGTATATATCCCAGTATTGTGCCTCCTCATATGCACGCCTCTACGGCGTGTGAGGATCCTCATCTGTCGGCTCGCCTCTCTGTAATGATCCCCAGTGCTGTTTGGGCACGGAGGTGTCTGTATAGCTCTCTGCACTCATCATCATACCACCGATTCTAAGGCATGCTCCTAGATCTATTTGTGTGTGCAATGTGTGTATGATGGGGGAGGCTGCGGGTGGCGGCCGTATGTAGTAGAGATGACAGCTGGGTTGTGAGTGTGTCTAGAGGTGACAGGGGATCCATCTGGAATAGCCCGTCATATACATGATGCTCATATATGTCTGCCAAGTCGTGGGTGAAGTAGAAAGTTGTATGCGATGCCATTGTGGGCTATGTGGGTGCTGGTGTGGAGCTCGCCAGTGACAGTAAGAGGTATGTGTGATCCGCACCAATAGGACAGGGGGGGATGGTGAAAGATGTCACTACCGGTGTGGTTTCCATGGACCCCATGATGTAGTCCACTGTGCTACCCCCCCCCTCTCCAGGATCGTGGAAAGCATGTCAGTGCTCCTGAATCCTGCCACTGTCTTATCCCGTTATAAATAACGAGATGGGGTCGCGCTCCCAGCTCAAGTAAGTGATGACCATATCTGGTGTTATCCGGTCCCATGTCCGCTGACACCCTGCGGGCTCCCGTGTCCTCCATCACTAGTGTGTGCATCACCTCGGGGTGCTCGAATCATAAATGTCGCACTGTCGGCTCTGTGTCCGTGCATTGAAGTCCCCCATAAGGAGGACTTCCCCCAGGTTGGAGTAGTGTATGATCTCATCTGAAAGGGCTGCATATGATGACTCCCAATGGCCCTGTATCCTCCTCCTCCCCTCTACTCTCATCCTCTGCTGTCATGGCATATCTCGATCCTCTAGGAGAGAAGTAGCATAGAGCAATGTATAACACCCTGTCTGTTGAGAGCTGCAGTCTAATCCACATGTATCTAGCCTCCTGGTCACGTGCTACCACCTGTAGGCACGCCTGTAGCTCTCGCTTGAAGAGTACCGCTGGAGCTCCCGATCCTCTCGATGTGCTCTGCCGTGTGGTCCCCCTGTATGTAAACTCCCACTGATAGCCCTCTACTTTGGGTAGACCCCTCTTTGGGCTCTGGTGCGTCTCTGTAAGTAGTATGATGTCCCGTCCCTCCATGACCTCCTCCATCCTCCCAGGATGTGTCCAAAGTGCTCCATTGCAGTTCCAAACTGCTATGCGTATTTGTGAATCTGGATCCTCCATAGCCAATGTCCCATAGGCTGCGTGGCGCTAATCGGTGGCCTTGCCATCGATGATGACACGTCCATCGCGATAGAATGCTCTCTTGCCCTCTTTCGGGGCCTGTAGGACTCTCGGCATGCATGTTTTCTTGTGTTCTATCTGCATCCTTGTAAGGTCGTCATCCAAATAGATGGGATCTCCCTGTAATCCTCATAGAATCACTCTCTTTCTCATGAAGTTGACCCTCTCTGTCTCTCCTGCAAACTGTAGGATGAGGGCTCACCTACGTGTTGAGTCTTTCCCGGCTCTCCATGCTTTGGTGAAAGGGAGAGGGTCCTCTTTCCTATAGCCGAGCTTCATGCATAGAAGCTGTCCATCTTTCTTAGGAGTGGAGTCGGGTGTCTCGGCTATACCTGTGACTCGAATGTTGAGGCGGCGGGCATGCCTCATCTTCTCCTCCTCAACGGTGGTGTGAATGAGTTGGTGTTCTTCCCTTTGAGTCTCCTCCCTCACTTCGTTACGGATGTTCTTCTTCACCACCTCAACCCATCCTGATTGCTTGGCTTCGAGTTTTCCCTCCAGGTCCTTTGTGATCTCCTTGGAGATCTCTTCTTTAATGGCCATGAGAGAGTGGCCATGAGAGAGAGAGAGAGAGAGAGAGAGAGAGAGAGAGAGAGAGGGGGGGGGGGCTTGAGGGAGAGAGACTAGAGACTAGACTATAGAGTGCTTGTGTGAGAGCCTAGAGGCTTGGAAGTTGGAAGACTCAAGAGGCTTGAGGGAGAGGTGTGAGATAACCTAGATAGTAGAGAGTAGAGCCTTGTGTGAGAGGCTTGGAACTTGGAAGTTAGAAGAAGCTTGAGGGAGAGAGACTAGAGAGAGTAGATACACTCATAGAGTGTGGCTTACCGCTTGAACCTTGAGGCTCGAGCAATGAGCAAACTTGCAAAGTGCCAAAGACTCAAGACTCAAGAGACTAGGGAGAGAGAGTTGCTTGAAGGTGTGTGTGTGTGCTTGTAGCCTTGTAGCCTTGTTCTTATATAGATATTAGATAGGCAAGAGGGAGAGGCAAGGGCCAAGCCTCAAAGGCCAAGGCAAGAGAGAGGCAAGGGCCAAGGCTCAAGCCTCAAAGGCCAAGGCCCAAGGGAAGGCGTCCCCAAACGGCCACCCAAGCAGCCAGAAATGGCCAGAAAACGGGCAGAAAAACGACCGTTGCAGGGCGCAACGGCTCCCCACAGTTCTGTCCCCCCACAGTTCCGTCCCCCACAACGTTCCCTGGCCAGCAGCCGTCCCCGTCCCCCATCCCTTGTGAGGGGCGCCTCCAGGGGGACGTCTGACCGTCCCCTTCCGTCCCCGTTTCTGACGCGTCCCGGCGTCCCAAGCTGCCGTCCCTTCCATCCTCTGTGACCATGACCTGCGGAGATAAGTGGATACCAGTAGAGGCGAATGAGGTGATAGCCCAAGTGGTGACGGTACTTGCCTAGGAGGAGGAGGTCTTGGGTTCAAAACTCGACAAGGTGCTCCCTTGGCGGCATCGTGTACGGGCGGGCGCCTACGGGCGGTGAAAAAATGGTAACTACGGGAGGATGTTGGGGAGTGGCTACCAATAGAGAGATGCATGCCTTTCCCTGGTTTCCCTGGGGACCATAAATGAGGGACCAAAAGGTATGATTGCGGCTAGGGAGAATGATGACCCGTAGTCTAGTCCTGCCTGCTGTCAGATGATGCTCCTTCAGCATGAGGACATCGAGATCCCAGAGCTCTCAAGAGCTCCTCATACTCCTTTTGCAGAAGGCGCTGTCCAATCCGTTTCACAAGGCTGTCCACATGTCTAGGTAAAAGAGGCTGTGGACCATTGAGGGCCTCTTCTCAGCTTGTGAGGCTTTTGAAGGCGGCTTGGAGGGGGAGTAGTGAGTGTCACTTGTGGGTGCAAGTGCTCTGAGTGAGTTCAGATCCTGCTTGCTAGAAAGTTCCACTCAAAGGCGGTGCAGGACTCAGCATCTCCTGGGTGAAGGTCCTCGCCATGAAGGTACCGTGAACACCCTCTCTCAACTGCAAAGCTGATGTGGAAGAACACAAAGATATGAACCTCCTGAGATCTCTTGGTGGTCACTAGCTTGATGCGTGCTGATGGCCAGAGCTGGCCCATGGCATCTGGGATCCGGAGGTTATTCATAAGATGAGAGAGTCCGATTGCCTGGTTTGGCAGGGTTCGGTCCACTGTGGGGGCATCCCAATTTGTCTCGGGGGCTACACAGTTCTGTGTAGCCCCAGAGAGAACACCGCAGCTCTGTGTAGTGACTGTCACTTGTGGGTGCAAGTGCTCTGAGTGAGTTCAGATCCTGCTTGCCAGAAAGTTCCACTCAAAGGCAGTGCAGGACCTAGCGTCTCCTGGATGAAGGTCCTTGCCATGAAGGTACCAGAAACACCCTCTCTCAACTGCAAAGCTGATGTTGAAGAACACGAAGATATGAACCTCCTGAGATCTCTTGGTGGTCACTAGCTTGATGCGTGCTGATGGCCAGAGCTGGCCCATGGCATCTGGGATCCTGAGATTATTCATGAGATGAGAGACTGATTGCCTGGTTTGGCAGGGTTCAGTCCACTGTGGGGGCATCCCACTTTGTCTCTGGGACTACACAGAGCAGAAAGAGAACACTGCAGCTCTGACATCTAAGGGTGTAGGGCAGGAGTGCGCAAAGACCTTAAGAGGTGCAACCACCTCAAGAGAGCTATGGTTGATGGAGAGGCAATGAAAAAGAGAAATCCACCGGGTGACTCGTGAGGCGCAGAAGACCGCCCGCGGGGAAGGGGCGGGCGTGCGGGGGGGGGGGGGGGGGTCGGTTGTTGGAACAAGACTGGCGAGGAGCAAATGAGGGTCTCCATAAAGTCGGAGAAGCGCTGATGAGACTAGATCCTGATCCATGAGGGATCCAGAGCCGCAGGAGGGAAGGTTCCACTCTCCTGCTAGGCAGCCGCGGCAGTTTGAGGAAGGGGAGGAGGAATGGGAGTTTCGTCGTAAAGCAGCACGGAGGATAGCCCCTGCTCGTGAGCCAGGTATCTATGTCCCAACCTGATAGCTAGTCTCGACTCCACATCCAGCTTCATCAGGCTACGGTGATTTCTCGTGGAGAACGAGTAGAGTTCTCTATCTCTGGCATTTCAAGGTGAAACTGTTGGCTTTACGAACGAAGGTGCGAAGGCTTTGCTTTGGCTCTGCATTGGCCTGGAGGCCCAAGGGGCGGAAGACGCTTCCTAGCGTTGGAAGGGGGAACAGAAAAGGGAAGAGGCTAGGAAAGGGGGTTTTGGGAATTGGGGGGGGGGGATGAGGATGCATGGGAGCCGCCAAGGCAGTGGGAGCAGGGTCTGTGGAGAGAGGGGACCGTGGAATCATCGGGGGCTCCAGGCTCAAGATGAATCCTCATAATGGTTTTCTGATTGGGAAGTTGCATCATGACCGAGGTCTTGGGGTTGGGCGTGCCTCACTGCGCTTTTATGACGGCGGGGGGTTTGACACCAAGGGACACCACTCGTGCCCTGTAGGTTCCTGTTGTTCCTAATGAGCCTCGTGCGGAGGCGCCCCACTGTTTTTTTGGGGGGGGGGGGATTGTCCTCCTGTGGCTCGGGGAGGAGGCCCCTCGCCTGAGTAAGGGATGAAACAAGCTTGTGTGAGGTGCCCCGTCTGGTGGCAGATGAAGCACTGTCCTGGAAGCTTTGAAAATCTAAGCCACTCGAGATGAGTGTGGCCGTCCAGCTCAGGAATCGCCAAGTTTTGGGGGAGATTCTTCAGTGAGGCGAGTAACACTCGAATGGAAGGGATCCTTGCTGTCCTCGCAACCATGGGAGCTGCGGTAAGGGGGATCTAACACCTTACCCAAAGAGCGCCCAATGCTGGGAGTAGCACATAGTACCCTTTGTGAAGGCCAGGGAAGCATACCGTCACTGGCAAGCTTGTTGCTTCCTCCAATGGGTCCGACTCCGAGGAGAAACCCTGCTTGGGAGCTCTGCACTTCTATTGGGCTGTGCGACAGGGTCTTCTCCGCTAAAATGGAAGAGAAGAATTCCACCTGAATGTACCCATTGCATAGAAATGGGACATCCATGATACCACCGGGATCACCGATAAAAGCCGCGCTTGGAGAGATCTCCAACCCTGCCATGGCTGTGCCAACAATCTTGCACATGGGGGTGAAAGCTGCTAACGAAGCCACTCTTGAAGCCAAGAGCTGGAATTTTCTTTCAAGAATAAATAGTTGAGGGTGGTCTCGGATGGGGATGACAAAGCGGTTACCATGGAGTTCTCCTGAAGCGTGGAGCCGAAGGGGGACCCTCAACCGAGAAGAAAACAACCTAAGATGATGCTATGGCAAAACGGGGAGAGGGGCAAAAAAGGGGGGAGGGTGGCAAGAAGAGAAGATGGTGGGAAAAAAAAAGGGGGTAGAGGAGGAAGGAGGGTGCATGAAAAAAAGAAGAGGGGGGGGTTGGGTCGGTGAGAAAGAGAGAAAGATGAGGGGAAGGGTTCAAGGAGGTGGGGGTAGGGAGGAGGATGACAGAAGCAGGAGAAAGGAGCAGGAGAGGGAAGTGGGCTATAGTTGACGAGTGGATGGAGGAGGGCATTGGGGGAAGGATGCAAGAAAAAGATATAAAGATATATTAAGCATCTACTAAAGACCCAATGGGTCTATGAGACCAAAGTGATACAATAATGTCCATGGCATATCTCATCATGGAATGGAAAATAAATAAAAGAGAAACAAAAACATAGCTATCTCACTGGGGTGGTACAAAACCGTCCATGGAAACTCATAATGGAATACTAGGAACATAGAAACATGAGAGGAGCATCAGTCCCCCAGTAGATGGTATACCACTCTCCAATATATCAAGCATGGGGCTTATGAGTATGGCTAAGAGGTCTCCCTTAGCTATGTCACGTGGAAAGGTAGCTCGATGTATGGCGGTGGAGCATGGATAGGATCTAGAGCTGATGAGGGGATCGTGGCTGGGGGCCGGGGGCATCGAGCATACTGGAATGCAGAGGCCTGGTTCAAGGTAACTCCCTGAGTGAGGTGGGTCTAGAGCAGCCCGAGGTGGGTCCAGAAGATGCACTGTATGGGTGTCCTCCACCTCCTGGGTCCGGAGGAAACAGGTGATGGTTGGTTGCTGAGGGAGGGGTCGGGGTGGCTGGGGCTGAAGCTCTCTCAAGAAAGTGTCCCTGTGTCTGCGGAGCTCAAGTAGGAAGAGCCATAGGCAACGCTGGTCCGAGAAGTTAACGATCCTGGGGAGTGGCCCTGTCTCAACCTTTGTGTGGCATAATTGGCAGATCCTCTCGTCTCTGGGTCTCCGTATGAGCTCCCCGGCTCTGAAGACGCGCTCAGCTCTACCTATCTCCACTCTGAGGTGGTGGGATAAAACCCGTATCTGGTCAATCGCAATTGGAATGGCATGGGACATGTGAACACTCACGTAGCCAGGCTGTCCATCCTCAGTGAGTGTGAGGAAGGCTGGCAGGAGAGTTTGCGCATGGGAAGGGGCAAAGTTGGGCGGGAGGGGTGTCGAAAATCAAACTATGATATGTGTGTCAACTTTGCCCTTTGCTAAGCTTGGATTTATGTAGACGTGGAAACTACCTTCATCTTCAATCAATGTAATCATGTTATTCTAAATGTAATACAAGCATAATCGTTTCTTCTTCTTCATCATGTGTGTTGTCTACTTGCGCTTCACCTTGTGAGAGACAGAGAGAGAAAGAAAGAAAGAAAGAAAGATATATTAAGCGTCTACTAAAGACCCAATGGGCCTATGAAACCAAAGTGGTACAATAATGTCCATGGCATATCTCATCATGGAATGGAAAATAAAACAGAATGAAAACATAAATATAGCTATCTCACTGGGGTGATACAAAACTGTCCATGGAAACTCGTCATGGAATACTAAGAACATAAAAAACATAAAAACGTGGGAGCAACATCAGCTCCGAGTAGATGGTATACCACTCTCCAAAATGTCAAGCATGGGGTTGACGAGTATGGCCGAGAGGTCTCCCTCAGCCATGTCACATGGAAAGGTAGCTCGATGGCGGTGGAGCATGTCCTGGATCTGAAGCTGATGAGGTGATCGTGGCTGACGGGGGGGTCGAGGGCGTCGGGCACGTTGGAGTGTAGAGGCTCGGTCCGAGGTAACTCCTCTCGGGCGGGGTAGGTCCAGAGCAGCTCGTGGAGGGTCCACAAGATCCAGTATGTCGGTGTCCTCCACCTCCTGGGTTCGGAAGAAACTGGTGATGGTTGGCTGCCGAGGGAGGGGGCAGGGTGGTTGGGGCCTGTGTCTCAACAAGGTGTCCCTGTGTCTGCGGAGCTCAAGCAGGAAGAGGCCTAGGCAACGCTGGTCCTGGAAGTCAATGATCCTGGAGAGTGGACCGAATCCCTCACGAAATAGACAGTGAAGCCTCCCGCGGATCTCATAGTATACTGGGCAGCGGCATATGTAATGCTCCTCCGTCTCAACCTCTGTGTGGCATAGTCGGCAGATCCTCTCCTCTGTGGGTGTCCGTACGAGCTTCCTGGCCCTGAAGATGCGCTCAGCTCTACCTGTCTCCACTCTGAGGCGGTGGGAAGAAACCCGTATCTGGCCAATCGCAATCCGCATGGCATGGGACATGTGAACACTCAAGTAGCCCGGCTGCTGGATGAATCCATCCTCAGTGAGTGTGAGGAAGTGGTCTCTGTAAAAGTGCATCTTCGTGGGGAGCTCCGGGGGTGTGATCCATGTGCAATGTGTGTAGAGGCTAAGAAGATCTGACCGGATAACCCGGTTGGTATCCTCGTGAGACAGGTGGAAAAAAGGGGAGTCCAAACTGTACTGAAGGGGGGGTAGGCGGTCCATGCAAAGCCCATATACTGAGAACCAAGTGGAAACTGGTGCATACCATACTCCAAAGTGCCCCTCAAGTGCTAGCTGTCTGGAGGACTCCAGGGCAAGCCTCGGGTGGGATCCATGTGACTGATGCGATGAAGGTATTTGACTGTCTGGAAGAGTGCCTCCACTACCATCGGGGCTGCAGCAAACTCTGCCTGGATAATCTCGTGTGGGACTAATGGTTTGCTGCGGATCGTACAGGAGAACATCATGACCTGGGGCCTCTCAACTCGCTGCCAATCCTCATCGGATAAATCTGGCCCCCAGAAAGCTGCTCCATACATCAAGGCTGGTGTGACGAGGGTGTCAAAAAGCCAGCCCTTCGTCCTGGGCTCCTGGAAATGTGCCTGGAAGCAGTGCCACTCAAGTAAGCTCAAGGCTGCATACCCCCGCGTCACTCTAGCATGTGCTGTGGGAAGCATGGTAAAGCGTGGGCCACTGAAAGTGACACCGAGGTAGACATAGGCTGAGACAATCTCCACAGGATCCCCTCTATATGTGAAGCTCAATCTGGATGTGACGGGGCGAGAGGTATTGAAGACCATTACCTTGGTTTTACCAAGGTTAACAGAGAGGTCCCGCTGAGTGCAAAAGTCATGTAAGGCATCCAACTGTCTCTGAAGCCCTTCGGCTGAGTTTGAGAGGAGGACGATGTCATCTGCATAAAGTAGTATGGGGATCAATATGCCTGCCAGTGTGGGACCAGCCCCGCCTAATCCATCAATGAAGCTCGAGATCTCATCAATGTAGAGGCCGAAAAGAGTGGGTGATAGAGGGCAGCCCTGTTTCACCCCAATGGTGCTGGAAATCTCCTGTGATGTACCTCCTGGCGCTCTCTCAGAGTGGGAGAGAGCCAACACCATTCCAGCCAACATTTTGGTATCAGAGCTTACGGCTCTCTATCCTTATGACCTTGGGTAAAGGGGATATACTCCGCTTGCAACAGGCCATCGCAATCTAGCCCATTGTTGCCATTTGTCAGTGTAAAAGTAGTGCCCGTGTAGCGTCCCTTCAGTGCTCAATGGCAAGCATCAAAGCAAGCAGCACAGCCAGAGGTACTAGTCGTTGCACAACTTCATGTAACGCACCCGTCGTTTCTTGCAGCAAGCAGCCTGTGAAAAGTAGTTAAGCGCAACAAAAGCTCACCGCCGTCGACCAACAAATTTGAAGAAAAGTTACTTGTCAAGTATTCGCCAGGGCCAGCCTGCAGAGAACGAGAGAGAAAATAAAAGAAAAGGTTTAACCCGTGCTAGTGTAAGTGGATCGCCGACCTGCAAAGTAGCAAAAAAAAAAGGTTTAATAAAAAAAACAAAAATCACTGACATCAAGCAATGGAGGCCCGTCACCCTCCTTGGATGTGCATATAAAATCTTAGCTAAAGCCTTGAGTATAAGGTTGCAGCCGATTCTCCAAAGGACTATCCATGATACCCAGAAAGGTTTCCTCCAAGGAAGGAGTATATTTGATAACATTTTTTCTTTCTGGGAAAGTTGTGGAGTGGGCAAAGTCTAGTCAGCAGTCTCTTGCCATTCTTTTGCTTGATTTTGAAAAAGCCTATGACACAGTGGATTGGGATTTTTTGGAGGGCACTATGGCACACATGGGGTTTTCCCAAAACTGGATCAAAGGGGTGTCTTGCCTATACACGGAGGCTCATAGCACTGTTTCAGCCTGTGGGGGGTGCGGTGAGCGTTTTCAGATTTCCTGTTCAGTGAGGCAGGGCTATCCCCTCGCCCCTTTACTGAACCTCATTGTAGTTGAGGCTATGAGCAGGTTTCTTCGGGCTGCCCCTGGTGTTGTGGGTCTCAGGCTGCCTTTATGCACGGAGGAAGAGTTTTTGGACTCTGAGTTAGCAAATGATACGGCGTTGTTCCTTGAGGCTTCACATGCTTGTTTATGTTCTTTCCGGACAGCTTTGGAGGCCTTTTGTTTGGCAGCAGGAGCTACTATCAATTGGCATAAGTCAGTTGGTTTTTGGATCAGTGATTCTCCTCTTGCAGATTGGGGTACAGATGTTGGTTTTATTTGGATTGAGAGAGGATGCTCTGCCAGATACCTTGGTGGTCAGTTGGGCGTTGACATCTCCCCTGCACAACAGTTTGCTCCAGTGCTCTTAAGCATTAAAAGAAAACTTCATCACTGGAGTAGGAGGAAGCTCGACTTGGCCTCTAGAGCTTTGGTGGTTAACCAAGTTTTGCTAGCCACGACTTGGCTTATCGCTTCATGCTGGATTTTTCATAAGGGCTGCATTGGCTAGCTTCGTCGCCTTATTCGGAACTTTCTTTGGTCAGGGCTTGATGGAAATGCACACACTAGGGCTAGAGTTGCTTGGGAAACCATTATCAGGCCTAAGCAGGAAGGGGGATTGAATATCATTGACCCTGAGGTGCAATGTAAGGCCTTGCTTTGTAAGCTGATTGTTAGGGGCTTTCTTCCAGGAATTGAGCCGTGGAAGGATTTTCTCATGCAGCAGCAGATCACGAAGTGTGTCCCTGTTCGCGGAGGTGACTGGACTCTCAGCTCACGCTTTATTTTTTCGGATGCAATTCACCGCTTCCCTTCATCCCCCCTGGTTAGGTCCCTCCTACAGGCCTGGGACTGCCTGAGGGGTTTTTTGGTACACATCCCCCCGCATTCAGCGGAGGAAGTTAACCGGCAGCCCATTCTGTGGAATGATTTGATCTTAGATGTGCATGGTAGGCCTCTTGGGGCAAGAATGCATATTCTTTGGGCTGGCTGGAAGACCCTATGCCCCACAGTGCTGGCTTGGAAGAGGTTTCAGAGCCTCACCGAGGTATAGAGGTTGGATTTCACGCAGCATTTGAGAGGCTCATTGCACAGATTGATGCAGCCATTCCCAACCACTGGATTACTGGATCTTTCTTGGAAGGCCGTCATCATTCTTGGTTTGGGGTTTTTTCTGGGACAGGTGTTCCTCTTCAGGTTATGGGTCTCCCCTTGCCTAGGGAGGATGATGTACCGGTCTTTTTTTTCTGTACAGGATGGATGGCAGCTGGAGAGATGTGACGTCCAGGACCCTATTGAGGGCCCCCAGATTTGTCCAGTCAGAGTTGTTGGCAGGTTAGGGAAGCACGTCTTTGTTGACACCCCTCCCCCCCCCCCCCTCTCCCCCCAGGGATGATCACAGAGAGTGTTAGCCTTTGGTTGTATGGTGGTTGCCCTATCAGACATTTGCATTGGGACCCCAGTGAGTGGGAGTGGAAGGATCCTTGTAACCCTTTCAAAAGCATGCCTTTTTTCAATTATACGGTGCGGAATGCCAGACATCTTATCTTGGGACACATTCAGAGTGTCCCTACTCTTAGACCCCATTGGGAATCTTACGGCATTTCGACTGACATTCAGAGGGGTTTTTGGCGGAGTTTGTGGCATTCTTATAGGAAGCCACAGATTTCCTCCTTTATCTGGGTTTCTCTTATGGTGGTTTGACCACCAATCAATGGAGGTCTGTTTACTGGTGCTTACCCCGCATGCCCTAGATGTGCAAGAGTTTCGGAGTCAGTTTACCATTGTTTATGGGAATGCAGGGAAGCACAGAGGGTTTGGTCTGCGATTGCACACCTCTTTGGTAGGATTAGATGCTATCATTTCTTTTGGTTCTATCATTTGGTTGACACAGTCTGGGCCTCAGCTGAGATTCGAGGGAACTGACAGGAGCTTGGCCATTATGGTTAGGCAAGGAGTTGCTCTGCAGTGTTGTCTTTAGGATTTGCCACTTTCACACTTTGTCCCTTCGGCACAAAGGTTAGAGAGCTCTTGGGAGATTATTGCTAGCATCTCAGCTTGGAATATCTGGAAGGCTAGATGCACTGAGGCCATTGAGGGTACTCCCGTTCTTGTTTCTCAGTGTCTTTGGAGGATCTGGAGTGATATTATTCACACTATCATGGCTACCTGGGCCAAAATCCAGGGATCTTCGAGGGCTGCGGAGAAGCGCAGCCAGTTTATAAGAGAGTGAGACATTGGTATCTTTTTCACGTCCTCTCATTCGGGACCCTATTGGCAGCACAGGGCTCCTGATTGGTTGAGATCTCCACCGTACTTGGTGTGAAATCTCCATTTTGTAAAATTTTTTCATACTTAATAGAAGGCTCCTTTTTGAAAAAAAAAAAAAAACAAGGGGCTATGCACAGGCGAGCAAGGGAGAGTTGCGCACAGCCGGTCGGAAGAGTTAGGAGAGGTGAAGGGAGGGAAGATTGTTGGAAGAGTTAGGAGAGGTAAAGGGAGGGAAGATTGTTGTAGGACTGTGGTCGTGCGGGGCGGAGCGGGGTGTAATATTCATGCTTTCAGAAGCTCTTTCTATTTCTTGTCATTGACAGATGATTTTAGTAGGAAGATTTGGATGTACTTCCTCAAGGAAAGGTTTTAGGCTTTTGGATAATTTAAGGTATGTTTGGTAATGGTTCAAAATGAGACATGTATAATCTCAAAGGCCTTCAAAACTAATAAGGGGGAGAATTCATCTTCAATGAGTTTTTGATGGTTTTTGCAAGGAGAATGGTATAAAGTTCTAGCTTACTCATGAAAAGGAATTGTCCAGTCTATGAGATAGATCAGAGAATGCTACATGAAAAGGGCTTTTGACAATCCTTTTGGGCTGAGACAGCTAACAATATGGTTTACATCGTCAACTGGAGTGTGATCAAGGGAGTCCCTACAATGGTTTTGGTTTTGTATTTCAAAGTTTTTGGATGTGATTACTTGTTGATGTGCAAGATGTCTAGAGTAGAGAATCAAATTCAACTCGAAATTCCTCAATGGAGTTCTTGACGAGGTGTATGTGGAATAGCCTCTAGGATTCAAGGTGTCTACATTGAATGATAAAATTTGAAAATTTAGAAAGTCATTGCATAGGCCAAAACAGGTCCCAAGAGCATGGTACCGTAAGATTGATTCTTTCTTCACTAGCACAGGTCTCACTCATGGTCACCATGAAACTCGTTTCGGTGGCTTTGAAAATCGTTTCACGTTTCAGTGTTGAAACGTTTCATGTGCACATTGAAACCATATCGTTTCATGTGGGGAAAACGATTGTGATTTTGTGTGCTTTTTAGCTTTTATAATTCTTTCTCTTTCCTTCTTTTATCCTCTTTGTTTTTTTCTCTTCTCTTTTGTGTGTCTTCTTTGTTTACTAATGATAAATATGCTAATATCATCTTATAACTATTGGCCAGTATCTTCACATTTTATGTATATGATTATTTCGGTCCAACGTTTCATTGTCCACCTACCTGGTGTTGAAACGTTTTGTTCCGAAAATAAATCGTTTCAGCATCGTTTCGTTTCGATAGTGAAACGTTTTGCGGTGACCTTGGTCTCACTTGCAGTCATCCGATGACTCACTATGTCTTTATGGAAGGGGCATGGTGCATGAATATTGTTTTATACGTAGATAATCTCATCATAATGGGGAGTTCCCGAAGAAGATTTAATAGATGAAGGAATTCTTGAAGTAAGAGTCTAAAATGATAAGATTTTGGATTTATGCACGACCCTTTGAGGATTGAGGTGTAGCAAGAGGCCAACCATATAACAGAAGTACGATGGTGAGATACTGAAGGTATTTGGGATGACTTAGTGCAAGTCAGCAATAACCTTGATGGAGGTGGGTAATAGTTTGTTAGCTCTAGACATCACGCTTTTCTGATAGACGAGATCATGTACGGATAGCGAGTGGGCAGTTTCATTTTTTTCTGAAACAGGGGGCTAGATATCTTTGTTTTGGTGGGTGTATTGAGCAGATTCACTAATAAGTCTTGGGACAATTAAGCTCGCTCGCTGAAGCTCCCGCCTCCACCCTGCTCTGCGCACCTTCGCTCCCCCCCCCTCCTCGCGCCTTTTTTTCCTTCTGCCCCCTGCTTGCTCCCCTCTGCTCGCCGCTGCGCCCCCCCTCTCCTTCCTCGCTGCTGCGCCGCCCCCCCCTCCTTCCTCGCCGCTGCGCCTTCCCCCCCCTCTTCGCCAGTTCGCCCCCCTCCCCTCTTCGCCATTTCGCCATCCCCCCCCGCTGCCGCCTGGTCGCCTTCCCCCCCCGCTGCCGCCTGTTCCCCCCCGCTGCCGCCTGTTCGCCCCCCCGCCTCTTCGCCTCCTCTCGCCCGCCTCCTTTCAGCAGCGCCCCGCCCCCCTCCTTCTCGCGTTGTCGCCGCCCCCCCCCTCTGGGCCTCTCCTCCCCTTTTTGCGCCCCCCCCCCTCCCTCCCTCCTCTGTCGTGCTGCTTTTCACCCCTTGGGGGTTTTTGTTTTTTTTTCCCTCATCGTCATCCGTCCTTCCGCCTCTTGGTGTGCAGCCCGCTTCTTGCAGGTTTTCCGCTTTCGCCTCGCCTTCGCTTGAGCTTCAGACTCTGATGGAGACTCCTCCTGCCTCGCCTCAGAGGGACTCTTCCGCAGCCCCCTCGCCCGCCCCCGAGGTCATCCCCATCAGGCTTTCTCTTTCGCCGGAAGAGGAAGCGAGCCTCACCGCAGAGGTGGAACGCCTTCAGGCTCACTCCACCATCTGCCGTATAGTCGGCACTCGCCCCAGCAGAGGGGAGATCAGGGATCTACTTCAGGCTCGCGCCTTCTTGCAGATGTGGGCAAGATCCTTGATGTACAGCTCTTGGGCCGGGGACATTATCAGATCGAGTTCGAGGCCGCCCAGAGCGTTGCCAAGGTCCTTGCCATGAGTCCTCTGGATATCAGGGGTGCTCGGGCTTTCTTCAGGCCTTGGCAGCATGGATTTGACCCAGCTGCGGCGGAGCAGGGAGAGCGCCTCTTCCATATTACAGTTTGTTTCCCTGGTCTCCGCCGGGAGTATCTTCCGCTCCTCTCCAGGCTCGGAGCATTGGTGGGCTCGGTTCTTGAGACGGGCCCCTCAGCAGCTTCAGTGGTGGCCAGAGCAGCTGGGCTACCTTCGGTCAGAGTGTTGGTATCTGACATCTCCTCCCTTCCTAAGGTCATTCAGCTACCTAGGATAGGGGGGGGGGGTGGATAGATCAGAGAGTGGAGTTCTCGGGGCTCCCGAACCAGTGCTTCATTTGCAGGCAGGTCGGTCATTTGGCCAAGGCCTGCCCTCGCAGGAGACCTCGGCCCTCACCACAGCAGCAGGCCACGGATGGCCCGCCCACAGATTCGGCTCGGCAGGCTGCCTCAGGGACACCTGCTCAGGCCACAGAGACCTCGGAGTGGCAGCCTGGACAGGGGCGCCGTCGAGGGAGACAGCCACAGCAGCACGCCCAGGTACCGCTGCAGCAGCAGCCACAGTCTCAGCCTCACTGGGTTCCCGTGAGGAACAGATTTGCTCCCCTTCAGGAGGAGACCCCTGCAGCGACCGAGGACCAGGAGATGCCAGCTCCCCCTCCTTCACCTCCCCCACACCCATCCCCTCCCACCGCCTCGCTTCCACCATCGCCTCCTCCCGCCCCCGCTCCGGTCTCGGCAGCGGCTCCCTCTCCTCCTCCCTCGCCTCCCTCGCCTCCCCCTCCTCCCCCTCCGCCCGCCTCGCCTTCCCGGGAGGTCCTGGCAGCTCCCTGGCGCTCACCTACAGTCCGGAGGGCGTTGAGCACTGACCTCGCTCGAGCATCACAGAGGAGACCTATGCCGATTAGGGCCTCACGGATTTCATCTATCCGCAGTCGGCTGAGTCGCCTCGGCATTCGACAGCGCTCGGCGGCGTTTGATTATACCTTCACACGGCTTTTTGGAGCAGAGGGCCCCCATGAGCCAGCACCCATCCGAGTGCATGTAGTGATACCTCCGGCCCGCGGGGAGGAGGCACTAGACTTAGCGGTGGCCTTCTCGTTCCCTCTATGTGGACCTTGTGACCGGGAGTGGACTCTAGAGCTCGCTCTCAGCACGTTGAAGACTCAGGCAGTTGAGTTTTCTCATCACATGAGCGATTTGGAGGTTACAGATGTGCTAGGCCGACTTTGGGAGTTGGCTCATCTTGTCTTGGATCCCGGGGGTGTGGATACATCCGGGATTCGGCATTTGGTCGTGCGCATAGTTGCAGATTTGGCACGCGACCCAGGATATGTGAGTATTCACGAGGTTACTATGTCAGAGCAGGAGGCAGTCGCCATGGGTCACAGCCACTGGCGCCTGATCCGGGATTCTTGCAGTACACCGGGTGGGCAGACTCGCAGCCGTTCGGATGGGGACTACTCTCCATCCAAGCCGCTTGCGAAGGCCCGCCGCACGGCTGAGACAGCATCCACCTCAGTAGGACATCCATGAGGATCATCTCATGGAATGTACAGGGCCTTGGCGGAGCACACTTTATACGCTATCGAGGCTGCTTGAGGCAGGAGCTACAGAGATGCCTGGTTGGTGGCAGCATTGACATTCTGATGATGCAGGAGCACCACTTGGGTGAGAGCAGGATCCGGAGATATGGTTCGGTGATGCCTGGTAGATGGGACACTTTCTGGTCTGCAGGGTTTGGTCCTTTGGGTGGACAGGGAGGAGTATGCATGGTTATTGCAGATGCATGGCGGCAGGCCATTGTGGATCGAGGGATCATTGTGCCTGGTAGAGCACAGTATGTCATTCTGAGGATGCATGATGAGCTATTGGGTGTGCTCAACATCTATGCGCCCAATCATGCTAGTGCCAGAGCAGAGTTCTGGACTCAGGTTACAGATGCATTGCCAGAGGCCACACATTGGTGTGTTGGGGGAGACTTCAACATGCTTGAGGACCCGGCAGATAGGGTGGGAGGCAGTCATGTTACAGTGCACGGCACGGAGCTTGCAGCTTGGGACCGGTTTTGTATGACACTGAGGATCACTGATGCATGGCAGCATGGGGCTTTCTCCCGGTCTCAGGACAGTCTTAGTTTCTCTCGGTCGGATCGCCGGCAGGGAGGGACTAATCTATCTCGGATTGATCGCTTTTATGTGGGCGATTGGTTGGGGGAGCGAGGGGGCTCCGTCGGCATTCTTGCTGGCACCTCATTTTGAGATCATGCACCAGTTATACTGACTTTGGAGGAGGGGACACGGGAGCCCAGCTTGCAGTTGAGGATCCCAGAGAGGGTACTTGCAGACCCCAGTCTCGCTGAGGACATTGAGAGGATCTGGCATGATAGTCAGTGCTCTGACCAGGATGCAGCGGGCCAGTGTGCCCAGGGACTCATTGATCTTAGCTCTTTTCTACACGCTGCAGCTTTGACACGACTGGGAGAGATTCGCGAGCGGGAGCAACGGCTGAGACGCAGCCTTGCTTCGCTACAGCGCCTTCAGGAGCAGCAGCCTGCATGTGAGTGGGTGGCGTCCCAGCTGAGCCAGGCACGCCAGGAGGTTAGAGAGGCAGAGGAGCAGAGACATGAGTTTTACTATCGTCGTCAGGCCTCTCAGTGGACGCAGCTTGGTGATAGAGTGACTGGGGAGTTTTTTGAGATCACTGGACCCCGTCATGCGCGAGCAGGGGTTCGCCAGCTTGGTAGACCGGATGGATCGATAGCTACTGAGCTCGGGGAGATCAGAGCCATTGCCACTGCTTTTTATCGTGACTTGCTTTCAGCGGAGCCAGCCACTGAGGATCGAGATGTATGCAGACAGACTGTGTGGGCCCATGTGCAGAGGAGGGTCACAGACCATATGCGCACAGTTCTAGGTGCGCCTCTATCAGAGATTGAGCTTGCCGAGGCCTTGAGGGTCCTGCCGCGACATAGTTGCCCAGGGGAGGACGGACTGACGCCGGCCTTTTTTATGCGCTATTGGGACCTTTTGGGGCCAGGCCTCCGCAGGGGCTTTCAGCATGTTTTGGACACTGGGGTGATGCCGCAGAGCTTTTCAGAGGGCTTGATCTATCTTATCCCCAAGGGGGAGGGAGTATCGGATGACATTCGGCATTGGAGGCCTATTACGATCCTCAATACTGTATACAAGGTCTTGGCAAAGGCCTTGAGTTTGAGGATCCACCCCAGCCCTTCCTGGGGGAGTTGATTCATGCTACTCAGACAGGATTTGTCAAGGAGCGCAGTATCCTTGACAACATCTTTACTTTCTGGGAGGCGACGGCCCGAGCTAGGTTTCTTGGCGAGGACTTGGTCGTGATGCTTCTCGATTTTGAGAAGGCATACGATAGAGTTGATTGGGGATTCTTAGAGGGCACTATGCTACGCCTGGGCTTTGAGCCAGGATGGATCAGAGGGGTGGCAGCTTTGTATTCCACAGCTCGCAGCCAGGTGCTGATTGCAGGAGGTCGGGGGCCGAGTTTTGAGCTGACCAGATCAGTCCGTCAGGGGTGTCCTCTCGCCCCTTTCCTTTTTCTCTTCTTTGCGGAGGCTATGAGTATGTATTTGACGGCAGAGGAGGTTGGTTTGAGAGGACTTCAGCTCCCAGTCCGGGGGGAGGATTTGCTTGATGCTGAGTTTGCAGACGACATGGGCTTATTTTTGCATGGCCAAGAGGCCAATCTTATTCGTGCAGAGCAGTCGCTCCAGGTTTTTAGTGCAGCTTCGGGAGCATTGATCAATTGGCGCAAGACAGTGGCCTTTTGGATCAGTAGTGCTCCCACTCCGGCATGGAGTCCGGACCCCGGTTTTAGATGGATTCCTCCCGGCACAGCAGTGCGGTATTTGGGATGCCAGATTGGCCTCGATTTGTCACCTGAGCAGCAGATTGCCCCGCTTCTTCTGAGCATTCGGAAGAAGCTATTGTATTGGAGTACAGCTCGACTATCCTTGGCTGGGAGGGTGGTGGTGGCAAATCAGGTGCTGTTAGCGACTATGTGGTACATTACGTCTTGCTGGATTTTCTCGAGCTCTTGCATCAGCCAGGTACAGAGGCTGATCAGGAACTTTCTGTGGTCTGGGCGGGACGGTCAGCCAGCTCGGGCAAAGGTTGCATGGGCAGTTATTACACTTCCGCTGGCTCAGGGCGGTTTGGGCATTATAGATCCAGTCGATCAGAGTAGAGCCTTATTGGGGAAGCTTATTGTTCGGGGGTTGCTTCCAGGCGCTGAGCCTTGGAAAGAGCTCCTCTTGCAGCGACTGCAGGCCCGGGCGCCTCCTGCAGGGGGTACTTGGGCACCAGAGATTCGCTGGATATTCATAGAGATGAGGAGGACAGGCCTCAGTAGAGGATGGGAGGACAGATTTGCTTTGAGTATCCTGAGAGCTTGGGAGCTGCTGAGACCGGGGCTCTCTCAGCGGCCTCCGTCTTGTGTTGAGGAGCGGGCCAGGCAGCCGCTCATTTGGAGCCCAGCGGTTCGTACAGAGCAGGGTCATATGCTGGGTTCTCGGCCTCGTCTAGCCTGGGGACCTTTAGCGGCAGGCCCAGCTCGTAGTTTTGGAGACTGGCAGGCTTTCTGCAGTCTACCAGAGGAGACCCAGGTGGAGAGGCTGAGTCACTTCAGAGGGGGGTTGATTATGAGGGATGATATTCAGGAGGCACTTACAGAGGAGTGGTTCACACCTCTCGAGCCAGTGGCCCCACGGTGGATGGGTGCCTTCACACAGTTGGAGATCCTGATTGCTGTCAGAGCTAGCACTGAGGATGGCAGATGCCTCTATTATGAGATTCAGGATGAGGGCCGACTCCAGAGAGTGGAGGTGGAGTCGCCTTTGGTTGCAGAGTGCACCTTTCAGAGGATTCGGGTAGTGGCTGCCGGTTCTCGGAAGTGGCATATTGACCCCGACCCTGCTGACGTGCTCCCGGATTGGCGTATATGGGCATATGCAGCGCGCCCCTTGGCCCGGCTACAGTGGGACCCCGGAGAGTACGAGTGGCATGATCCTTATGCATCCCTTGAGGCCACAGAGATCACATTTTTCCAGTATACTGTTCGGCTGGGACGGCATATTTTGACGGCGAGGAGGACGGTTTCTCCAGCGGGAGCGGGGCATTGGCGATTGCAGGGACTATCACAGGAGTTCCTGGAGGATTTCTGGGCTCGGCTCTGGGCTAGTCGACAGGCCCGCAGGATCTCGGCTTTTCAGTGGCTGGTCGCCCACAGGGGCTCAGCAGTTGGCACTTGGCTTGTTTACAGCGGTCTTCCGGCGGCCTGCGTCCGATGCGGCCACCCTATGGAGACACAGAGACATTGCCTTTGGGACTGCCCTCAGGCACAGCAGATTTGGCTGCGGATGCTGCGTATTCTAGCCCCCCTCTCTCCAGAGGGTATGTTTACGTGGGGTGCCGCTGCTTGGTCGACTTCGTCAGGGCCTGCTATGGGCTATGAGATGGAGCAGGGCAGTCAGGCCATCAGATTTATTAGGGGCCAGCCTCGCCTGGTTCCGGCACCGGATTTCTCGTCCGCCAGCTGGACACAGGAGAGGGATTTACGATGGGAGCTCCTCAGCAGCCTCACCATCTGGTTCACCTGGAGGGCCCGGTGCTTCACGGCCTTTGAGGGGAGATTAGAGCCACCAGCAGAGACTGTTCGGGGGATTTGGCAGGAGTTGATCCACACCCTGCGAGGACAGTACGACCGCATCCGGGGAGACTCGGATGAGGCGATTTTACGGCGCCAGGCTTTTCATACCACTTGGCGTTGCGGCCCGTTCTACACCCTACACACGGGATCCCCCCGTTGGCACTACAGGCCACCTGTTTGGCTCTTTCCCCCCCCCATTGTATGATTTAGCCGCTCAGTCCTTTAGACTGATGCTTGTATTTTGCAGCACCTAGGGAGAGTCTCCCGGGCTGCCATGATGTATTCACTGCTCTTCTCTCTGTTAGGAGCAGGAGAGATCTCTTTTGTAGCCCTACGGGCGTTTTTTACATAACTAATGAAAGGATCTTTTCTCGGAAAAAAAAAAAAAAGTCTTGGGACAATTATTGGAAGATTGGATTAGGAGTGCTCAAGCACATCAAAGGTACTTTGAAGTATGGTATCACTTGGTTTTGGGGCATGATTTTTGATGGGTATTGTGACTTAAAATCAGTAAGATGCATCATGCAACCAATGGTGGTACTCTCGTCAACGAAAGTACAAAACTACTTGTTTCATGATTTGGGAGGTATTATGGCTTAGATGGTTTTTGGAGGATATGGGAGCATTGTAGGAGTAACCAATGGTTGTTACTTTGTGACAACAAGAGTTGCATGACCATTGCAAAGAACCTAGTGTTTACAATCACATGAAGCACATTGAGATAGAGAATCAGTTTGTAGTGAGTTGATTATGGATGGAGAGGTGAAGTTGGTCTACTTTTCAATGTAAGACAACTGTGCGAAAATGTTCACCAAGGCACTTGGCAAAGATCAGGTTAAGTGGCATCTTCATTGGCTCATCATCGAGCCTAAAAAGCAATTATCACCTCTGGATGGTCATTGAGGGGGGTGTTAGAAATCAATGCTTCATCGTCATCATTTTTCTGTAATGCGGTCCTAGATCCACTGTAGTTCGTATGGCCCTCTTTATGAGGAGCAGCCATGTTTGAGTGGTTGGACACTTGGCATCTTGGGTTGGACAATGCACAGGGTCATGTTTGACTAGAATGGTAGTGATGGCTTTGTATTGGTCAGGTTAGCTATCAGTTGGGTAGGATACTTTGTTGGATTTGTGTTTCACACATGGGGCATGCCTATTAGGACTAGAGTGGCACAACCTTGGGTGCCTTGCTTGGCCATTATGGGGCCGGTTTTGGAGCTAGACAATTTCCAGTGTCGGAAGAGTTGCCAATGCAGTAGGCATCTTTTGAGGATTAGTAGTGGTTGGAGCTAAATGTACCGACTCCTGAGTCTAGAGGTTGATAGTAATATGGACTTGACCAACCAAGGCTCCTACAAGCCATTCAGTAATCTCCTCTTTTTTGAAGCAGTATCTAGCTGCTGACATATTTTTCTGTACACTATTCAAGTTCCTGTCTAAGAAACACACTGCTGAAGGAGAGCGCCATCTTTCATAATCAAAGAGATCTGTTTCTAAAACTTCTACTGCTATAAGGTATGTTTAAATCTGTGTTTGATCCTTAAGTGTGTGAGCGTAAACCGAGTTACGCCACATGGTGTGTTTTCTTACCGTTATTAATTTTATAGGGGGACTTATAATCTGATCTTTCAGATTAAATTCTCTTTATAATCAATTGATATTGTTTTCGGGAAAAAAAAGTTGTTGCGGTGGAGGGTGTGGCTATGGTTTTTACGAGGATATGTTTTACAAACTTTAGTTTTAATCCCACTTATAGTAACTTTTGGTGACTGCTTGAAAAACCCTATCTGTGTGAAAGGTGCTAAATTCCTGCAACATATATGTCATACATCATGTCCTTTCATTACGAAGAAAATTTCCAAGGGTTTTCTCAACACCAAGTGCCCTCTCCCCCCTCTCTCCATTTTTGATTTTTTTTTTTTTGTTAAAAAAAACAAGAGTTCATTCAAG
Organism: Cibotium barometz; assembly: GCF_041138505.1. Classification (NCBI taxonomy): domain Eukaryota; kingdom Viridiplantae; phylum Streptophyta; class Polypodiopsida; order Cyatheales; family Cibotiaceae; genus Cibotium; species Cibotium barometz. The sequence goes on along the minus strand of NC_141048.1, from coordinate 43,350,360 downwards.
GTAGACCTTGGAAAATTTGTACTAAAATGTTATCTCCTAAAAAAGGTTTTTGGTGTTGACATTGAAAAAAGCAATATTATCCCCTGGAGTGTAGGATTATGCACTTGGCGTTGCCCCTATCAGCACTCTAGATCTACCAATGGAGAGGAAAGTGCAAGATGCACAGCCCCACCCTGGTGAATGTTACTGCCCTAAGAGGATCTTTGCGTCCATCAACACAGCCCAATGAGGTGATGCTCCGGTAGCATAAGGATATTAGTTTCATTTCCTACTAGACCCCGCTGCATCTTTTCTTAGAGTTGCATCTTTCAAAGATGGTGGGGTTTTCCACCAAGGCCTTGGTTACTCTATGATAGCCAGAGTTTCAAGGACTTTTTTTTTTTTTTTTTTGTGTAACCTGCTGAGTCAAGATTACAAACTTGCCCTTTTTTATGACATGGAGTTGATGTGATTTTGCTGTTAAAGCTTTCAGTTTTTCTTCTAGAACGTACTGGTTCTGTACTTAAATGGGATTGGGTGGATTGGGTGCTTTCAGAATTTGGAGAAACAAGGGCAATCTGTGCACTAAAGCTCTGAAAGCAGTGAGAATGACTTTGGACTTGTTATGGCTGAAAAATGAGGCAGTCAAAGGTGGGAAGTCTTTGGAGTGATACATTGCAATTACAGATACAATGTTTATTCAACCAAGGTATATGATAATGTTTCTTACTTGCTTATATTATCCCTCTGCCTGCATGCACATGTGCATTCACACATGCTCTCATTTAAAAAAAAGTATCAAAAAGCTAATGGGAAGGGTATGCAGCTGGAATTATAGACATAGTAATGGCCACTCTGAATCCTTTAACCATTTGAAAAGACTAATGGTTTCAGATGGTCAGCTGTGGTAAATGATAAAAAGTAGGACTGCTTCACTCTAGAGAATTGGAACCATGCCAAAAGGTATAGTAAGGATGAATGGCGTTTGAGCAATCTCAAAACAAAAGGCATGTATAGATAATGTTTCTGTTATCCTTTCAAAAAGGCTTCCTTAAGATGAGGTCTTCAGATGGCACCACTCTTCTAATGTGGAGCCACACTTATACAGAGACACTCCTCAGGGACAGAGGAACATTTTTGATCTTACGAGCGTCCATGAGTTTGGATCCCCCTCATGTAGGCCAAAATGACCTACGAGACCAAAAGGTTACATCATATCCATGAGGTACATCATCTTGGGTACAAAATAGTATAAAGAAAGATAACAAAAATCTAGAACTATAAAATCTGATCTAGGTACACGAGCAGAGAGCTCTCATATCACCCTAATACATCCCTCATGGGCCGCTGTGACATGGTGCTCAAGGTGGTAAAACTGAGCGTGGCCGTGGGCGAGGGCCATGGGGTCTGGGGCGTCGAGTTTTGCATAACTCGGTGGCTTTGTCGAGTGTCACACCTCTCGTTCGAGCTCCTGCACTAGACTGTGGTCCGCGTGTGATGGGTGGATCGACCCTCGGAGTGTTGGTATGGAAGAAGTCGGTGAGAGCTCTCTGTGCTGGTCCTCGAGCTCCTGCACCCCCTTCTCTCTGAAGAGTAGTCAATGTCTCCCATGTAGCGTCCTCCTCAACACGATCCTTCCACTTGATCTTGTATTCCGTGATAAGAGTATTACGCAATCGTCTTTCACGAAATCCAAGAATCTTTTCAGGTTTGCGTGGAACAAATGATATATCCTCGACATCTATGATTTCTTGAGGAGTAACCAACTGGTCAGTTCCACCGAGTACTTCCTCAAGTCTACTGACATGAAATACAGGATGAACTTTCACATTAGAAGGCAAATCCAATTCATATGCGACTGAACCAATCCGTCGTGTAATACGAAATGGTCCACAGTATCTAGGGGATAATTTCGGAGATCGACCTGTCCGTAAAGTCTTGGAATCTTTTGGAACTCGCAAATACACCATCGTTCCTTTAGAGAACTCTCTGGGTGAACGATGTCTATTAGAATAAAATCTGTCTCGGTCTTGAGCACTTCTAATAGATTCCTTCGCAACTTGTAACATTTCTTGCGTATCTTGCAAAGAATTACGTGCTGCATCATGCTGAAGTTCTGAGAATCCCACTGTAACAGGTGATCTTGGTTCATAAGCATGAAAGGACTAAAACCTGTACTCGTATGCTTAGTATTGTTATATGTAAATTCTAACATAGGAAGATAATCCTCCTACGAACTCTGTCTTTTGGATACATATGCTCGAAGCATATCCTCCAAAATCTGATTCACTCTTTTAGTCTGGCCATCAGATTGAGGATGATCTGAGGAACTCAAATTCAAAGTTGTTTCCAACTTCTCAAAAACAAGTTTCCAACTTGGAGCCATATAAATAATGTCTCCAAACCTTGAGAGCGTGAATCACAGCATAAAGCTCCTTCTCAAGGGTTGGCCAATGAGATTGAGTGTTGTCTAGCTTTTTACTTTCAAAAGCAACAGGTCTACCATCTTGAAATAGAGCAGTCCCGATGGGTAGTCAATCGCATCAGTTTCAAGAACATAAGGCCGACTAGGATCGGGTAATGCTAAGATAGGTGCTTCCTTGACTTTATCTTTCAAAAGTCTGTATCTAGATCGTTATTCTAAGTGATAGGCTGATTTGACTTACGTCCACGACCTTTCAACAAGTCGGTCATCGGTAGTGTGAGCTGAGAGTACTCCCGCACAGATTTCCGAAGAAAAACAACAAAACCGAGGAAAGAGCGAAGTTGTTTCACTGTTCGTGGAATAGGCCAGTCCAGAACCTTCTGAACTCGGTCATAGTCAATGTTCAATCCATCTCTAGTGATCTTGTGTCCCAAGTAAACTCACATTTACTTAATTTAGCATATAGTCGATTTTTTCTTAAAATAGATAAGACAATCGTGAGGTGTCTTACGTGATTCTCAAGAGTACGACTATATATCAAAATATCATCGAGGAACACAACCACAAATTTTCCCAAATGTTCACGAAAAAGATCGTTCATCATTTGCTGGAAAGTGGCTGGAGCATTGGTTAACCCAAAAGGTAATACGAGAAATTCGTAATGGCCAGCTCAAGATTGTCGAGCTCGCTGAAGCTGCGCCCCCGTCCCTGCTTGCGCGTACTGCACACCAGCGCCATTGTGCTTGCTCTTGCCCCCCCCCCCCCCCCCCCCCCCCCCCCCGCCTGCTGTAGTCCTTGCACCCCCCTCCCTCGTTGCTCTGCCCGCCGTCTTCTTTCTTGGCCCCCTTCGCCTGCTCCGCTGCTGAGCCCCCCCTCCCTCGCTGCTGCGCACCTCTTCGCCCTCTCGCCTCCTCGCCTCCTCGCCTTCTCGCCCCACCCCCTGCTTCACGTCCACCTTGCCTCTGCAGCGCCTCGACCCCCCCCTCCGCCACATTCTCCTCCCCGCCCCACGTTCGCGCAGCTGCCGCCCCCCCCCGGGCTTCTCCTTCGCCATTTTTACCTCCCCCCTCCCTTTTCGTGCTGTCTTCCGTCCCCCAGAGGGTTTTGCTTTTCCTTTTTTCTCCGGTCTTCCGCCTCTCTGTGTGCAGCCCGTTTCTTGCAGGATTTTCGCTTTCGCCTCGCCTACGCCTGAGCTTCAGACTCTGATGGAGACTCCTCCCGCCTCGCCTCAGAGGGACTCATCCGCAGCCCCCTCGCCCGCCCCCGAGGACACCCCCATCAGGCTTTCTCTTTCGCTGGAAGAGGAAGCGAGCCTCACCGCAGAGGTGGAACGCCTTCAGGCCCATTCCACCATCTGCCGTATAGTCGGCACTCGCCCCAGCAGAGGGGAGATCCGGGATCTTCTCCAGGCCCACCTTCTTGCAGATGTGGGCAAGATCCTGGACGTACAGCTACTGGGCCAGGGACATTATCAGATCGAGTTCGAGACCGAGAGTGTGGCCAAGGTCCTTGCCATGAGTCCCCTTGACATCAGGGGTGCTCGGGCTTTCTTCAGACCTTGGCAGCATGGCTTTGATCCAGCAGCGGCTGAGCAGGGAGAGCGCCTTTTTCATGTTACAGTTTGCTTCCCTGGACTCCGCTGGGAGTATCTTCCGCTTCTCTCTCGGCTAGGAGCATTGTTGGGCTCGGTACTCGAGACTGGCCCCACAGCAGCTTCAGTGGTGGCAAGAGCAGCTGGGCTACCCTCCGTCAGAGTTTTGGTGTCTGACATCTCCTCCCTTCCTAAGGTCATTCAGCTACCTAGGATAGGGGGGGGATGGATTGAACAGAGAGTGGAGTTCTCGGGGCTCCCGAACCAGTGCTTCATATGCAGGCAGGTCGGCCATCTGGCCAAGGCCTGCCCTCGCAGGAGACCTCGACCCTCACCACAGCAGCAGGCCCCTGATGGCCCGCCCACAGATGCGGCACGGCAGGCTGCCTCTGGGGCACCTGCTCAGGCCACAGAGACCTCGGAGTGGCAGCCTGGACAGGGGCGCCGCCGAGGGAGACAGTCATAGCAGCACGCACAAAGACCGCTGCAGCAGCAGCCACAGTCTCAGCCTCACTGGGTTCCAGTGAGGAACAGCTTTGCTCCCCTCCAGGAGGAGACCCCTGCAGCGACTGAGGACCAGGAGATGCCAGCACCCCCTCCTTCACCCCCCCCACCCCCATCCCCTCCCACTGCCTCGCTTCCACCTTCGCCTCCTCCCGCCCCCGCTCCGGTCTCGGCAGCGGCTCCCTCTTCGCCCTCCTCGCCCCGCCCTCCGCCCCCCCAACCCGCCTCGCCTTCCCGGGAGACCCTGGCAGTCCCCTGGCGCTCGCCCGCAGTCCGGAGGGCACTGAGCACCGACCTCGCTCGAGCACCACAGAGGAGACCTACCATGCCGATTCGGGCTTCACGGATATCATCTATCCGCAGTCGGTTGAGTCGCCTCGGTGTTAGACAGCGATCGGAGGCTTTCGGTTACGCCTCACTCGGCTTTTTGGAGCAGAGGGCCCCCATGAGCCAGCACCCATCCGAGTTCATGTAGTGATACCTCCGGCCCGCGGGGAGGAGGCACTTGATTCAGCAGTGGCCTTCTCGTTTCCTCTCTGTGGCCCTTGCGACCGGGAGTGGACTCTAGAGCTCGCTCTTAGCACTTTGAAGACTCAGGCAGTTGAGTTTTCTCATCATGTGAGCGACCTGGAGGTGACAGATGTGATAGGCCGGCTCTAGGAGTTGGCTCATTTTTTCCTGGATCCCGGGAGTGTGGATGCCTCAGGGATTCGTCATTTGGTCGTGCGTATAGTGGCAGACTTAGCACGCGACCCTGGATATGTATGTATACACGAGGTTACTCTGTCAGAGCGGGAGGCAGTCGCCATGGGCCACAGCCACTGGCGCCTGATCCGTGATTCTTGCAGTACACCGGGTGGGCAGATTCGCAGCCGCTCGGATGGGGACTACTCTCCATCCAAGCCGCTTGCGAAGGCCCGCCGCACGGCTGAGACAGCATCTACCTCAGCAGGTCATCCATGAGGATCATCTCATGGAATGTACAGGGCCTGGGCGGAGCACATTTTATACGCTATCGAGGTTGCTTGAGGCAGGAGCTTCAGAGATGCCTGGTTGGTGGCAGCATTGATATTTTGATGATGCAGGAGCACCACTTGGGTGAGAGCAGGATCCGGAGATATGGTTCGGTGATGCCTGGTAGATGGGATATCTTTTGGTCTGCAGGGTTTGGTCCTTTGGGTGGACAGGGAGGAGTTTGCATGGTCATTGCAGATGTATGGCGGCAGGCCATTGTGGATCGAGGGATCATTGTGCCTGGTAGAGCACAGTATGTCATTCTGAGGATGCATGATGAGCTATTGGGCGTGCTCAATGTCTATGCGCCTAATCATGCTAGTGCCAGAGCAGAGTTCTGGACCCAGGTTACGGATGCATTGCCAGAGGCCGCACATTGGTGTGTCGGGGGAGACTTCAACATGCTTGAGGACCCGGCCGATAGGGTAGGAGGAAGTCATGTTACAGTGCACGGCACGGAGCTTGCAGCTTGGGACCGGTTTTGCATGACACTGAGGACCACTGATGCATGACAGCATGGGGCCTTCTCCCGTTCTCAGGACAGTCTTAGTTTCTCTCGGTCGGATCACCGACAGGGAGGGACTAATCTATCACGGATTGATCGCTTTTATGTGGGCGACTGGTTAGGGGAGCGAGGGGGCTCCGTCGGCATTCTCGCTGGCACCTCATTTTCAGATCATGCGCCAGTTATCCTGACATGGGAGGAGAGGACACGGGAGCCTAGCTTGCAGTTGAGGATCCCAGAGAGGGTACTTACAGATCCCAGTCTCGCTGAGGACATTGAGAGGATCTGGCATGATAGTCAGTGCTCTGACCAGGATGCAGCAGGCCAGTGTGCCCAGGGACTCATCGAGCTTAGCTCTTTTCTGCACGTTGCAGCTTTGACACGGCTGGGAGAGATTCGCGAGAGGGAGCATCGGCTGAGACGCAGCCTTGCCTCGTTACAGCGCCTCCAGGAGCAGCAGCCTGCATGTGAGTGGTTGGCGGCCCAGCTGAGCCAGGCACGCCAGGAGGTTAGAGAGGCAGAGGAGCAGAGACATGAGTTTTACTATCATCGTCAGGCCTCTCAGTGGACGCAGCTTGGTGATAGAGTGACTGGTGAGTTTTTTGAGATCACTGGACCCCGCCATGCTCGGGCAGGAGTCCGTCAGCTTTGTAGACCGGATGGTTCGGTAGCTACTGAGCCCGAGGAGATCAGAGCCATTGCCACTGCATTTTATAGAGACGTGCTTTCAGCGGAGCCAGCCACTGAGGACAGAGATGCTTGCAGACAGACTTTGTGGGCCCATGTGCAGAGGAGGGTCATAGATCGTATGCGTTCAGTTCTTGGTGCGCCTCTTTCAGAGATTGAGCTTGCCGAGGCCTTGAGGGTCCTGCCGCGACATAGTTGCCCAGGGGAGGACGGACTGACGCCGGCCTTTTTTATGCGCTATTGGGACCTTTTGGGGCCAGGCCTCCGCAGGGGCTTTCAGCATGTTTTGGACACTGGGGTGATGCCGCAGAGCTTTTCAAAGGGCTTGATCTATCTTATCCCCAAGGGGGAGGGAGTATCAGATGATATTCGGCATTGGAGGCCTATTACGATCCTCAATACTGTCTACAAGGTCTTAGCAAAGGCCTTGAGTTTGAGGATCTAGCCCTTCCTGGGGGAGTTGATTCATGCTACTCAGACAGGATTTGTCAAGGAGCGCAGTATCCTTGACAACATCTTTACTTTCTGGGAGGCGACGGCCAGAGCTAGATTTCTTGGCGAGGACTTGGTCGTGATGCTTCTCGATTTTGAGAAGGCATACGACAGAGTTGATTGGGGTTTCTTAGAGGGCACTATGCTTCGCCTGGGCTTTGAGCCAGGATGGATCAGAGGGGTGGCGGCTCTGTATTCCACAGCTCGCAGCCAGGTGTTGATTGTAGGAGGACGGGGGCCGAGTTTTGAGCTGACCAGATCAGTCCGTCAGGGGTGTCCTCTCGCCCCCTTTCTTTTTCTCTTCTTTGCGGAGGCTATGAGCATGTATTTGACGGCAAAGGAGGTTGGTTTGAGAGGACTACAGCTCCCAGTCCGGGGGGAGGACCTGCTTGATGCTGAGTTTGCAGACGACACGGGCTTATTTTTGCATGGCCAAGAGGCCAATCTTCTTCGGGCAGAGCAGTCGCTCCAGGTTTTTAGTGCAGCTTCGGGAGCATTGATCAATTGGCGCAAGACAGTGGCCTTTTGGATCAGTAGTGCTCCCACTTCGGCATGGAGCCCGGACCCCGGTTTTAGATGGATTCCTCCAGGCACAGCAGTGCGGTATTTGGGATGCCAGATTGGCCTAGATTTGTCACCTGAGCAACAGATTGCCCCGCTTCTTCTGAGCATTCGGAAATGCTCGGAAGAAGCTTTTGTATTGGAGTACAGCTCGGCTATCCTTGGCTGGGAGGGTGGTGGTGGCAAATCAGGTGCTGTTAGCGACCATGTGGTACATTACGTCTTGCTGGATCTTCTCGAGCTCTTGCATCAGCCAGGTACAGAGGCTGATCAGGAACTTTCTGTGGTCTGGGCGGGACGGTCAGCCAACTCGGGCAAAGGTTGCATGGGCAGTTATTACACTTCCGCTGGCTCAGGGAGGTTTGGGCATTATAGATCCAGTCGATCAGAGCAGAGCCTTATTGGGGAAGCTTATTGTTTGGGGGTTGCTTCCAGGCGCTGAGCCTTGGAAAGAGCTCCTCTTGCAGCGGCTGCAGGCTCGGGCGCCCCCAGCAGGGGGCACTTGGGCACCAGAGATTCGCTGGATCTTCATAGAGATGAGGAGGACAGGGCTTAGTAGAGGATGGGAGGACAGATTTGCTTTGAGTATCTTGAGAGCTTGGGAGCTGCTGAGACCGGGGCTCTCTCAGCGACCTCCTTCTTGTGTTGAGGAGCGGGCCAGACAGCTGCTCATCTGGAGCCCAGCGGTTCGCACTGAGCAGGGTCATATGCTGGGTTCTCGGCCTCGTTTAGCTTGGGGGCCTTTAGCGGCAGGCCCAGCTCGTAGTTTTGGAGACTGGCAGGCCTTCTGCAATCTCCCAGAGGAGATACAGGTGGAGAGGCTGAGTCACTTCAGAGGGGGGTTGATTATGAGAGATGATATTCAGGAGGCACTCACAGAGGAGTGGTTCACGCCTCTCGAGCCAGTGACCCCACGGTGGATGGGAGCCTTTACACAGTTGGAGATCCTGATTGCTGTCAGAGCTTGCACTAAGGATGGCAGTTGCCTCTACTATGAGATTCAGGATGAGGGCAGACTCCAGCGAGTGGAGGTGGAGTCGCCTTTGGTTGCAGAGTGCACCTTTCAGAGGATTCGGGTAGTGGCCGCCGCTTCTCGGAAGTGGCATATAGACCCTGATCCTGCTGATGTGCTCCCGGATTGGCGCATATGGGCATATGCAGCGCGCCCCTTGGCCCGGCTACAGTGGGACCCCGGGGAGTACGAGTGGCATAATCCTTATGCATCCCTTGAGGCCACAGAGATTACCTTTTTCCAGTATACTGTTCGGCTGGGGCGGCATATTTTGACGGCGAGGAGGACGGTCTCTCCAGCGGCAGCGGGGCATTGGCGGCTACAGGGACTCTCACAGGAGTTCCTGGAGGATTTTTGGGCTCGGCTCTGGGCTAGTCGACAGGCCCGCAGGATCTCGACTTTTCAGTGGCTGGTCGCCCACAAGGGCTCAGCAGTTGGCACTTGGCTTGTTTACAGCGGTCTTCCGGCGGCCTGCGTCCGATGCGGCCACCCTATGGAGACACAGAGACACGGCCTTTGGGATTGCCCTCAGGCGCAGCAGATTTGGCTGTGGATGCTGCGTATTCTGGCTCCCCTCTCTCCAGAGGGTATGTTTACGTGGGGTGCCGCTGCTTGGTCGACTTCGTCAGGGCCTGCTATGGGCTATGAGATGGAGCAGGGCAGTCAGGCCATCAGATTTATTAGGGGCCAGCCTCGCCTGGTTCCGGCACCGGATTTCTCGTCCGCCAGCTGGACACAGGAGCGGGATTTACGATGGGAGCTCCTCAGCAGCCTCACCATCTGGTTCACCTGGAGGGCCCGGTGCTTTACGGCCTTTGAGGGGAGATTGGAGCCACCAGCAGAGACTGTACGGGGGATTTGGCAGGAGTTGATCCACACCCTGCAAGGACAGTACGACCGCATCCGGGGAGACTCGGATGAGGCGATCCTGCGGCGCCAGGCCTTTCACACCACTTGGCGCTGTGGCCCCTTCTACACCTTACACACGGGATCCCCCCGTTGGCACTACAGGCCACCTGTTTGGCTCTTCCACCCCCCCCCTATTGTATGATTTAGCCTCTCAGTCCTTTGTACTGATGCTTGTATTTTGCAGCACCTAGGGAGAGTCTCCCGGGCTGCCATGCTGTATACACTGCTCTGCTTCTCTTATGAGCAAGAGAGATCTTTTGTAGCCCTACGGGCGTTTTTATATAACTAATGAAAGGATCTTTTCTCGAAAAAAAAAAATTTCGTAATGGCCATAACTTGTCCGAAAGGCGGTTCTTTCGACATGCCTTTAATGAATACGTTATTTGGTGATAGCCAGAACGTAAATCTATCTTCGTGAAATATTTCGCTCCTGCTAACCGGTCAATCTGGTCATCTGATCTAGGGAGAGGATAACGGTTCTTAATTGTTAGCTTGTTCAATCTCTTGTAATCTATACACATTCGCCAAGTGTTGTCCTTCTTTCTCCTAAGCAACACAGGTGCACCCCAAGGTGATTTACTTGGACGGATCTGGCCCATCCTCAGATAATCTTCGAGTTGTTTAGCCAACTCATCTTCCTCAGCTTGGCTCATCCCGTAAGGTGGAATACTGACAGGATGAGCACCAGGGATCAGGTCAATACGATGATCCACTGCCCTTTCAGGTGGTAAGCCCGATGGCAGTTCCTTAGGAAATACATCTTGAAATGAATCAAGTATCTTCTGTAATTCTTTGCTTTCAAATACACTTAATTCATTGACATCCATAGAAGGTATGAGAAATGAAGAAAGTGGAATCAATACACAATGGAAAGCGGTATACAAAGAAGAATCCATTATATTTCTAGAATCAACTGTATTTACAAAGAGGTCCCTGAGAGCGATGTATACAATCACCTAAGATACTATACTGGGTGTTCCTATGTTGAAAAGAAAAAATATGACTAGACCAATCTATTTGGACTTGAAGAGTCTTAAACCACTCAATCCGTAATAACAAGTCTACATGTTCTAGGTGTATAATATAGCATTCCAGAGTATCTTTGTAGTCCTGAATCTGGATTGGTAGCATCTCCACCTTTCGATCCCATACTTGCCGACCCGCAGGTAGGCGTATCTCATAGGTATGATCACTGGGTGTCGTATCAAGACCCAATTTCTGCACAAGTTTATAGTTAACAAAGTTGTGTGAGCTGTCAGGGTCTAGAAGAATGTGGATTCTAGGGCCATTCACTTCTCCATAAACTCAGAGAAGATCATGCAAGCCAAAAACTTTAGAGTTGAACAAACAATCAGAACATGTACTAGGGCGAGAAAGTACAGTAACTGACGTACCTGTCAAAGACAACTGGTTAGCTGCCTTTGACTTGGATCTTGCGTTGGTCTTTGCACCCTTTTGCTTCGGGCACTCGTTACGTATGTGTCCTTTTTCTTCGCAGATGAAACAACGTCCCTCCTTCTTGAGCTTCAAAGCTTTTAGGAGACGTTTCTTCTTCGCTATCGTCGAACTTGAATTCTTCGAAGGTTGGTCCGAAGACTTTCTTTCAATCAAGTTAGTTATTGGTGAGGAGAACTTTCTTTTGAGCTTGTTCCCCCTGCTCGGTAACGGGTTTAGACTTGGAAGAGTCCATTGTATCATCATAGATACGAGCGGAATGAATGGCCTCGTCCAAAGTTTTGCATTTGTTATTTTTAACCTGTAAACGGTATGAGTCGGTAAACCGGCTACGAAGAACCCCAAAAGAGTTGTGGGATCCATCTTCGTAGCTTTCATCTGCAAGTCCCTAAATTTCTGGAGGTAGACCTCATAAGTGAGGTGCTGCGAGGTCATGGTCAAAGCTGTAAACCGGGCAACAACATCATAATCATCCTCTTTCTTGAAGACATCTTCGAACTGTACCCAAGTCGTTGGCTTAGGGTTGAGTTCCTTCCACCAAAGCAAAGCTTTGCCTGAGAGGAAACCTGCTGCTAGCTGGATCTTTTTCCCATCGTCATATGGATGGAACTGAAAATGGGCTTGCCACTTATGTAGTCAAGTGTCCACTATCTCCTTGGTATGCTGCTTTTGGTCGTTCCCGAACTGTTCCGGAGTAATGTTGGGGCCTGAAGCAGATGGCAAGGTATCCATACCCGAAAGAGTAGATAGGGTAGTGGTCAAAAGAGAGACGGAGTTCTGCAAAGCTTGCATCTACGCGGCGATTTGTGCTTGACGTTCCGAAGAAGAAGCTTTGAGAGCAACTTTAAACTCTTGTAAACCTGATTCCTGGGTTGACATCTTGAAGTGGACTAGGGGAGAGAAAATTCGATCTTGCACAAGAGAAGTGCTAGAGAACTTGAGAGATGTGTGGCAAGAAGCCCGCTTAAGGGGAACTTATAGGCTTCCCCAAAAGCAATCTTGAGCTTTTGCTTTTGTGTTATATATATATATATATATATATTCTGTTTTCTTTATTAAAAAAAACACCTTTAAGCATTAAGTGGGTCTTTAACCCCTTTACTAAGGTTTAATCCAAAGAAAACGAAAGCAAAGCGTATGTTTTGTTTTGTTTTGTTTTTTTTTTCAAAAAAAAAAAACAAAAGCTAAAATCGAACGTTGGTATGCTTTCGCGTTTTTTCCTTCGCCCACGTGAATTTAGTGCCACACGTCGCCTGCGTGGGCCTGAAGTCGTCGCTGACTGTTGCGTATGCCTTCGGTTGCTTGCGCCTGCCTGCGCCTAGGCTTGGTCGCCTGCTTGCCTACGCCGCCCACGTCGACTGCCCATGTGCGCTTGCGCCCACTCTAGGCTTGGCCGCCTGGCTGCCTACGCTGCCCACGTCGGCTTCCCATGTGCGCTTGCACCCGCCTGCCTGGAGCCGTCGCCTACGCACTGGTCTTTGCACAGGATTGTGTGCCTCTGCGTATTCTTGGCTGATTGCAGTACGCCTTTGCCAGCCTGCTATACAGTACTTGCCGAGGCTGTGCATACAAGCATTACACAACACGGCTGGCGACCTTCTCTCTCTCTCTCTTACAAAAGCCAACATGCTTTTTGTTTTCTCTCTGTTCAAACTGTTCAAACAGTTGCACAAACACAACCCTTCTTCATTCTAAATAAACAACCCTTCTTCTTCATGCTAGGGAGGGCCTCGCAGAACTCCAGTATGAAAGCTTATTCCGAATACTTCGAAGAAGAGGGGCGAGTTGCTGCTCTGGAGAGATATCAATGCCCAAACTGGCAAACAAGATAGCGAACTGGAGTGCCCCTCGAGATCCACTGGAGAGCCTCAACTGGGCACCAAGTCGGGGCAGGTGTAGAGCCTACCCAAAAACCACATGAGTTGTGCCGATTGAACTATGCTCTTGACGCGCGGCAAAAAACCTTGATCGCCTCCATGTACATTTGGAGATTCCGAGAAGCTGTGGATTCAACCTCTTCAACGACACAACTTGTTTGAAGATGTTTTCATATGCACAGATGTCATTGGAAATCTAGCAAGCATTGCCCATGAGGCAATGCTTGCATGTAATCTACCTTGATAATACAATCAATTTACGAGGGGGGTCAGCCCTTATTGCGAATTTCAGCATTGCTATCTCATTTGGTTTTGTGTCATTTCATCTTGTTTAATAGTATTAATAGTGTAAGTGTATGACAATATTGTGCTCAGCCCTACTTGGGGTTATTTGAGATTGGGTGCGTGGAAGCGAGAAAGAAAGAAAGAAAGATATATTAAGCGTCTACTAAAGACCCAATGGATCTATGAGACCAAAGTGATACAATAATGTCGATATAGAGTAGATTAGAGAAGACAAGAAGCTCTTACCCAAAAATGGTTGCCAAATGGAACTCCTTCCAGCTTTAGGTTGAAGTAGTGATGAAAGAATTCTCCATTGTACTCTCGGCTGAAATTAGGGTTTTTGCAAATTAGGGTTTCAGTTGAATTAGGGCTTTTGCAAATTAGGGTTTCAGCTGAATTTAGGGTTTCTACAACACGAGGGCTCTGAAATTGGGCTTTTTGTAAAAAAAAAGGATTTCTGAAAATTAGGGTTTTAGAATTCAGTAGCACCATATGTAGAGATAAGCATAAGTAAAGGCTGAATACCTTGTTTTTCTTAAGAAAATTTTGAAAATTAATATTTTTGCAAAATTAGGGTTTTTGCAAAAGTTAGGGTTTCTTAAAATTAGGGTTTCACATATGCGCCCATTCCATGAGAGAGAGAGAGAGAGAGGAAGAGAGGATAAGCCTTGGCCCAATTCTGGCAAAAGATTTTCATTGGGCCACCACCCAAGTGCCCATAACTCTCCCAAGAGTGGGAGGGTAGCCAAGTCTTGACCAAGCGCCCAAACCCATGTCCATACCCAAACTCACTTATAAGCTGTCCGTCCATACTTTAATGAATTGTGAACGAAAGTCACTTATAACTTGTCCGCCCACACTTAAATGAGAGTGGACATACAAAACAACAAATTTAGCTATAACTCTTAAATGAAGTAACATAGACTTTAGAGGCACACCTACCACGTGTCTACAGTCCACAAGCTAGGTTAGAATACAAATTCACGCACACGGTTCACGGGCGGGCGTCCCTTACCTGTAAACTACACATACAAATCTTGCAGGCAATGAAATATTCCACGCGAAAACAGTTTCGTACATGCAAGTATGCCATGCATAAGAATGTATTGGACAATCTCCCTTTCATTTAGCTTATTAGAAACGGTCATTTTGGGCATAGATATTACATTTCCAGGTCAACTAGAATACCATAATCTGGACATGGGCGCAGACCAAAATCCCCAACCTCTCATGTCTAGCCTACTGGCCCCTGGTGTAGACATCAGTCCCCTACCATGAGGTGTCAGTCCAAATGACCCTTGGCGTAGATGTAAATCCCCTACCGAGGTGTCATGTCGACACTGTGGAGCCCATCCATGGGTCCGGAAGCATAGAGAATGCCCAACTAGTGACACAACCTCTAGCAGACATGCCTTTATGCATGGGCTGAGGTTTAGTCCCTTCTTGCATCGCTCTCCCTGCCTGAGGTACTGCTGTATGCAGCTATGTACAGAAAGTCCCAAAAAGCAAAAAATCCTACACATACCAAAGGCGCATAGGATTCATCCCTCTGCAGAATTCGACCAGCCTTCTGTTTAACACAGTAAATTTTTCCAAAAGCCTCCTCTGTATGAAAAAAACCTAGACCCAAGGTGTCTCCCACAAGTACACACATACAAGGACTGTCAGAGAACAAGAAAACGCATAGACATAACAAAAAGCTCTTGCTTTTTCCATAGATATGTAACGATTTCAAAAACCGTCTCAGTATACATAACCATAGCGTCTTGTCGGCTCTCTTGTGGCTCTACTCCATCTTCCGTCCTAAAAGCCCATACCTAGGAAAACAAAAAGCAGTCCATAGATTAGAACCCAGAAGATCCACAGTGAATTTCCTCCTCTCCTTTCGGAGTGTTCCCACCTTAATTCCCAAAGGTCTAGCTCTAATACCAATGTAAAGTGCCCCCAGGCTAGCAGACCTTGCAATTAAAGCATAAACAAAAAGAAAATAAACATAGACACTAGCTCAATACCCAACCATAGAGTCGTTCAAGCTCACCCCCGAGCACAAGGGGATAGTAGCATTCGAGAAATGGCTCCACGTGCAAAGTCCCTGGCATCCCATGCCACCAGTACACACCCATGAGATGTAAGCATGAAGTCGTCTGGAGGCCTTGAGTCCAGGTCTAAAGGAGCTCTCCCTCAAACTGACTCATAAAGTCGCTTATAAAGGCTTCCTATAAACCAGGAGCCAAATATAGCACGTCTCATAAAAGCTACTAACCCCCCACTTAAGATGCCTAAACCCTAGGCTATGGTTAACCTAACCTAAAGGTTTCACCCTAGTTAGCCTTGGGACGTAACAGACATGCTCTCCGGCTCTCTTACTTAACGACCAATACATCCCGACAGATCATCTCATCCCAAGTCCCTCGAGACTTGTTAAAATGGGAGATTATTAGTAGCATAGTTGCATGGCATATATGGTGGGCCCGTTGCAGCGAGGCCGTTGAGGGCAATCTCCCCCCCCCCCCCCCCCCCCCAAGCAAGATCCGCTCCATTTTGGTTGACATCATTCATACCCTTTGCATCCAGGGGGGAAGCTTTAGGGTGGTGCAGATCACATGCATAGACGGCACGAGGCTTTTTGGCGCACCTGGCGTCATGGACCCTGTCTTTTGGGCCAGCAAGATCACTTGGCATTACAGCCCGTCCTCTCTCTCTCTCTCTCTCTCTCTCTCTCTCTCTCTCTATCTGTCTCTCAGTTGAGAGGCCCCACATCATGATGTTCTCCTGTATGATCCGTAGGAAACCATCAATCCCACACCAAATTATCCAGGTAGAGTTTACTGCAGCCCCAATGGTAGTGGATGCACTCTTCTAGACAGTCACATACCTCCATCGCATCAGTCACATGGATCCCCACAAGTACCCGAGGCTTGCCTTGGAGTCATCGAGACAGCTCGCACTTAGGGCCACTCTGGAGTATGGTATGCATTAGTTTCCACTTGGTTCTCAGTATATGGGCTCCGCATGGACCGCCTACCACCCCTTCAGTACAGTTTGGACTCCCCTTTTCTCTGGCTCTCTCAAAAGGATACCAACGGGGTTATCCGGTTAGATCTTCTCAGCCTCTACACCCATTGCACATGGTCACACCTCCAGAGCTCCCAACGAAGATGCACTTCTAGAGAGATCACTTCCTCACGCTCATTGAGAATGGATTCATGGAGCAGCCGGGCTACCTGAGTGTTCACGTGTTCCATGCCATGTGGATTGCGATTGGCCACAGTTGGCTCTTGTGCATGTGTATGCTTATTATCAAAGTTGTTGACTCATGATATGGATAAAGATGATTTTTTCTTGATACAATTGGCTCTTGTGCCCGTATCTGGTGTCGGATCGTCGATCTGGATTTATGGCTTTAAGTCTGGAATTATGAAATATCATGGATTCACAGTGCATCTACTATTCTTGAAGGATATCTCAGTGGTATGAGGTTCATATGGTTGTGGACAACTGCTTTATAAGACGAAGGGGATGTCACCATTTGGTCCCTTCACCAGTCTTGACCAGTGTTTCACACACTGAGCAGAGCCAAGGTGTGAACGGGGATTTTCCACAAAAGAAAGTTGACGCATTCATTGGCATGGATTGGCCTGAAAGATGGCCACACAGCATGAGCAGCATGGGATTTTATCAATAAAGTGACTTATAATGTTTATAAGTCGGTGTTTTCACACATCATTAATGAAGGGCTGGACATATTATTATTTTGGGCATCTATGGGTGGACAAAAGGAGGCGCCTACTTGTAACTTGGCCAACAAGTTTGGGAAAAAAAATCTTAAAAGTAGTTATTTTTGGCAGCTGAGGCCACTTTTGGCAAAAGGGGGGCTAAAAAGAGCTAGCTGACTCCAACAAAAGGGAGGATGGGCTGAATTCGTGGAAAAAAGAAGGGACAGCGGTCGGGAGCACTCTCTATCTCTATTCAGCGCTGGCCATACGGTTGCACCCTCTTGCAAGGCTGGTCATATTGCTGCCATGCAGTGTTCTCTCTCTTTTCTGGCTGCCGCCTTTGAGCAGGTTGATAGTAGTATTACTCATGTTATTGCTGGTCGCCTACTGAAAAAACTAGCCGACAGCACAGCTGATTGTGTCTGTATTCCACCTAGAGGCTGCAGAAGCTGGCCAAAGAGTGGTTTCTTCTCTCTATATCTCTTGGTCGATTGGTTGCAGCAGAAGCTAATTTTCTCTTTCTACTGGCTGCAATTGAGGCAGGCCATACAGTTGTGAACTTTCTCTATGATCTGGCTACCTATGAGCAAGCCATACACTGGTTGTTCTCACTTCTCAGGAAGGGTGGTTCCTTTGGTGGTCAGTACAGGCAAAATACTCCTCTTCTGTCCTGAGTACAAGCAGAAAAATTGTGGGCTATTTTGGGACTGATTTGGAGATAGTTTTGGGACTGTTTTGTCTTGTCTTTGGAAGAGTGCTTGGGCTGAATATTGCTGTTGCTTTGTGGAAAATCCATTGCTGTATGCACCCGCACCTTGGTTTATTGTAAAAGCTTCTATCTGAATAAAGAAGTTCCTAAGGGGGCCGGCCGTTTTGGCTCAGTGCGGTGTTATTGTATTATTTATGGTTCTTTCATTGGGTTATCATGCTCTGTTTGGTATATGAAGTGTTGGTCTATTCTATTATTGTTTGGGATCCCGTCCCCCACTCGTGACATTGGTATCAGAGCAAAGCTTTCTCAGAAGCAAGAGTCTTCCTTCCAACAATGAGAAAGAGAAAAGATCAGAAGTGGGGATTACACTAAGCAACAGTTTTGCTATTGAGCTTGTGGAAGCACTCATGAGAATGAGCAGTAGATAGCTTGGACTAAGGATTTATGGATTCACAGATTTTATCCTCAGAATATAGAGTTGGTTTTATGTGCCCGGGTTCAACACTCTTTCCATATGGATTATTGTGGATTCTGTAATGAAGTTGACGAACAAGCTATATGGAGCTATATCTCAGGATACCTTGTGTATGCTAAGGAGATATTTCTTTTGGCTTCATGACAAACCTGGCAAGAAAAGCCAAGTATACTTTGACTTTTACCAAGTTGATGCTTTTTGCCAATATTTGGAATTTTGTACATGTTGAACTCCCTTGTTGATGCAAGTGGAGGATGTTTCTCATGTCTATCTTGAAATGTGTTTCAAGAAAGCTTTTTTTTTTTTTGAAAGGCGTTTTTCTTGGAAACCATTCTGATCTTGAAAAAAGGCTTCTCTATGGGTTTGATGAATAGTTTATGGTTTTGGTCTTGAGGCTTCTAGCAGTATGGGATGCTAGAATTGTTGCTTGCACAAGGATCTTATATGGGGAGTATTCTAGTGGTATGGGACGCTAGAATATGTCGCATATACGGTTACAAAGCTATGAATTATTTATCAGTAACATGGACTAGCTGATTCTAGACTATGAGTATATTGTGGTTCATAGTTCATAACATACGTTTAGCAAATGCATACACATTCAGGTATGTAAGAATGTTTCGAGTATGTTTCAGTCCCGGGCCGAGTAACATACGTGACCGATATAATACCTCATAGAAAGGACGAGATTTAGATAAATAGATACAAATATACATTGTAAACTCAAGCTCTCCAAGTTCCATTATAAAAACTTACAAAGTTACAACTTACAAGTTACATAAATGCTCATTGCGTGGACCCATTTCAATTAAAAAAAAGTAGTAACTTTCAAAAAACGTAAAACCTTAAAAAAGTATTTTAAAAAAAAAGCAAGTATGAAAGACGGGTTTCAAACAAACGTTTGCAAAAGTTTGCTTCATGAAGCAAACGTGAATGTTATGAACTATGTTGTGGTTACAGTGGATTTATTGGATATCTTATGGATCAAGGATTTCTCTATGGATTTCTTTTGGCGGCCGAAATACCTGTAGAACTATCTATCGCAAATGTGTTGATGGGAAACCACGATCTCTATGCCTGTGATTTATTCTATCTTATGATATACTGCACTCATGGAGGAATTGGTGACTTTGGTGAGTGAGTATTTGAACTCATGGAAGAGTTGGTGACTCTTTCCAGTGAGAGGAGTTGATGACTCCACTTAGTGAGAAGAGTTGGTGACTCTGTCGAGTAAGTATTTCATGAACTCACGGAAGGGTTCGCGACCCTAATGAGTGATTTCGGGTTGGTGATCATGTGAATTCATGCAATAGTTGGTGACTCTAGGGAGCTCATGTCTGGGCTCATGGAAGGGTTGGTGATCCTAGTGAGTGAAGTCTCCTAGAAGGGGAAACCTGGCAAGCATGTATGGTTTCATATAAGGGTCGTTGCCCTAGTGAACCATATGGACATGTGAAGCATGTTTGACTTGGTCATGTGTATGGATCATAGGGGTGGTGCCCTTATGCAATCCAATGGCATGGCAAGATGTTTTGTGGCTGTGTATGCTGCTTCTTTATTTTTGCAAGTACTTAAAGCTACTTATGGATTTATGGATATTTCCGAATCGGCATGATAGGTCTCCTCTGTGGTGCTCGAGCGAGGTTGGTGCTCAGCGCCCTCCGGACTGCAGGTGGGATACAGTTGGCTCTTGTACCTGTGTGTAGTTATTATCTGGTTCATGGAATTATGGATATTTGAGACATAGTTGGCTCTTGTGTATGTGTTTGCTTATTATCAGAGTTGTTGACTTGGGATATGGTTAAAGATGATTTTTTCTTGGTAAGATTGGCTCTTGTGCCCATATCTGGTGTCGGATCGTGGATCTGAATTTCTGGCTTTAATGCCAGAATTATGAATTATCATGGATTCATAGTGCATCTATTATTCTTGAAGGATATCTCAGTGGTATGAGGTTTATACAGTTGCGGACAACTGCTTTATAAGACAGAGGGGACAACTGCTTTATAAGACAGAGGGGATGCCACCATTTGGTCCCTTCACCAGTTTTGACCAGTGTTTCACACATTGAGCAGAGCCAAGGTGTGAACGGGGATTTTCCAGAGAAGAAAGCTGAAGCATTCGTTGGCGTGGATTGGCCTGAAAGATGGCCACATAGCATGAGTAGCATGGGATTTTATCAATGAAGTGACTTATAATGTTTATAAGTCGGCGTTTTCACACATCATTAATGAAGGGCTGGACATATTATTATTTTGGGCATCTATGGGAGGACAAAAGGAGGCGCCTACTTGTAACTTGGCCAACAAGTTTGGGAAAAAAGATTAAAAGTAGTTATTTTTGGCAGCTAAGGCCACTTTTGGTAAAAGGGGAGCTAAAAAGAGCTGGCCGACTCTAACAAAAGGGAGGATGGGCTGAATTCGTGGGAAAAAGAAGGGGCAGCAGTCGGGAACACTGTCTCTCTCTATCCAGTGCTGGCCATACAGTTGCAACCTCTTGCAAGGCTGGTCGTACTACTGCTATGGAGTGTTCTCTCTCTGGTCTGGCTGTCATCTTTGAGCAGGTTGAGAGTAGTGTTACTCATGTTAATGCTGGTCACCTACTGAAAAAACTAGCCGACAGCAGCTGATTGTTTCTATATTCTACCTAGAGGCTGCAGAAGCTGGCCAAAGAGTGGTTTCTTCTCTCTGTATCTCTTGGTCGACTGGTTGCAGCAGAAGCTGATTTTCTCTTTGTACTGGCTGCGATTGAGGCAAGCCATACAGTTGTGAACTTTCTCTATCATCTGGCTACCTGTGAGCAGGACGTACACTGGCTGTTCTCACTACTCAAGAAGGGTGGTTCCTTTGGTGGTCAGTAAAGGCAAAATGCAGAGTCTTTCTCCGCTTCTGTCCTGAGTACAAGCAGAAAACTGTGAGCTGTTTTGGAGATAGTTTTGGGACTGTTTTATCTTGTCTCTGGAAGAGAGCTCGGTCTGAATATTGTTGTTGCTTTGTGGAAAATCTGGTGCTGTATGCACCCGCACCTTGGTTTATTGTAAAATCTTCTATCTGAATAAAGAAGTTCCTATGGGGGACCGGCTGTTCCGGCTTAGTGCGATGTTAATGTATTATTTATGGTTCTTCCGCTGTGTTATCATGCTCTGTCTAGTATATGAAGTGTTGGTCTATTCTATTATTGTTTTGGGGCCTGTCCCGTACTCGTGACATGGCACCTCTCTGATCATTTCTTGGTATGGCTTGGTGACTTGAGCAGTCAAGCTACATGCAAGTTGAGGTGTAGCCTGTTTTTTACTCATATTGTAAATATGTTAATGCCAATCAAGTGCTTTACTTTCAATATACAAGGCCTCTGTGATGTAAATAAATGGAGGTTGTTTTGGTCATATGTAAGTACTATGCATCCCTATGTAGTTTGTTTGCGAGAACATAATCAACACAGTTTTGCTGGAAGACAAGGAGTCTTCTCTGGATATCAAATTTTCTATGTAGGAACCCAAGCTTTTTTTGGCACCCTTATAATGGCAGGTGGTACTTGGGAGAGAATAGAAGACAAATAGAACAAGGAAAAATTGCAACACAAGAGTACACTGAAATCAGCCAATTTAGAGAGCTGAATAATGATGAATAGCAACTGTTAACTGAAGGTGAATATTGTCTTTGTCATAATGATGAATGCAAGCTTAATAAATGGCATTAATAAATGGCAAACTAGGGCAAGAGATAGAAGCCATTACTTGATAAAGGCTTCTCTTCAAAATCTTTTCTCAAAGGCTTGCATACTTAAAGAAGAGATGATACTTGGACATGCACAAAAACAGATGATACTTGGACAATGCATTGCAAGAGTCACAAGAACAGATGATACTTGGACATGCACAAAAACACAGCTTGCGGATGCTTTCCATGGATACTTTTCTCACATTTTCGTTGCCCCTCTCCCACTTTCGAGGGAGGCTCTTGATGCGTAAGAACTTTTGTTGCAACAGGTTATGCCTGTCATAACAATATGGATGAGCCCTTGGATGATGCTATAAAAGGTCTAGGAAAATAGAAGTCTCTCCATGGTGGATGGTACGCAATTTGTGGCGCAGGCATATGTTGATGATTCTTTCTTTTTTTCCATGAATATAGAGGCTGATGTAAGGAATCTCATGAAAGCACTATCGCTTTTATGGTTGGCTGCAGGATTACATGTTAATTATGAAAAATTATGATTGGCATTAGATTTTGTGGTTGGGTTAGATCCTGTCACCTAATGAGATAGTTAGGCATCTGGGTTACCCCATTGGCTGGGAGTTACCTTTGAAGGATGACAGTCAATGGGTGATGGGAAAATTGCACTCTCAAATAGAATATTGGAAATGATCTACATGGCCTCTACATGTGTGATTGCAGATAGTGCAATAAATAATAATATCATGTCTAGTTTTATCTTCCGTTGCTGCCTTCGTCACACAAATAGATTGACAATTTCATGTCTGAAGTGAGAGAAACACTCTACAATGTGTGCTTTAGTATGGACTCTTATCTGGATCAGTTGGTTTCAGACCAGAATGTAAATATCAATGCTTATCATCACGCTCACAAGAATGATGAGCACACGAACAAGGTTCTTTGTACTGAACTTTGCAAATCTCTATGGGAGTTATCTCCTGATGAATGTTTTGTGACTTTGTGGATGGTAAAAAGGATTGGCAATTTTCGGATCGTGATTTTCGGTTTGATATCCCCCTCCCTTCGGTGGTCTCACCACTGAAGGATTTCTCAAAAAATGTTGCATTGGATTTTTTCCTAGGCAAAATACCTCTTGCGAATGACGGTGGCACAATGGATAAAATCAAAGTTGCAGAAAAATGAACATTTGCCTATGTTGGTTGCTTCATTGTGTAAGGTAATATGTCCTCCTCGACCTACTGAAGATGGAAATCGTTTTATGATTCTCTACGATATAACTAGGCTTGTTGTTTTCTCTCTCTCTATTGGAATAAAATGTACTGATAATAGACAGCTTGAGATTGGCCGTCGAAACTATGAGCTTATTTGCTGGTGCATGCTTAAATGTAAACAGTTTGGGCACATCTCCAATCAATGTCCCATTGTCATTCACAAATCACCAGCTGTGGCTCAGTCTCTGGTGGCATCAATTTTACCTTTTACTTGTACTGTAAATGCCATTCTTATGTCCCCCTGCTGCTATGGCCAAGCAGCAAGAAAGACCAAAAGTTTCATTGCATGTAGTTAATTAGCAAGCCTCCACCAATAAGGTTGTGCCATTTGGCAAGACTAAAGGGAAAAGTACAACGGATCAGGATGGTTTTGTTGCCTTGAAAAAGACTTTTAAGGCGCCCTTGTACAAAACTCCTCATTGGACCCAGACCCAAGAGAATCTAGCTCATAATGTGGATTCCTTAGTTGCTAATGTTCTCAATGCAAAAGCGAATCCCACTGCCAATGCGGTCTCACGTAATTGGGTTCCAGTTTGTATTGGAGGTACTTAGATCTTTGATAAGCATGATGTTATTTGGAATGTATTGCGGGATCCGTGAGATCTATGCAGATGGATGAGAGTTAAATCCCCTCATTTTCCTTTCATGTACATAAGATGCTTCCAATAAAGTTTGTTACCTATAATGTATAAGGTACTTGCAATCCTCATAAATGGAGATGTTTATGGAGGCTGATTGGGTTTTGCAAGGAATTAATGCTAAATTGTAGTACTAAAAGTTGGCCACATGGCCTTTACGTGTTAGACTCCGTATTGTGGAGGCCATTCTCATTGCATACTTACAATTCTTCTTGCCGTTGCTTGCATGGCCAAAGAAGCACTTGGATGAGTACATAGCTGCTATACTGGAGGTACTTTTGAAAACTAAGCATGATGCTAAAGGCCTCAGATTGCTATGAAAGGACAGGCTATGTATGCCAAGAAATGATGGGGCTGTCAACATTATCGACCTTCATACTCATGGTATTGTGAGGAAAGCCACTTTGCTCATTGATTTTGCGCCTCAAAAACAACCATGAGCACAAATGTAAGTAGCCATGTACACCACTTTGTAGTCCGCCACATTCGGTGCATGGACCACAAATTATTGGGAGGTGGTTTTCGGGAACTTTAAAAAAGGGCAAATTTCAGGTTGCCCCTACAGCTCTAGGCTACTCATGGACTGGTATTTACTGGCAGAGAAACTAGGACATGTAAGACCGCTCGGGGTTGGAAACACCATGCGGTTGGAAAGCATACACTGGAGTAGACTGTTTCGTGCTCAGTTAGGCCTTCTTGAGCCACATAAAGCTTTCTTCTTGTCACAAAAGGGTGTACGTTTCATGTCGACGTGGTTAATGATGAAGGCTATGTTATCTTCTTTCCACTATCATGTAAGAGATATGGGGTAGGCATGCACTACAGGTCTCTACGGCATCTCATACGCACCCTCTTAGAGCCTCTTCAGCCAGTGCCTCCGCGAGCGTTTGAAGGACTGGCGGGTCGCTCCACCAGATGTTACATGGTTACATGAACTAATAGCTAAAAGGGTCTATATCAAACTGGTTGCACCTCCTTGGATCGTGGATCATGCTAATGCACTTTGGACAATGCACGAAAGAGATAGATGGTGGGGTAGTTTGAGGAGCATTTGGAAAAATTGTTTGCTCTTGAAAGAAAGACCTTTACTTTGGAGATGCATTTTGGAGATGCATTGTGGGAGTTCTGCCTGTTGGTGTATAAAGAGGTACATTGTTGTGGTGGCAAGATGTCATGTCATCGTTGCATGCTACATGATGAGACAGTGCTCCATTTATTATGGTATTGTGATTTCTCTCGTGCCCTCCTAGTAGACAGACTGTCATGGCATCTTCGCACGTGATTCTCGGGAGCTCAATTTGGGAAGACATTTTGGCTTTTTGCTTGGATTCTGCAACGGCATACCAACTTTGGGGTATTCTCTGCGTGGACTACTTTTTGGGCACTGTGGACAATATGGCAAAAAAGAAATCAGATGTATTGGGTGTCACGAACGTGAGGTGTCATGCACGCGCACACATTGGACACAAAAATGGGGGGAATGGAGCTTCTAGGCTCTATACGTACTTCTCTCTAAGTGTGCTACATATCAAAATGACTAAGTAAGCCTTATATAGGTCGGCACATAAACACACACATACTACATGTAATCTTGCGGGGTAGTGGTGTGCTACGTGTCCCGCTTATTTCCTCCCTATCATGATCCACCTTATCCTGGTTGAGCTAGCGGATAGACGTTGTGTCTCTGACTATCTCAACACTCCTCAAACTCAAGTCACGAGGAGGATGAGTGCTTGAGCTTGCACCACTCAAGCAGTGTATTCCCATAGCATCTCGGAAGTACTCATGAGACAAAGCTCTCGTGAAAATATCTGCAACCTGCTCCTGCATTGACACGTGATTCAGGTCTACATCGCCACTTAGCACTTTCTCACGAATGAAGTGATAGTGAACCTTTGTGTTTCGTTCGAGCATGAAACACAAGGTTATTATCCAGCATGATGCTGCTAATATTGTCACAATACAATGGTATTGTTTCCACCACATCATAACCAAGCTGGCTAGCAAGCTGCATAACCATATAGCCTCACATGCCGGAATCCCTGATCCTCTGTACTCAGCCGATGTAGATGATAATGCAATTGTGGACTGCTTCTTTGAAAGTCATGAAACTGCAGCCCTTGCAAGCATGAACACATATCCAAAGGTAGACCTCTTGTCATCTGCACTACTTGCCCAATCGACATCTGTACAAGCATATAACTCGGGCTCTGCATGAGCCTTGTAGTGCAATCCATAGTTAAGCGTATGCTTAATAGATCTCATGATGCATCTGACAGCATCTAAATGTGGCTTCTTGGGTGTGTGTATATACTGACTCACAACTCCATCAACATAGCTAAGATCTGGCCTCGTAATGAGCCTTGTAGTGCAATCCATAGTTAAGCGTATGCTTAACAGATCTCATGATGCATCTGACAGCATCTAAATGTGGCTTCTTGGGTGTGTGTATATACTGACTCACAACTCCATCAACATAGCTAAGATCTGGCCTCGTAATGGTGAGGTAAATGAGTGATCCCACCATCTTTCGGTACATGTTACACTCTTCTATTTCAAGACCCATATGTGCTTTCATCTTGGCATTTGCATCCAATGGCATAGACATAGGCTTACAGACCGTCATGCGATACTCGGCTAGCATCTCCAATGCATACTACCTCTATAGTAGCCAAGTGTCTTGACCATCTCTCATCACCTCAATGCTAAGAAAATATCTAATACCTCCAAGGTATTTCATCTCAAACTCCCCTCTAAAATGCACCTTAACCTGTGTAATCATCTCCTTGTTACTACCTGTAACAATCAAATCATCAACATAGAGTATGATGAACACTCTATCACTCCTTTTGACTAAGTCAAATAAAGAGGGATCTTCTGGGCACACAATGAAGCCAATCTGTTACAAGTAAGTTGGAATATGGCCATGCCATGCTCTAGGAGCTTGCTTCAATCCATAGATGGCCTTCTGAAACTTGCAAACTCTATGAAACTTGGCATCCTCATATCATGGCGGTTGTACCATATATACCTCCTTAGTTAACTGTCCATTGAGAAAGGCATTTTTGACATCCATCTGATGCATTTGCCATCCATTAGTGATAGCTAATGCAACCACCATGTATATCGTAGCCATTTTGGCCACCAGACTAAATGTCTCATCATAATCTTTGCCATATTGCTGAGCATAGCCTTTAGCAACTAAACAAGCTTTGTACGTGCTAATACTCAGCATTGTGTTTAATCTTGTACACCCACTTGCAGCCTATGACATTCCTCTCCTTTGGTAAATCTACTAGTGTCCAAGTGCCTTGCTACTCTAAGGCATTCATCTCCTCATCCATTGCTTTCACCCACTGAGGACTCTGCACTGCATCCTCAAATGTCTCAGGCTCCTTCTCTTGCAACAACACACTACATGATGCACTGCGACAAAACCATCCTATTCACAGGGTATCTCACTCTACGCGATCTGTCTTTTTATTCTACTCCACATTTGCATTTGTTGCATTTCATGCAGGACGTGCTTCAGCACCTGCTGTGATGTCCCATAGATCCTTTCCTATGAGATAATTTCTCATGCAGAATTTCCATGCCGAGTAATTATGCTTCCCAAGCTTTTCTCTTGTGATATTTGACACATTAACCCATGTCTCACTGGCCATCATGATTTAATGCAAATTTTGACAAAGTCTCCCCTCAAAAATTAATGTTAAATCCTTGTTGAAAAGTAAGGTATAATAGAATAAGCAGGCGAGCCTCACACAGACAACAAAACAAGCATGCAAGAAAGCGAACAAGCAAACAGAAACAAAACAGGAGGCAAGTAGACAATTGTCTCAGTATATGTGGATGCACAAAAGGGGGAGGGCGAGCAAGGAGGTCAAAATAGAAGATGCAGATAAGCAAGTCTACAGCGCGAGTGAGTAGGTCAAACAGGTGCATAGACGAGCATGTCAACCAGAGAGCCACACACATACCCCACACCTTAGATACCTCCCTTTCTCACATAATTTTTTTAAAAAGTGAAATCACTGTCTCATTAAGGAAAACAAATATACATTCATAGCTCTTCCAAAGTGGGGCAGCTACTACTTAGGTCAAAAACAGTAAAAAAACACTTCTAGTTGCTGGAAGGAAAGGCCTTCGATTTCATGGAATCTTGGAGGGATTATAAAAGGACTCTCCGAAAGTAAACAAAGAGCCGAATAGAATCTCCAAATAAGAGAAACGGATTCCAAGCATGGTAGATAGTCCACAATGCCCAAAATCAAGGACATCTGTATAATCTGGTAGGGAAGGAGAAAAGAAACCAAAAAGCCAAAACATTGGCCCGAAGATGTCCAGATAAATCATCAAGAAAATCTCCAGAGTGAGAGTAATACCAAAGAAGGTGAGGAACTATCTCTTTGTAGGATGGGAGCATTGCCTACTATAAGCAGCAGTGGCAATACATCCTCCTACCAAAAGAGATCCCATTGGGAATACCCCAACCAGACATCTCCACACAAACATAGAGAATTCACACAGTGTCTCTCTGTAGGATGGGAGCACCGCCTACAAGAAGCATTGGCAATACACCCTCATACTAAAAGAGATCCCACTGGGAATACCCCAACCAGACCTCTCCATAGAAATAGTCGGTTGCTTGAGAGGCCTCACACAAAATTTTTAAGTAATTCTTATATTACCAATGGAAAACCTTGTTGTGAGGTGAAAACCCACAAAAAAAACATCATGATACAAGTGAGGCCCCTTTGTAGGGGCCAGGGATGCGACTGCCTCCTAGAAGCAGTCAAAGAAGGCCATGTATTGTTGATTGTCTATTTGGTGCAAGTTTAAAGAGTCATGTAGAGATTGTCTCAACAAACAGTGAAAGTAGGCATATTGATCAAGAGAAAGGGCTCACCTGCGCTTTTGTTTCAATTTTTGTGTGTTCCTTGCTCGCCTGCTACTCTAAGAAGCCATCTTTTTAATGCTCGCTGCCTCTTCTTGTTTCGTAGCTTTGTCTTTGCTTTCTCTTCATCCTCTTGGTTGCCTTGTGTGTGTGTGTGTGTGTGTGTGTGTGTGTGTGTGTGTGTGTGTGAGAGAGAGAGAGAGAGAGAGAGAGAGAGATAAGTAGGTAAATTTTTTTGATTGTCAGTTACAAATGGATTCCCTAATGGATTCTAATTGGCAGTCACATATGTTCTTTACTCATTTGTAGCAAAAACATGCACGTGAGAATATTGTTAGGATGCAAGATAGGCAAGGAGTATTGATTACTGATCCTGCTTGTGTTCTAGATGTGTGTATAGACTTTTATTGCCATCTTTTAGGTCCACAAGAAATCATATCTCTTGATGTCATTGTAGCTAGAGAGTCTTTATTTTACTTGGTTCGTCTCACTAGGTATCAGATGTTTCTGCAAATGAATTGGAAAAATATATTTCTAAGGATGAGGTGGAAGCTGTGTTGAAGCATTTGCCTAAAGGAAAAAGTCCAGGATGGGATGGGCTTCCTAATGTTCTTTTTACGTATCTTGATGAGTTGAAGGTTCCTCTTGCTTCTATTTTGTAAGAGGTGTGGAATATAGGTATCATGCCTGCGAGTTGGAAGATTGGGCTTGTCTATTTACTGCCTAAAGTTCCATCCCCAGTTAATCTACGTTAATGGAGACCAATCAAATTGATGGAGGGCATGTATAAGATATTTGCAAATGTCTTGGCCAATAGGTTGCAGTGTTTTCTTCTTACTCTGATTCATCCAAGGTAATATGGATTTATTAAAGGTTGAAATATTTTGCATAATATATTGAATGTACAAATTGGAATTGATTATGCAAAGGCTTCGAGGCAAGAGGTGGCTATGATTCAACTGGATATTGAAAAGACTTATGATCACGTTAGTTGGTCTTTTCTTTCACAGCTTATGTAGGTTATGGGATTTTTTTCTCGCATGTCTTCTTTGATTGATACTATTAGCCAACATGCAGTGGCTAGGCTTATGATTAATGGTGGGGTGACTGAGCCCATTCATTTGTCCACTCAACCCTGTCTTGTTTGTAATTTTTGCACATCCAATCTTATCTTAACTAGATAAGCTAGTGGAGGATGGTGAAGTTATAGGGCTTACACTTCTAAGCGGAGAGAAGATGATCGACCAAGCATTGGCGAATGATTCTTTCATGTTCCTTAAGGCTCAAAGAGATAATGTTTAGCTGAGTAGTATGGCTGTTTGGGATACTTTTGGTCTTGCTTCAGGGCTATGCGTTAATATGTAAAAATATGCTCTCATAAAATCTATCGAGAGCGATTTGCTTGGTTTGGGATGAAATGGGCAGGTCATACAAAGGAGATGCATAACACGCCACTTGGGTTATCCGATTGGATTTGATGTTGATTTTACATACTTTGTTGGCATGGATTTCTACAAGGATAAATGATAAGTTTGTGTATTGAAAATCTCAGGGTTGGCATATGCATGTTCAGCTTAAAGTGGCACAATCCATTATGATTAGTATGATATCTTTTTTCTTACCTTTATTGCCATTGACGAGAAAAGCTTTGCATCAATAGCAAGAGCCATGGGTGGTAATGGCTAAGGCCCTTATAGAGGAGGTCACACTTGTGCATGGTAATACCAGGATTGATGGTACATGGTGAGATGTACTGAATGGTTCCCAAAAGATTCGAGTGGTGGCTTCACCTTTCCTTTCTCATTTCTCATGGAAGGAGGTGTTGA
Source organism: Cibotium barometz (assembly GCF_041138505.1). Classification (NCBI taxonomy): domain Eukaryota; kingdom Viridiplantae; phylum Streptophyta; class Polypodiopsida; order Cyatheales; family Cibotiaceae; genus Cibotium; species Cibotium barometz. Next base: position 43,319,852 of record NC_141048.1, on the reverse strand, counting down.
CACACACTAAATGGAAGCCTTCAAATCAATAGTTGCAGTTGAATTCTATGGTAGGTGAGGTGTTGGCTACTTCATGACTTTTGGAGTGGCATGACAAACTTGTTGAGTGGCCAAAATTCAATAGAATGGCTTGATTAGGACTAGTGAGAATTCTGGAGGCTTTGTTGCCACATAGAGGCCATTTATTAACTTCTCAAAAAATCCGTCAATATTATAGGGTTCCACGTGGATATATACAGTTATGGGAGAAGGTGAGGGTAGCACTTACACCATTTGGTTATATTCCTCAGTTGAAGGATCAACAACCTTGGTTAGATTGGAAATTTAGAAAGCCTCAGAACATTGTTCAGCGTACAACAAATCAAGTGTATCATATGATGGTGGTTGGAAGATAAGCATTAGATAACTGTGAAGGCTAATAGAGTATGGAACATCAGGAAGAGTAGGACCTAGTGGAAGGAAGTAATCTTACAGGGCTGGTAATCTAAGATTCCATATTGAAAGGTGTTTCTACGGTGCAGCTCCATTTTGGGAGACCAGTTTTGTGAAAGCAGTGGATTGCTTTTGGTAATTGTGTGTTTTGTACTACATGCTTGGAAACATGCCCGCATCTTTTCATTTCATGTCCGGTGTGGCAAAGAAGGTGTGGGATTTCCTTTCTTGCATATGGGTCCCGTTTTGACAGATTTAAAGGTTAAAGATTGGATTTTTGGCAAGATTGTAAATGGGCCAGATAACCCAAAACATTTAGTTTTCTTTCATTTTTTAGGTGGACAAGTTTGTCGCATATCTGGTTAACTAGGAGTGCCTTCATATTTGATGCAAAAGTTGGTATTATAGCTCACATAGGTCGTATAAAGGGCTTTTATTGTGGCAAGTCTCTTCCTTGTGGTCAGCTCATCTGGTGGAGAATGACATGACTATATATTGGATGGGGGTACTCCGAGCTACACTTGTGGTGGTTCTCGAAGTAATTATTAGTGAGGGAAAGCTAGTACATCACATGGTGGCCATGTGATGTACTATATATTGGATGGGGGTACTCCGAGCTACACTTGTGGTGGTTCTCGAAGTAATTATTAGTGAGGGAAAGCTAGTACATCACATGGTGGCCATGTGGCCATTTGTAAAGTAATTTTAGTAATATATCTTCTATTACGAAAAGAGAGAGAGAGAGAGAGAAAGAGAGAGAGAGAGAGAGAGAGAGAGAGAGAGAGAGAGATGTGCAACGGTTTATAGTTCTACTTTTGTTTTCTGTGAATTAACATGTTAGTTCACAGATCTTCAGCTTCCTCTCTATTTTCTATGAGCATCTTCTCTTATTGCTCTCCATTAGCTATAGATGCAGCTGGTTTTTCTCTTGACACCATGAGATAACAGGAACATATAATTCACTATAAAAGAAGACATGAAAAATCTATTGATGTCACAGATTTCAAGAAACCAAGACACGAGGATCCTGCTGCACAGTTTCTCTATGATGTGTAGCATCGGGATTTTTAGGGTGCAAAGTGGGAGAAGCCTATACCTACACTATAGAGAGTGCACTATCTCAAAGCATGTAATTCTCCCCAAAGTTAAAAAGTTGTAGGTTGTAATTCTCTTCTGTCCGAGCCGGGTGTCCTCTACAGAGGATGTTGGACAATGGGTTGAACACAATGCTTGCAGGTTTACATGTAGAAGGTGTTTACTATGGAGCTCATGGTTTTTATGAAGTGGTGCTCAAGTAGCTTGATTTCAAGAAATAGCTATTTCAAAAGTGTTCTTTGTTCTATGGTCAGGAGATGGTCCATGTGCTACCTTGGATCCCTACTACTAATTATCAAGCACTTGTGCGGCATCGTTGTTCTATTTCGGTAGAAGTTTTTGGCTTCCTTGTGATTTTTGTGATGCTCTTTTATAATTGGCACAAAGTCTTGGTATGGTTATCTGCACCCTAATGTCATGGGGAATCATAATAAGTTTAATGTTTTGTAGGACACTGATAAACGAACCCCTGAATCGATAAGCATCGAAGTAGATGTGCATATGGATGAAAAATGTTTTGAGCTTAAATGGGGCGCATTTGTAGAATCTTGTTTTTCACTCTCATAAATTTGGACACTTTGCAGATGACTATTCTAGTCTCAAAATACACCTACCTACTAATTCCTTGTAGGGCAGCCACAGCAGCTTTGGTTTAATGATAATGCCCCTCCATCTAAGATAGGTCAAACATGACCTGTGAGATTGGTATACATACTAGAGGAAAAGGCATTATGCAGCCACAATTAGCACCCCCACAAAGCACAATAAGTAGCAGTACAAAAACAATGCCTGCTAAGTGTTAACAATCCTAAAATGGGATTGATCATGGTGTTAGACATAGATTAAGCAACATAATTAAGGTGGGTTATACCATACTAGAAACTCCATGAGAGAGAGAGAGAGAGAGAGAGCGAGAGAGAGAGAGAGAGAGAGAGAGAGAGAGAGATTGTACACTCAAGACACAAGCTCTATTGCATATCTCAATTGAACCATACAATGATATAGGCTTTCTAGCCTTATCTCACTTTACATGTCATCATCCATGTGGCAACTCCTTTTTCACTCTTTTGGTCAAGACTCATATCTCAATTGAACCATACAATGTTATAAGCTTTCTAGTCTTATCCCACTTTACATGTCATCATCCATGTGGCAACTCTCTTTTCACTCTTTTGGTCGACTCATATACGATACAATATTACATGTGGCATTCTTATCTTACCACAATATCTTGCACCTCTAGGGTGCTTTCCCACATACACACAACACCACGATTACATCTCTCAACACCTCCTCTTAATCGAGGTGTTCCACAACTCACCCATCACCGAGCAGCTTTGGTTAATGATAATGCCCCTCCATCTACATGACTTGTGATTGGTATGTAAACTAGAGGAAAAGGTGTTATGCAGCCACAATTAGCACCCCCGCAAAGCACAATAAGTAGCAGTACAAAAACAATGCCTTCTAAAAGTGTTAACAATCCTAAAATGGGATTGATCATGGTGTTAGACATAGATTAAGCAACATAATTAAGGTGGGTTATACCACACTAGATACTCCATGAGAGAGAGGGATTGCACACTCAAGACACAAGCTCTATTGCATATCTCAATTGAACCATACAATGATATAGGTTTTCTAGCCTTATCCCACTTTACATGTCATCATCCATGTAGCAACTCCTTTTCCACTATTTTGGTCAATACTCATACACCATACAATATTACATGTGGCATTCTTATCGTACCACAATATCTCTTGCACCTCTCGGGTGCTTTCCCACACACACAACACCATGATTACATCTCTCAACACCCCCTCTTAATCGAGGTGTTTCACAACTCACCCATCACCTATATCAATGTAGCATTGCACAACCGTGATCGCTACCTTTTCATGTCATGTCATCCTCCATGTGGCAACTCCTTTTCCACTCTTTTGGTCAACACTCATAGATGATACAATATTACATGTGGCATTCTTATCTTACCACAATATCTTGCACCTCTAGGATGCTTTTCCACATACACACAACACCATGATTACATCTCTCAACACTCCCTCTTAATTGAGGTGTTCTACAACTCACCCATCATCCATATCAATGTAGTATTACACAACCGCGATTGCTTCCTCTCAATGATACATTGGAGTGTCTATCAAAAAAACATGTGTGCACGTATCTACCATCTTAGACACCTACTAGTCCATTTTGAGCCGACTCGCTCGTAGCGGAACCACTGATTCCATTTTGAACATAAATGTTCGGGTGGGAACAAACCCATGCGCATGTACCTCATACGTGCATCACTCATGCACACATCACGACGACAACCATTTTGAGCAGCTGGTGAACTCTGAAAGGGCAACCCTCATACCAATGGGTGAATATACATCTCGTTTTAAGCACACAGGCTCGGGCACGGTTGCCCTCATATACATAGGTGAAGGAAACAAGTATAATTTCATTTTGGCTGAAGCTGAGAGTAAAAACCCATATGTGAACATATGTTTGAGGACAATTATATCGATTTCAACACCATATGAACAATCTTCAAAGACATTATCTATTTTTTTGACTTTTAGTGTGTGTGAATCAACCCGCACCATTTCCTCAGCTACACACCAAAGCAAATTAACAAAGGTGGTTGTCCTCTTCAATGCAATGCTAAATACACGTCCTTTCTTCATGATTCCCTGCAGCTGCATCTCCAGTCTCCATAGGCTTTGCTGACATGGACACCATTGTCAATAGCTTCCACGGAGACCTCAAATTTCTCTTCATGGTTTCTTGGGACTTCTTTTGCTACCACTGCATCTTCTAAAACTGCCCTATCTTCACCATTTACAACTGTTTTTGCGGGCTTTTCTAAATGGTTTGTTTGACAGGAGCGCCAACCTCCTTGATGGGATTTGCCTTTTCTTGAGACATCACTAAGATACTCTTCTTTTCTTTCCCATGTCTTTTCTTGCCTCTTTGCCATAGCCACAAGCTTTCATTTCTTTGCCTACATCACCTCTGTCTTGTTGCTCGTGGATGTTGAATCTTGACCGAGCACAGGTTGTTGTGCTGTCCTCTGCAAGAATTGCATCACCCGCTCTCTGGCAAGAACTACATCTCCTCATCTCTCTGCTCCATAAGCTCTTGCACTCCTCCATAGGTTGTTGTAGATACATCTGCTGCTCCACCATAGGCTTCTTTCCAGCCTTCTTGTCATAGCAAAATTGTCGTCTGTTCATCAGGCCAAGAATTGTCTTCCAATTTCTAGGATCTAGTCCATTGATCATTATGGCTTGTCCACACGTCTCTTTCATGCTCACCCTTTCTCTCAGTTGAGTGTAGCTACAATCACCTTTTCCTTGACTAAACCCCTTTCATGGGGTTAACCAACCATTAATATGGTCATCATGAGATCCCCAATGAGCTCCTTACTTATGAAACCCTTTTTTAAAAGGTTTATATAGCCATCCATATGGCTATAATAAGATCCCATTTGAGCTCTATTTTAAGCTCCATTTGTAGCTTCTTTGCTAAAACTCCTTTGCCTCAGTAATGAACCTCCTTCCAAGGTTCCATCATAGCCACTGACATGGCCATTGAGATCTTTAAATCAAGCTTCACTACTTGCATGCTACTTCCTTACACACAAACTTCAAGGGTGCTTTGTCAAGTTTCTCCCATTGAGAAACCATAGGTGCATACACATATAAAAGTTCCCACAACTTCTACCACTTTGCTCATCTCCTTGAGCAACATTCACAAGTGCATCCTCTTTTGATATTGTGAAGAAGAAGAAGAAGAAGAAGATAATGATGAAGTTAATTCTGCACTATAATAATAAGAAGATATGGAGAGAAAATAATCTTTAGAAATGGGCATCATTGCACCACACAAAGATGGCATAAACATCAGAAAGTAAGCCAAGGTCTCAAAAGTTTTGAATCTGCCATGGTCAAAGTGTAGTTCCAAACCACATAACCAAGAAATAAACCAAGACGAAGAGAATCAGAATATGACAGGAGTTGAGTGGACATGAGGGTAAAAAGGGTAGAACTCCCATGGGCAACCTTTTGATGTACCTAGCTTTGAGATATCCTTCAGATGTACCTAACTTTAAGACAACCTAACTTTGAGAGAGATTTCTTATGTACCTAGCTTCAAGATAGCTTTCTTATTTATCTAAGTCCTTCAGATGTGTACCTAACTTCAAGATAGCCTTCATATTTATCTAAGTCCTTCAGATGTGTACCTAACTTCAAGGTAGCCTTCATTATGTTGTTGGCTAGTTCCACATAATTCCAGCATCATCAAAAACCCAAATTTGAGACTTGTCTTTCTCAAAGTTAGACACTGCTTCTCAATGTTCTTTGTCCTATCATGATACACTCGCTACTCCTACTACTGATGTTGTCATAATAAATGGCAATAATCCTATCCATGGGCTCACACATATCTGTGAGTAACTTATCTAACCAAGCTATATTGCTCTAGTAGCACCCCTATACTCATACTCCATACTTGATAAAGAAATCATTGGTTACTTCAACTACTCCATGTAACACTCGCACACCCAAATAAAAACATAACGCCGCTAGTAGATCTTGTGTCTAAGACACTATCAACCCAATTCACATATGTATATCCATGTACCTGTATGTACTTTACATCATAGAAAGTCCATAGTCCATAGTGGACTATGGACTTTACATACTTGAGTATCCTCCTAGATGCATCTAAGTGTGTCTTCCTCGGGGCTTGTATAAGTTGACTCGTCAATCTAATAACAGAGCTCAAATCTGGCCTAGTGATAACCATGTAGACCAAACTCCCTACTACAAGGCATCTGTACATAATAGAGTTCTTCGAAAGATCACTTGTATCTGTAGCCAACTTTGTGTTTTGCTCCAATGGCACTGAAATTGGCTTACAACCTATCATTCTATACTTACTATAGATGACAAGGCTGACTTTGACTCATGAAAGACTACTTTCACAATTGGGTACTCCCACTAGGGAACCCAGTCAATCAACTTTACTATTTCAAATGGCAAGATAAAGAATCAATCAGAGAGACTAATCAACATAGTAAGATACCTTCACTCGTGATGCTCAGACAATGACAAATTCTCTGACATATAGTTAATGGGTGATTCCTAGAAGGAATCCTTGATTCAACCTTGCATAACACCTTGTATTAAAAATGCATAAAAACTTTGAGCCATGCTATAGAAGTGCCATAAACTTTGATGATGATAACTTCATGGAAACTTCTTTAAGGACTCTCCCTAAAGGAACCCCTTCTAAAGCATCCTTTGGCACAATACCATTAAAGGTTGCATCAAAGGGAATGAGCCATTATAGGAAATATAAATAATTGAGCAGTGGAAGGTTAGGGTAAGAAAAGATAACATAGGCCAAGAATATCTATACCCCAGACGTGAGTTGGTTCCAAATGGAAAGCACATCTTTGGTGCCTTAGAAAGGTAATACTAAAAAAATGCAGACTATATCAAATATCCCTTAACCCACTCAAATGCCAATTTTGGGTGAGTCATGGCATAATACTAGGCTACATTGTTTCTGAACATGGCGTCTCCCCACTGATGCTAGCAAGGTGAAGTTAATTCTTGAGCTTCCACCACCCACTATCTTCAAGGGAGTCCATAATTTCATATAGGCTTCTTGTCATGTTTGAGTGGATGAATGAATATTAAAAAGTCTGTGACACTCTCAAGAAGGCCCTAGCAAGTGCACTAATTCTAAGATCTCCCAACTGGGATATTATTTTCCATGTGCACATAGATGCCTCATCTTTCACAATTGGTTGCATTTTGGCACAACCAAGAGAGCATAACATGAATTTCCATGTGAGCTTTGCTAGCTGTTGTCGTTGCCTGCTGGCCAGTTGAACAATGATAAGCAAAACTACACCACCACCACAGAAAGAGAAGGACTCTCAATGGTCTACGTTGTAAAGAAGCACCACCATTATCTATTGGTAAACAAATTTATACTTTTTATAGACCATCAAGCACTTCTCTACGTGTTCAACCTGATGGCTCTTGATCCTTCTAGAGTTTGATTTCATGGTGATCGTGTGGAAAGGCTCATAGCATATGCATGCTGATCACTTTATCGCGCATCCCCACCAATGGATAATTGCTGTCGAAGTGGATGATGAACTACCTAATTCCCCACTCTTCAAACTCTATGTTAAAGCACATTATTTGACTAATAGTTTTCCCCAGGAGAAACTCCTCAATCATGACAGAACACAACACCTTATCAAAAAGTCTTGGTATGGTTATCTGTCCCCTAATGTCATGGGTAATCATAATAAGTTCAATGTTTTGTAGGACACGGATAAACGAACCCCAGAATTGATAAGCATCGAAGTAGATGTGCATATGGATGAAAAATGTTTTGAGCTTAAATGGGGCGCATTTGTAGAATCTCGTTTTTCACTATCATAAATTTGGACACTTTGTAGATTACTATTCTAGTCTCAAATTACACCTGCCTACTAATTCCTTGTAGGGCAGCAGCTTTGGTTAATGAGATAATGCCCCTCCATCTAAGATAGGTCAAACATGACCTGTGTGATTGGTATATAAACTAGAGGAAAAGGCGTTATGAACCACAATTAGCACCCCCACAAAGCACAATAAGTAGCAGTACAAAAACAATGTCTTCTAAGTGTTAACATTCCTAAAAAGGGATTGATCATGGTGTTAGACATAGATTAAGCAACATAATTAAGGTAGGTTATACCACACTAGAAACTCCATGAGAGAGAGAGAGAGAGAGAGAGAGAGAGATTGCACACTCAAGACACAAGCTCTATTGCATATCTCAATTGAACCATACAATGATATAGGCTTTCTAGCCTTATCTCACTTTACATGTCATCATCCATGTGGCAACTCCTTTTTCACTCTTTTGGTGGTCAATCAAGACTCATACACGATACAATATTACATGTGGCATTCTTATCTTACCACAATATCTTGCACCTCTAGGGTGCTTTCCCACATACACACAACACCATGATTACATCTCTCAACACCCCCTCTTAATCGAGGTGTTCCACAACTCACCTATCAGCCAGCGGCTTTGGTTAATGATAATGCCCCTCCATCTAAGATAGGTCAAACATGACCTGTGATGATTGGTATATACTAGAGGAAAAGGCATTGTGTAGCCACAATTAGCACCCCCACAAAGCACAATAAGTAGCAGTACAAAAACAATGCCTTCTAAGTGTTAACAATCCTAAAATGGTATTGATCATGGTGTTAGACATAGATTAAGCAACATAATTAAGGTAGGTTATACCACATTAGAAACTCCATGAGAGAGAGAGAGAGAGAGAGAGAGAGAGAGAGAGAGAGATTGCACACAAGACACAAGCTCTATTGCATATCTCAATTGAACCATACAATGATATAGGCTTTCTAGCCTTATCCCACTTTACATGTCATCATCCATGTGGCAACTTCTTTTCCACTCTTTTGGTCAACACTCATACACCATAAAATATTACATGTGGCATTCTTATCTTACCACAATATCTTGCACCTCTAGGGTCCTTTCCCACATTACACAACACCATGATTACATCTCTCAACATCCCCTCTTAATGGAGGTGTTTCATAACTCACACCATGATTACATCTCTCAACACCCCCTCTTAATGGAGGTGTTTTATAACTCACACAATATCTTGCACCTCTAGGGTTCTTTCCCACATACACACAACACCATGATTACATCTCTTAACATCCCCTCTTAATGGAGGTGTTTCATAACTCACCCATCACCTATATCAATGATGTAGCATCGCACAACCATGATCGCTACCTTTTCATGTCATGTCATCATCCATGTGGAAACTCCTTTTCCACTCTTTTGGTCAACACTCATACACGATACAATATTACATGTGGCATTCTTATCTTATCACAATATCTTGCACCTCTAGGGTACTTTTCTACATACACACAACACCATGGTTACATCTCTCAACACCCCCTCTTAATCGAGGTGTTCCACAACTCACCCATCACCCATATCAATGTAGCATTGCACAACCGTGATCGCTACCTCTCAATGATACATTGGAGTGTCTATTAAAAAAGCATGTGTGCACGTATCTACCATCTTAGACACCTAGTCCATTTTGAGCTGACTCGCTCCTCTCACAGCGGAACCACTTATTCCATTTTGAACATAAATGTTTGGGTGGGAACAAACCCATGCGCATGCATCTCACACATGCATCACTCATGCACACATCACGACAATCATTTTGAGCAGCTGGTGAGCTCTAAAAGGGTAACCCTCATACCAATGGGTGAATATACATCTCGTTTGGAGCACGCAAGCTCGGGCACAGTTGTCCTCGTATACATAGGTGAAGAAAAAAAGTACAATTTCATTTTGGCCGAAGCCGAGAGCAAACCCATATGTGTGTGAACATATCTTTGAGGACAATTATATCGATTTCAACACCATATGAACAATCTTCAAAGACATTATCTATTTTTTGACTTTTAGTGTGTGTGAATCAACTTGCACCATTTCCTCTGCTACACACCAAAGCAAATCAACAAAGGTGGTTGTCCTCTTCAATGCAATGCTAAATGCACATCCTTTCTTCATGATTCCTTGCACCTGCATCTACGACCCACTAGTCTCCATAGGCTTTGCTGACATGGACACCATCGCCAATAGCTTCCATGGAGACCTCAAATTTCTCTTCATGGTTTCTTGGGACTTCTTTTGCTACCACTGCATCTTCTAAAACTGCCCTATCTTCACCATTTGCCGGCTTCTCTAAATGGTTTGTCTGACGAGAGCGCCAACCTCCTTGATGGGATTTGCCTTTCCTTGAGACATCACTAAGATACTCTTCTTTTATCTTCTTTTCTTTCTCGGGTCTTTTCTTGCCTCTTTGCCATAGCCACAAGCTTTCATTTCTTTGCCTACATCACCTCTGTCTTGTTGCTCGTTGATGTTGAATCTTGACCAAGCACAGGTTGTTGTGCTGTCCTCTGCAAGAACTGCATCCTCAGCTCTCTGGTAAGAACTGCATCCCCTTAGCTCTTTGCTCCATAAGCTCTTGCACTCCTCCATAGGTTGTTGTAGATACATCTGCTGCTCCACCATAGGCTTCTTTCCAGCCTTCTTGTCATAGCAAAATTGTCGTATGTTCTCATCAGGCTAAGCATTATCTTCCAATTTCTAGGATCTAGTCCACTTATCATTATGGTTTGTCCACACGTCTCTTTCATGCTCAACCTTTCTCTTAGTTGAGTGTAGCTACAATCACCTTTGCCTTGACTAAACCCCTTTCATGGCGTTAACCAACCATTAATAGGGTCATCATGAGATCCCCAATGAGCTCCTTACTTATGAAACCCTTTTTTAAAAGGTTCATATAGCCATCCATATGGCTATAATAAGCTCCCGTTTGAGCTCTATAATAAGCTCCATTTGTAGCTTCTTTGCTAAAACTCCTTTGCCTTAGTAGTAATGAACCTCCTTTCAAGGTTCCACCATAGCTACTGACATGGCCATTGAAATCTTTAAATCAAGCTTTACTACTTGCATACTACTTCCTTGCACACAACTTCAAGGGTGCTTTGTCAAGTTTCTCCCATTGAGAAACCATAGGTGCATACACATATGAAAGTTCCCACAACTTCCACCACTTTTCTCATCTCCTTGAGTAACATTCACAAGTGAATCATCTTTTGATGCACACATGTGAACTCCATTCACAAGTGAATCATCTTTTGATGCACACATGTGAACTCCATTGAGTCCAACCATCTCACTTGCCATCATCTTGAGACAAGCATGCACCTTCACAAGAGTATTCTCCCATGCTCAATAACCAAAAATTGAGGCAAAACTCACAAAAAAAACCTTCTTGAGACACCTTTGTCTCCTTGGCAGCTTCCTTGTTGACACCAAAGACTCCTTAGCCTTCATACTTGCTGAAAATATTCATTTTTCAGCGTCTTTGGGTAGCACCATAATCTCCAAAACTCCATGAGTATAATCTCTCTCCAAATGCAATACTAATGACAATGAGTGTGATAATTTGTTTTATAATAAACTAAAAAATAATGCTTAATCAAATAAACACATCTATACATAAATATTCACCATGACCAAGAGCTAACCCAAGCTCTAATACCATGTTAATAATCCTAAAATGGGATTGATCATAGTGTTAGACATAGATTAAGTAACATAATTAAGGGGGGTTATACCACACTAGAAATTCCATGAGAGAGAGAGAGAGAGAGAGAGAGAGAGAGAGAGAGAGAGATTGCACACTTAAGACACAAGCTCTATTGCATATCTCAATTGAACCATACAATGACATAAGCTTTCTAGTCTTATCCGACTTTACATGTCATCATTCATGTGGAAACTCCTTTTCCACTCTTTTGGTCAACACACACACTATACAATATTACACATGGCATTCTTATCTTACCATAGTATCTTGCACCTCTAGGGTGCTTTCCCACATACATACAACACCATGATTACATCTCTCAACACCCCCTCTTAATCGAGGTGTTCCACAACTCACCCATCACCCATATCAATGTAGCATTGCACAACCGCGATTGCTTTCCCACATACACACAACACCATGATTACATCTCTCAACACCCCCTCTTAATCGAGGTGTTCCACAACTCACCCATCACCCATATCAATGTAGCATTGCACAACTGCGATTGCTTTCCCACATACACACAACACCATGATTACATCTCTCAACACCCCCTCTTAATCGAGGTGTTCCACAACTCACCCATCACCCATAGCAATGTAGCATTGCACAACCGCGATTGCTATCTCTCAACACTCCCCCTCAATGATACATTGGACTGTCCATCAAACGAACATGTGTACGAGTGTCTACCATCTTAGAGACCTACTCTATATTTTGAGCCGACTTGCTCACAACAGAACCACTGATTTCATTTTGAACATAAATGTTCGGGTGGGAACCAACCCATGCGCATGCACCTCACACGTGCATCACTCATGCACACATCACGACAACCATTTTGAGCTTCTTAGTGAGCTTCAAAAGAGAAACCCTCATATTAATGGGTGAATATACATCTGTTTTGAGCACGCAGGCTCGGGCACGGTTTCCCTCATATACATAGGTGAAAGAAAAAAGTACAATTTTATTTCGGCCGAAGCCGGGAGCCGAACCCATATATGTGTGAACATATCTTTGAGGACAATTATATCTATTTCAACACCATATGAACAATCTTCAAGACATTATCTATTTTTTTGACTTTTAGTGTGTGCGAATCAATCCTTACAATTAATATGGGTGAAGTTGACACCTTGAAGCTTTAAAATTTAAAGTTTTTTTTTAAATTATTATTTTTGTGTGCAACGTAGTGTTGGCATTGCGTTTAAGTTGCAACTTGCACCATTTCCTGTGCTACAACATCAACAAAGGTGGTTGTCCTCTTCAATAATGCAATGCTAAATGCACGTCCTTTCTTCATGATTCCTTGCAGCTGCAACTCCGACTCACTAGTCTCCATAGGCTTTGCTGACATGGACGCCACCGCCATAGCTTCCATGGAGACCTCAAATTTCTTTTCATGGTTTCTTGTGCGACTTCTTTTGCCACCGCTTAGCTTCTAAAACTGCCCTATGTTCACCGTTTCCAGTTGTTGCGAGCTTCTCTAAATGGTTTATCTGACGGGAGCGCCAACCTCCTTGACGGGATCTGCCTTTCCTTGAGACATCACCAAGCTACTCTTCTTCAATCTTCTTTGCTTTCCTAGTTATTTTCTTGCCTCTTTGCCATAGCCACAATCTTGCATTTCTCTGCCTGCATCACCTCTATCTTGTTGCGCGTTGATGTTAAATCTTGACCGAGCACAGGTTGTTGTGCTGCCCTCTGCAAGAGCTGCATCCTCCGCTCTTAGCTCTCTGCTCCATAAGCTCTTGCACTCCTCCATAGGTTGTCGCAGATACATCTGCTGCTCCATAGGCTTCATTCCATCCTTCTTGTCATGGACAAACTGTCGTCTGTTCATCAGCCAAGCACTGTCTTCCAATTTCTAACATCTAGTCCATTGATCATTATGGCTTGTCCACACATCTCTTTTATGCTCACTCTTTCTCTCAGTTGAGTGTAGTTACAATCACCTTTGCCTTGACTAAACCCCCTTCATAAGGTTAACCAACCATTAATATGGTCATCATGAGATCCCCAATGAGCTCCTTACTTATCAAACCCTTTTTCAAGAGGTTTATACATCCATCCATATGGCTATAATAAGCTCTCGTTTGAGCTCTAGTTTAAGCTCCATTTGTAGCTTCTTTGCTACAACTACTTTGCCTCAGTTATGAACATCCTTCCAAGGTTCCACCATAGCCACTGACATGGCCATTGCAAGCTTTCAATCAAGCTTCACTACCACTACAATAGAATGAGGGTCTAGCAACAAAAATAGCAGCGTTTTTATAACTAGAAGCACAACTAGGTGTTGGGCCATTTTTGTTACTAGGACCATTGCTATTTTCGCTCTGCAAATTGGTTCATTGCTCAGTAGAGAATGCTCTGCACAACAAAAAAAAGAGCTAGGGGGTAGACTGGGGAGTTTGTATAGGACTCCCAAGTCTGTCCCAGCTCTAATTTTTATAAAAAAAACAGAGTCACAGATTCAGATTTATAACACAAATACAAATACAAGAAACACATACACAAATACAAATACAAATTCAGATTTATAACACAAATACAAATACAAGAAATACATACATTGTGGAGAATGCAATTGAGCCCAAAAAGTTATTACATTTCAAAAATTGTTGGGCCTTTGGCCATATATACACAAAGTTTTTACAAAAGAGGTATGAAGAGGTGGGTGTCTAACTGGAATCCTCATCGGATTCCGAGTGATCTTCATCATCCTCTTCCTCTTCCTCTTCACTTGCTTCACGTTGATAATCTAGATCCTCCTCTTCTTCTTCCCCTTCATCCTTCATACATGCCATCAAGTGTAAGGCAAAGAAAGCATGGAAATATAAATTAGACGTAGAAAAGAGAATGGTGTAGGCAACACATTACCTCATCAGCTTGAGCCCCCAAAATGGACTTATCCAAGTGTACACCTCATGTATGTATCCACGCTTACAATTGTGGACAGAGGACTCTATACCCATAGTCATATTTCTCCTTTGTTGGGTCACACCCAACAACCTCCCTCTATAAAAAACAATTAAAAAAATATACACTTATTTCAAGAAAATAATATAGTACGAAACGTAATGAAAGGAGAGAAGAAATGATACTTACGAAACGAGCAAGAAAGGAGGATTTCCCGTCGGCGCCGAAGTGCGAAGCCCCTCGCTTCCGTAGTCGGGAAGCACTCACTGCCGCTTGTTGTTGAAAAGCACCTGGGTTCTTTCTCACACGAAATTGCATGCGTGCCTCCACTCCTTGGTCCCGTACACATGCTAGGCTTCTCCAAATTATTTTTCGCTGCTCTCCTATTAGAGAGCAACATCTTGATGCACCGCTTCATCCACTCCTCGAAGAAGCACAGACCTGCATGTGGCACGGGGAACGACTTAAGCACATTGATAACATATTTTTTAAAAAGTTTATCTTGTGCTTTTCACTCCAGGTTCGCAAGTACATGCATACGATTGATGACTTGCTTTCCTAGTGCATCCATCACGAGGACACCATCCGCATCCATGGTGTATGGTAGGAGGCGTAGATCAAACGGTGGAATGGGTCTCCTAGTAGGGGCTACTCATAATGTGTAGATATTGAGCCACCTTGTTGGGGAGACACATCAGGAGACCTAGTGCTACTTTTGCCAAAGCAAAATTAGCTGGCTCCCCCCCGCTAACACGTCTACTATCCCCTCCAGACTCCCTACTACATCGTCGTGGTGGTGGTGAAGATGGATGTGAGGGAGCGGGGGTGGCTCTAGTAGAGGAAGGTGGTGTAGGATCATTACACCCATATCGTCAGATGGGCTTGCACCACTTGGCCTCGCGCCTCTTTTAAAGGTTTGGTCTGTCCCCCGACTGAGCAAGTGGGGTAGATTTCCCCCACAGCATCGACTGGCCAACTGAAGTAGTCTGCCCCCATGGCGTCGCCTGTCCCGGCTACAAAGCCTGCTTGTATATAAGATTAAAATTTAAGATAAATAGAATGCATAAAATATTAACTTTGTGTATGTGAAAAGATTTGATGGAACCATATCTGTGTCTGTGTAATCTACAACCAAGCTTGTTGCCCATATCGCTCATTTATAATGGACAGCAGATTGGCCACATCGAGATCTTGATGGGTCGATCGACATTGCTGCTACATACGTGCATAGGCAACAAAACACTATTTCTCTAACCCAAGCCATACTTAAAGATTAGACAAAGAATACAACATGTGATATTAGAACATTGTTAAGACGTCCTACAATACTGCTTAGACAAGTAGGGTGGATAGTGCCCTTTTCGGAAATGATAGCTTCTGAGGACTTTCCACACGCTCCCCACTATTAAAGTCAAAGGCAACTCCTTTTTTGCAAGAGAAGGATAGTGAGAAGATCGAGGGTGCCCCTACTCGTGATAACCACTCCTAACCTGACATAAGCAGTATTTTAGATGGCATATAACAATGTCCCATATCTCCATGCATAAGTCCATTTCCTAAACCCGACACCCAAGGGTGCAATAAACATGAGGTTGAATGAATAAGGCCAGTTATCTCGTATATGTCAAGCCAACCAAGAGAAAACAACAACAAAGGGTGCAAGGGATGACTTACAAAACATTGGATGCCTTGAAAGTGCATGGCCAATTGAAAGTGAGAGTGGTAAAATAGTCCTACCAAAGGCACCATGGATATTAACCAAGAGGGAGCACAATAAGGTGAAAAGTGTGATCGCCTTTTTTTGTACACCAACGGGAGTAATGCATTCATTGAAGAGTGCCTTCACAAAGACCAAAAAAAAAGGAGAGGAACAATTATATGGCCTCAAGACACATGATTAGCACAAGATATTACATGTATATAAATATTTGCTTTTTCATTTTCTCTTTGTGGTACATAATTTGTAAGCTCATATACTAACTCTATTTTTTTTTATGCATAGTTTATTCTTTCAATTACTATAGTTGGTTGTGGAGACAAGAAGATGAGAGAGGCTATTTACAAAATGGGAAGCTTGGTGAGGTATGAATCTTCTCTTCAATTCACTAAGTTATATTGCTTATGTGGAATTCTTATGCGCTCACAAGTTATGTATTGGTAAAAAGTACACGTAATTACTATATATGTAGGTACATATCCTTAAAGGAGATAGATCCTACATCCTGAAAGATCCCTGTCCTCTCCGCGCAACGGATTCGAGGGTGCTAGCAGTGGAAGTAGCACTTCTTGCACGGGGCAGGATCCCTCACTCGGGGCCTCGTCCACGGATATCCGGACAAGAGACTAATCCCTTGGTTCATCAAAAACCGAACCTGAAAAAACTTTCCCCTACCGAAAAGCACGGGCGATTCCTCCAAGATATTTGTACTCTAACGAAGTCAGGGTCATTACTGACCAAACTGATCCGACCAAACCTGTGAGTCACTTGGTCAGATCAAGGAAAGAAACTTGCACTTGGATCATAGAAACTAACTCTTTTTTTCCCATCGAGAGGCACAGCTGTTGATTCTTTTTCCATAGAACAATTACTATTCGGGATTTGCTTCATCTATCATACTATAACAGAATTGAGTCTCATTTTACGGATCCATCAATCCAGCCTAACCCCATCCAGTCCCATGGGTTATCCAACCGTCCAACCACTGTAGTGATGGGATCCAATTAGGAATTTGGTTAGGTTTTGTCTCGGATACTAGGAAAAAGAGTTCCCAGGCCTCCTAGCCGGATATTCATACAAATTTAATGCCAGTCACACCACTTACACACCCAATATGAAATTGCCTTTTTCACAGATTCAACTATCTTTAAAACAATCATTTGATAAAACCATAGTGTCACTGATCATAATCCTCCAAAATATCCGGTTGAATGCTTATTTTTAATCATTCCTTCATAGGTGTATCTATGGCATCATTGGCAACCAGAATGCTCACCACTTGTCCACTCAGGGGCCTTTTCGATAGTTCCTAGCTCATAGTAACCGGCAATATTTTCACTTATAAAAATCAAAATGGAATCTCCGTTGAAGATCAGCAAGATCAACCAACAGAGCCATGGACTCATCCGTTGGAGGGACCAGCAAAACAAGGACAATCAACCAAATCCATGGCCGAGTTCAGAAAACAACTCTTACTCTTTGTTCCAATATCTTCCCCGACGCACGTGTGGGTATCTTTGGTGATCCAGAGCCCGAGCACCGTATGGTCAGCACCCTCTAGGATCCTTCATCACACCTGTTGCAACTTTATCAGTTAGGACTCCACGACCTCATTCTCAAGATGATCAAAATGCTTTCCCAACATTCTTGACATAAAACAGTCATTTAAAAATAGGTCATAAATATAGTTTCTATAATGAACTCTCATCTTTTACATTGTTCCACATCTGTCCACATTACTTAAACCATATCTAATTCATATGTATTCCTATTCTCATCTAATCACATCATTTTTCATCTCATCACATCTTTCCTCATTTATCCTCATCATATCTCATCCACCTGCATCTACCCATATTCACATTCCATCACACCTCATTCATTTACATCACATATCATTCATTCACATCTATCTCAATTTACATCACATCTCATTACATTCATTTCACATCTCATCTCATTCATTCTTATCCCGATTCACATCACATCACATCCACATCCATTCTTTCACATACACATACACATCCACATCCATTCTTCCATATATACATCCACATCCACATTTGTTCTTCCACATACACATCCACATCCATTCTTCCACATCCATTCTTTCCACATACACATCCACATCCATTCATTCACATACACATCCACATCCATTCATTCACATACACATCCACATCCATTCTTCCACATACACATCCACATCCCTTGTTTCACATACACATCTACATCCATTCTTTCCAAACACATCCACATCCATTCTTTCACATACACATCCACATCCATTTTCATTACATCACATCTTATTTTCATCTTATCACATCCATTCACATCCTATCATATATCATACACATCTTATCGCATCTCATTCATCTTATCACATTCTAATTTTATCTTATTATATCTATTCACATCTTATCGCATCCTATTTACATCTTATTACATCCATTTCACATGCTATTCTCATTTAGTAGCTTTTTCTAGTTTGATACCAATAATGAAACTTTTTCTAAATTTCTACCAATTGTTTGGCCTAATTAGTTCCTTTTCTCGAACGACTATTTCTATATTCCTTCTCAAATCCTCAGTCAAATTATATTCAATATTGCTCTTTTGAATAGAAGAATTCATGGGATTCATAGAAATCAATTCTACTCATATTTTCACTTTTGATAAATAATCGTAAATTGAATTATACTAAAAATTCCTCTTCTTTCCACTTAATTTCTTGGAACTCAATTACCATGAAAATTCCTCTTTTTTGCATTTAATTATTTGCATTCCAATGTCATGGAAATTTCTCTTTTATCATCAATATTTCTCATAATAAAATACCCATTAATTCAATATACTAGGAAGTTCTCTTTTCCTATCTAAATGATGGAATTCCAAATGTCATAGGAATTCCTCTTTTACCATTTAATTAGTTCTCATAGAAAAATAAAATTTACCTAAAATTCATCTTTGAATTTAAATAAAATATCTACTAATTTTAATATTCTAGAAATTTCTCTTTTCCTATCTAAATGATGGAATTTCGAATGTCATAGGAATTCCTCTTTATCCATTTAATTATTTCTCATAGATAAAATAAATTTATCTAAAATTTATCTTTAAATTTAAATAAAATATCTAATAATTCTAATATTCTAGGAATTTCTCTTTTTTCATCTAAATGATGGAATTTCAAATGTCATAGGAATTCCTCTTTTACCATTTAATTATTTCTCATAGATAAAATAAATTCATCTAAAATTTATCTTTGAATTTAAATAAAATATCAAATAATTTCAATATTCTAGGAATTTCTCTTTTTCCATCTAAATGATGGAATTTCAAATGTCATAGGAATTCCTCTTTTACCATTTAATTATTTCTCATAGATAAAATAAATTTATCTAAAATTTATCTTTGAATTTAAATAAATTATCCATTAATTTTAATATGCTAAAAATTATACTTTTCTCATTTAAATATTTGAATTTCAATATGGTGGGAATTCCTCTTTTTCATAATTAACTATTTATGCATAAACATAAAAATTATTTTTTTCATGATTATATGATGAGAATCATTCAATTATTCTAGGATGATTAATCCTAGAATATGGTAGGAAGTTCTCTTTTCATATTATGAATGAAAATGATTTATGTGTTAATTTTTCAAAAATTTTACCATAGCTTGGCTACTATTACTGATAATTCTCAATAATTTTGAAAACATAAAGTTTAGTAATATCATATGATAGAATAACCATTAATTGGATCAATATTTAATCATGGACTTGATTCCTAATTTTTCCATGAATTAAATAGTATAAAAGCATTAAAAAGCCACTTATTTGGCCTCAACTTGACAAGCATAGAATTTACTTTTAGATTAGAGAATTGCTTCATGAAAAGCTTCATTTGAATATAGAATAGATCATACGAATGACCATTCCTTGAGGGAGAGAGAGACATGCTTAAAAAAATATTTAATTTAAGCATAAATAGAAATTTATGCGTTTTATCACTACAATTCATTAAAGAACTTCAATTGTATTGAAAAGCCATTTAATTGAATGCTTCTTAAGCTTGAGAGGGGTTGAGAAGAGAGAATCATTTGGAGATTTAAAAAAAAGACCATAAACCACACTTTACCTCCTAGATTGCTTAATTCTTTAGTCAATGTAGAGGTCCCCAACTAATCAATTGGTTTGGTATGTTGATGAAGACTCCAAGGAAGATTGAAGAGAGAGAGAAACTCCAATCTCTCCAATTTGTAGAGGGTTTTTAGAGGATAATAATAAATATCATTATTTCAATATAATATTGGCATTGTATAGTTCTTATATTTTTTTACAAAGGGCTAAGGATCTATTGATAGGTGAGGGAGGCTTTTAACCACGTCCAACTAGTTTCTAGAATTTTCCAAGTTCAGTTTGGCTAAATTTGGACAAGATTTGGACCTAGTTTGTTGGCTCCGTTTTGATTTGGTTTGTTCTAGAAGAGAGGAGAGATAAAAATATCACAATATTTTTGAGTTTAAAACTCTACCACACATGTGAAATAGGCACCTCCTTGAAGAGCCCCCTTGTCCTTACCAAGGTGTCAAAATTGAATCATTATATCCAAAATATCTCATTTTTTTAGTAATATTCATAGTTCTTTACTAATAAACCTTGTCCTTAGTCAACTCTTCATCTTATGTGAGTATTTACTCATTTTTGGGAGTTTTTCTTTTAAAAATTGGATTTATCTCCTCCCCACACTTGGATTGATCCTATTGGCCCATAGGAACCTTAATTGGACCATAATCCATTTTTTAAAAAAAATCTAGACTCTTAGACTAAGGTCCTTTATACAATCCTTATCACAATAATGATCCATTAGACCAAACTTTTCATGTGAATAGACCTCCATGGAAATTTTCAATTATACAGATTTTTAATTTTACATCCCTTAACTTGATCCGCTGGGTCAAGTGTTAACAGCAGCAATCTGTCAGCACAATCCACTAATATCATAGCGATTTACTGAAGTCATTAACGTCATTCCAGTTATGAACATCATCATAGGGACTCGTCCCATTCATCCTCATTATGGTTTTGCTCAGCTTATTACATTTCAACCAAAATTCAAGAATCATCATTTTTTAATCAGAATCCAAATAAACTCATCAGTTCTCAACCAGAATTTTAAAATCATATCAACCACATTCGAATTCATCAACTGGATAGCATTTTTACTTATAAATTTAAGTCTTAGATTTACTCGTATATAATGCCAGTAAAGAGCTACAGTTATATCCTCGGTATATACGGGTAGTCAAGGTCCCTAGAATTATAAGGTAAATACCATCATGTCTAGGCCTCAAGCAAGTCAGGGATTCCATATAATTGCAGTACTTCCATTTGAAGACCCAATTACCAATTTATGAATTTCAGTCTGAATATCAATTTGTATGAATTTTATCGCACAATTATAACTTTTTACTGTTACTTCACAAATTTTTGACATTTTTGGCTTTTCAGTTGATCCACTTTAGTCA